>NC_059346.1:37527500-37881250 GCF_019703515.2 Myxocyprinus asiaticus | reverse complement strand
AAACAAAAAAACATTAAAAACTTTTTGATTATCGATTTGCTTTTTTACACAAACCTATCAATTTGTTTCAGAAGACATGAATTGATTGACTGGAGTCGTGTGGATTACTTTCATACTGCCTAAATTTGCCTTTTGGACCATCAAATAGCCAGCAGTCTGATGGCATCCATTCACTTGCATTTTATGGACAAAAATAAATGAAATGTGCTCATAAAAATCTTCACTTCAGTTCTGCTGAAGAAGTAAAGACATACACATCTAGGATGGCTTAAAGATAAGTAAATCATGAGAGGATTTTCATTTTTGGGTGAACTAACTCTTTAATATGATGAACTACACCTTTGGTTAATTTGCTAGCATATCTGTGTGAACCTGAGTGAAAATGACTTCATACATCCACTAAAAGTGACCTTATTTAAAGGGATATTTCACCCAAAAATGAAAATTCTCTCATCATTTACTCACCCATGCCAAATGTTTATGACTTCTGCAGAACACAAAATTTTTTAGGAGAATCTTTCTGCTCTGTAGGTCCTCACAATGCAAGTGAATGGGTACCAACATTTTTAAGATGCAAAAAGCACATAAAGGAGCATAAAAGTAATCCATAAGACTCCAGTGGTTAAATCCATATCTTCAGAAGCGATATTATAGGTGTGGGTGAGAAACAGATCAATATTTAAGTCCATATAAAAATTTTTTTTTTTTTTTTTTTTTACCATAAATTCTCCTTCCTGCCCAATAGGTGGTGATATGCATGAAGAATGTGAATTGCCAAAAACAAAAGAAGAAGAATGTGTAAGGGAAATTAGAGATTGATAGTAAAAAAGAACTTAACCCTTGTGCGACCTTCTGGACATTTTTGTCTTTTTCATTTTTGTTTTTTCAATCATTTTGGTGTTAATGCCAATGGCATACATTTTGCCAAAGGTGTGTATTTTTGGGGGAATTTTGATATTTCAACCTCAGTTCCTATAATACATCTATAATACACCGTGTACACAAAATAGTTACACTCAGGACCCTCAGGACAAAAATGTCCCCATTGAAACCCATTAAAACTGCAATATTTGATCCCAGTGCCATTAACCCTCTGGTGTCGCCGGCGCCGGCGCGTCCTGCTGGATTTTTTCCTCATAACAGTGGAAACAACTTAAAATACTCTGTCATTTTTGGGCATACAGATAAGTGTAAGACATCATTAGAAACTATAAAGGGTCTACTTTTATTTCTGTACACTCACAATAACAACAAAACCTTGTGCTTTTGTAAAATAAAGAAAATAAACAGGGTGCGCTTTCAGCCGTCTCTGTCTCCGTGAGCATCTTTCTGAAACACGTCACAAAAATGAACTGAAACTCAGCGAATACTTATCACACAAACATGAAACATATGTTTAAAGAAAGCTTAAAATGTCTACTTTTAAATAAAACAATTCAAATTTAAAACAAATATGCTCCTGCAATGTAATCTGTATGAAACAAAGAGATGTACAGTTTCTGGCTCAGCTAATTATCGCTAATGTGATCACACCCACGCGCAGAGGGTGCTATTCATACGGTAATGTGCTGAGACGATCAATGCAAATGGTAAACGCCCCCAACAATGTCTTAAAAAGCATCAAGTTCATCATTGGATTCATTCACTTTCCTGCGCGTTTGGAAGATGGCACGCTACACAGGTGAGGAAGCTCTTCAGATGGTCCTGGATAGTGATGAAGAGTTCACATTTTCCTCAGAAGAAAAGCGGGACTCTGACGATGAATGTTTGCATTTTGAAGAGCGACTTGATCCAGCCGAGGATACAATTTCGGATGAGTAAGTCTTTACTTACATTAGTTGACATGCTATTTTATATAAACATGTACATATTTTACTAGTTGACTATTTCCAGACTTGCCAGCCAGTATTCAAAGTATTGAAATTTGAAATATATCCTAATAGGCAAGTTTTAGTTACATTTAAATGTTGTTTCAGCTAAAGCAGGTATTTAAATTGTATGCTGTATGATATAAATATGATATGTAATATGATATAAAAATAATATGAATGTTTAGATTATATTTTAACTAGTGTTTATGCTGCCTCATTATCATCAACGAAGCTTGTGCTTGCAAATATCTGTTCGGGTGTAAATGTGTAAAATGTGCTGTAAATATGCCTGGTCGATGAAGTGTGCAAAAGAAAATGTTCTTTTAAATTAAACTTGATTTTGTGAATAAGCTACAAACATTCATTCTCTCTCAGGGGAGGGGTCTATGTCTCCTCAGGTGTGAATCACATCAATATTCATGATCATCCATGCCTCGTATATGGCCTTTCTAACACTAAAAGTGTCTTACAAAAGTTAAATGACTATAATGTTTTGTATGAATGAGTGATCAGGATGGTTTTCACATGATTTTGTAGCAAAAACTCTAGGCTTCAAGATCCAGTTCTCAAACGTCTTGTGAACAAATGTTTAGTATGTGTTATATGGCTTTATTTCAGTGACTTACTTTTTTTTTTTTTCAAAAAACACGCATAAACGGTATTTTCTCAAAAATACAAACATGTACATAAATGTTGCTCACGTATTATTGTAGCCCAGTTTGTGCTGAATACAGTGTTATCAGATGTTAGCCTTAAATATGTTTTTAAGCAACTGAAAAAAGCAGAAATATCAAGGCATGTCAAAACTTCTCCAGGGCCCAAAACACCCTCAGACCCCAGAGGGAGCATAGAATCATGAATTTTATGATATTATGCTTTCATTCTGGAGCCCTGGCTTCAAAATTAAAATGTTTATTATTTTCCACCAGCTGGCGCCATTTTTCTCATGTTTAGCCTATGGAGCAAATACAAGCTTTTTTCCATTTTTTTGTTTGCTGTATTATAGAGTACTGCAGGCCAATTGAATAAATTATGCAGCTAAAATTGTGTGGGTGTGTTGGTATGGATGTCAGAGTGTGTTTTGTATGTGTGTATTAAGAAATGTGTGTGTGTGTGTGTGTGTGTGTGCGTGCGTGTGCATGTGTAAAAAACAACATTGGCATTATGTAAACAAACTGGCATTTAAAGGGTTAAAATCCTGAAAAATGAATGAATATTTGGTAGTTAAAAAATTAACTCATTGAAAGTGGAAAATAATATTAATATATAATATAATTCTGGCAGTTTTTTGACGCGGACATTTTTGTAACTTGTTTTATTGACGCACAAGGATTTGTATTGGCCTAAATATTGATCTGTTTCTTGTCGCATTTACATTTAGTTATTTAGCACAGTGTTTCCCAACCACTGTGCAGCGGCACACTAGTGTGCAGTGAAAGATTGTCAGGCGTGCTGTGGAAAATTATCAAATTCCACAAAATAAATAAATGGCATTTTTTCCGGAATATGTCGCAGATTTTTTTCATCATCTGAAAGGTCCTGCGACTTACAGTCCGAAGCGATTTATATACATAGCCTAATTTATACGTAACTAATGTCGGCTGGTCAAACACGCGCACCAGAACAGATGAAAACATAGATTAGATAGGGTAGAAGCGTTTTAAATTTGCCAATTCAGAATATTTTGCCTTTACAAAGTATTTTATGGAACCAGTTTAAATATTTTGTCCATCATAACATTATTGTTCTAACAAGTCCGCTGTCAAACACAACTCCTCACATGCCCACAAAATGATGCTTCATCACACTTGTAGTAAAAACATTCAGTCAGTGAACAAGACTGATTTATTTATTTATTTTTTCAACAACGCGATTTTGACCCGGTGCGACTTATCAGGTGCGACTTTATTTCCGGAAAATAAGTTAAATAAATACATAAATAAAAAATTATTTGCTGTGGCGTTGCAAGAAGGCTATTAATTTGCAAGAACAAATCTATAAATTGGAAAAGATGCAAATTTGTTAGTTTTTCATTATCCAATTAGTGCTCTAGTCATCTGTTATCTCATTATACAACATACTTACTTGCGTTTTTTGTAGAGCTGAATTTCAAACATTACGAGTTCATGCTACTAAGACTTACTAAGTTCTTGAAAAAACTATCAACGATGGTTATGTGGGATAGTGGTGTGCCATGGGATTTTTTAATCGTAAAAAGTGTGCCGTGGCAGAAAAAGGGTTGGGAAACACTGATTTAGCAGATGGTTTTATCCAAAGCGACCTACAAATGAGGAACATAGCAAGCAATTTGTCGTACAAAAGTCAACAATATCTGTAGTATCGCACTGCCAAGTTCTCAAAGTCGCAATACTTTTTAGGGCCACTGTAGTCCTGCAGTTTATGGATAATGGCTGACTTATTTTCTTGCTTACTGTTCATCACTCAAATTGGAAATAATAAGGAAAGTATGGGGGAGAAAAAAGTATTTGTTTTATGCCATTCTTTCAAAGAGATAATGTTGATAATCATGTTTGATAATCTTTTCATGAATTAATGAAAGATTATTTCATGAATTGCTCTGATTTGTGCTGCAATTTTCTATTAAATTTGATTGTTTAGATTCAATGTTCTATTTATGATGAGTTACTACGCTCCCACACACTCTTACAGAGATGTGTAAACTTGGCACATGTCTGCTTCTTGGCTCCAGGAATGTAAAATATCAACATTCTGAGCAAAGAGAAAGAACTCGGTAAGCAGAACACATTGCAGCTCTTCATTGGACTATAGATGTGTGGAGGATGTATTTTTATCTGATTATCAGTCAAAAAACTAGACTTGTATTCTGTCATGTTTCCTCTGAACTACTGATTTCACAGAACCTGGGAAATTAAAGAATGACTGGCTAAAAACTGACTTCTCCATGACGGAACATTCCAATGAAGTTCAGTACCAATTCTAAAATCTGAAAAATCCTGAAATATATGATATTCTAAAAAGAAAAAAGAAATGCTGTTTTTTACTGATTATTGTGATTGCAATTTCACAAATTATTGTAATCTTATCTGCACCAAGAAAGACTCTTAGTACAAACACATTGCCTCACAGTATATTGGTTTGCCTTGTGTTCTGTGATAACAGATTAATAGATCCTTCATGATAAAGCAGCAATGAAAATCCTCTGTGAAGGAAATGCCTTTGATGTAGCATCTCATTCATAATCCCCGAAACATTAAGTGTAATACAGTTCAGCAACAAAGACACAGCAGTGTTGGACCATTGTACATACATAAGATTGACTGGCTTCTTTCTCTCACAAATGCAACAGCTTCAGACCCAGTGAATATGGACTTTATTTGGCAAACAGCAACCCACTGAAGGGGTTCTTGTAAAATATGAGGTAACGTCAACTGGCCAGTGAACTTGGGGAGCCTCGGATGAATGGCTGGCCGTAGCCTTCACATTTCATAGCGGAAGATCTACACTCCCCAAATGCCGTTCATACAAAGAATTTTCCATCCTACTCCATTTTTCCATCCACACTTTTTTTTTTTTTTTTTTACATACCAGAAAAACACCTTCAGATGTCTGGCAAGTCATCACTGAATGTGCTATTTTTTGAAAAGGCAAATAGTAAGACAAGCTTTAGGCATTCAGCCCTGTTATGTACCCATTACTATGGTAACTAAGCTTCGTATTAGTCCAAATAAAGGCTGCCCTAAGCAGGGGTTGTAGAAGATGGATAGCTTCAGTGTTTAAAGGCACGTCTGATGTCAATCAAATCAGCTGTCAAGCCTTGTTTACAAGAGATTGACACAAGCAAGAGATTGTCACACAGATTCATATAATAGTGTCTTAAGCAAAAGGATCATCATGGCTTTCAAATAGGATGGTTAAATGGCAACCTGAAAGACATTATATAGATCTCTGAGACCAGTCTCTTCTCTGTTCAGTTTTCAGAACACTCTGACTATTGATTGACAATTTAGTCGGAGATGGACAGATCTCCATACCCCTAAAATCATCTAGATAAGGGAGTTATCTAGAGTAGACCTTTGTCCTATTATGGTTACATTAATAGGACTGTACTACAGTATGTTACTGTAATGTGTATGTAGGGCTCATCAACAAATGTGTATGACAAGAAAGTACTGATGCCTGTTAATTGCATTTTATTTGGTATAGTTGTTTGTTCTTCTATACATATTTTTAATGATTTTATGAATGTGGCTCTTTTAACATGTTTGATGAGTCAGCAGACAAAAAGGGAAGTGGGAGGAATGAGGACTGTCTGTCCTTTCCAGGGCAATGGGACAACTACTCATATCCTTTTCACCATTTTTTTATTCTTTCCTCTTTCACATTTCATTATGTGCCTGTCATCAAAAGTTGTATAAATGAGCAATAAGCATGTGTGTGTGTGTGTGTGTGTGTGTGTGTGTGTGTGTGTGTGTGTGTGCGTGCGTTCATGCATGCATGTGGGCATATGTGTGTCTGTGTTTTTACTTAGCTATATTTTGTACCCAAAAGTGAGCCAAAGCGGACAGTTTGGTACATCCTCATTTGGAAAAACGATCCATACATGAATTAAATAATGATTTATTTATTTTATTTTATTTATTTTTTTTATTATTATTCTAATAATGCAAAAAGTTTGTGGGTTAGGGTTAGTTTATATTAGTACTTCATTATAGTTAGCTTTATATAAAACAATAGAAGTCTATAGTATGTCCCCATTTAGGTAGCTGAGCAAACATTTTGAAAGAATTTTCCATTTTAGGTAAAAACAATATTTTTCTCAACCTTCACTTTAATGCGTCTTAAGAGACGCAGGACCTCATTTCACCCCCTGTAACTCATCCATATTTTGGAGTTGTGCCCACACCTATTTAGTATTCCTCAATCTATCTCTTATAAATAGTGACCAAAAAAAAAAAAGTATAATGGTTTAAGTACCAAAAGTGTATAGGGTCATAAGAGACCCTAGGTATGTAATAGTGTCGGTTTGTTTTGTTGTTGTTTTTTTTTTTTTTTTTTTTATGATTATTTAATATCTACATTTTATAAGTTTACTATCACAGGATATCTATTTATTTGTTTATTACAAGAGAAATTAGTATTATATTCATACCAGTGGCGAGCGGGGACTTTTTCAACTGGGTATGCTGTAAAATCTCAAGTGTCCATGACTTAACCAAACTCAGCCAGTAAACGGTATACAGGCGCAGCGCATCGCCTTAGGACAAACTCATCCATGACGTGTAGATTTAAAAGTATGCCCATTTGCCTACCTTATTTGTAGATAAAATTCATTATCTGATCATTTGTTATGCACTCTACTACGACATTTTCATAGAAACAGTCAGATGTTTTAGTTGGTGCAGCATCCTCTTTTCAAAGGACATCAGAGCCAGGCCACTCAAATCTTAAAATCGTAATCTTTTTCGTTGCCAAAAATGTTCTCTCTACTGACAGTAATAGATGGCACTGTTAGCAACAACCGGCAACTTCTGCTTAAAGCGTCATTACATTATGATACGTTAACTACGTTTTTAATCCATGTTGCCAGATAATGTGTACTTTGTATGTCAAAAAATGTGGGGGAATATGTTTTCAGTGGATTTTCACCATTTTGTTGTATGAGAAAAACATGAAAATATACAGTTATTGTTTACTTTTCGTTAATTTCATTTAGTTGAGTTTGTTTGGCATCAACTGCATTTTGGTGATTTTCTGTAATCGATATCTGGCAACGCTACATCGTTTTGCCGCTTAGGCGAGCAATTCGAGTACAGCGTTTCTACTGCATGAAATCGCCCACAAGCCAACCAACCAATGAGAACGTGGAACAATGACAGCGATTCATAGCAATAGAGCGTAGGCACCAAAGCTATTGTGGATCCGCTCGCCTGAATCCCTCCATAACAGATTGCAGAAAACCTCTCAGTTACGTACATAACCTTGGTTCCCTGAGATGAAGGGAACGAGACATTGCGTCCTAGTTGAAACCTCTCTACAATAATGCCAATTTTCTAATATTGGCTAAGGTGTTTGAGCCCTGCCCTTTTAGGTGCGAAGCTATCCGCTATAAAAGCAGGTGCACAAACACCATTCCTCAGAATTTTCTGATTGAAGGACAAGGAGCGCATCGCTCGCACCTCAGAATTCTGAGTCTTGTAGTGCGGCCAGCGTTCACAATGTCTCGTTCCCTTCGTCTCAGGGAACCAAGGTTACGTACATAACCGAGACATTCCCTTATGGCTCAGTACACTTGAAATTGCGTGCTAACACATATTGTGAACAGAAACCCATCACGCCGCACTACATGACATAACCTTCCAGAGAGGAAACATGACGTCGCAGTCTCGCTGGACGGCGACCGACATGAGTATGCTGCAAGTGAGTGACCCTCATGTTGGGCCAGGAGGGGAGCACCTAGAATGAATATCTGAACTTATCATTATCCCATATGCGTGTACACATACATATCATAAAGCGCATGTTTTACGTGACATTATTTACATTTGACATTGCTATTTGAAGAAACAATATGGAAGTAAACTATAGCAAGTACTACACATGAACAGAATGTTATGACTATTGTCATTTGGGTGTAGTATTGAAATTATGTAAATTGTGTCTGTTTAGACTCAGTAAGTGCCTGAGAAAATACTTATGTGTATCTTATGCGTAGATTATGTGTTAAGTGTATCTCAATATGTGTTTGACAGCCAGTTACATCTGATGAAATTTTAGTGTGAAAGTAATGAATTCTGTTCTAGATTTGTCCTGATTTGTTGATTTAGCTCTTTGATATATGGAAAATAAAACATCAATATATATATATATCATTTTATTATTTTGTATTGAAAATATTTTGAAATTGTTAAACTATCTGGGCATTTTGTAGGTCCAGTTTTGATAGATACGTGCCGGGTCTCTAAAGACCCGAATATGTAAGATTGTTTGGTAAATTCCCGTACATTTAAGAGTTAAGTCATTTAAAATTCAATATTTAATATAGTTGTCAAAACAATCTTTTTGTCCGGACTGACACTGGAGTCTGTTCAAATACTGTGCATGGATCATGAACTGCCAAAGGAAGTACTGATGCGGTAACCATAAACAAGCATTTATTTTCAGTGAGGTACATGTTGTTCATTCTAAAAACTGACGTCAGGGAACAGAAAACATTCCCTCCAGTAGAAGCAGCAGCAGTGCCCTCTTTAGGGCCATGATTGTAGCAGTTCCCTGGCCTGAGGTTTTATGAGATCCTTGAAGAGGGAGTAAAAAAACAAAACAAAAAAAACATGAAATTTAAATACCAGCTAAACAAATAACGAGCAAATTGAACAATTCAGCATAAGGATTAAATTAATCTACATTCCCCGCAATGTTTCCCATATCATGGTTTCAAACAAGGGCAATGTTCTCTCAAACTGCATAGGCCTACAGCAAAACCTGGACTAACAATAATGTAAATTTAACCTTCACCGTCAATCAAATGGAATACTGAGAAAAAACAACTGCCTCTCTCTCACACACACACATGCTGAGTTAATCTAAAGCATTATATAGGCTACAAATGCTCCACAAATCCAAGAAATAAGATCAATAAAATCAAGAGAGAGTAACACTTTCTTGTGTGAGAAGGCTCAAACAATTCAAACTGAAATTGTGCAATGTAGCTGTAACTTGCTGATGGTAAATATTTCGTAATTTCTGTGACTGGAAACAGCAGTGGAAGGCCTATGTGGACATGTCTTGGTACGATTGTGGCGATTTGTCATATAGAAAAAGTGCTCAGAGGAGCAAAAAATATTGTACGGGTGGAAGCTAGAGGGAATCAGCATAAATTATGACAAGTGCATCACGCAATAAAGCGAACTATGAATAAGCCATTCGAGAAATTGGTGCAATGCAACATTCATTGAATGATGATGCGTCAGGGACTGTCGAGTATACGCAGGAGAGCATCACAGTCTGGTCCTCAGAGGGTTCAAATTTCACTTTGAGGGGGAGTTACCGAATCTGCAGGAACATCAGATCGCATTGCTCAGCAAACCTGCCAACATCCTGGGAAGAAGACCATATACCGTCAAGCTCTTACACATACATCCAGGGAATAATAGCCTTTATTGCCAACACCTCAAACACACATACCGGGAATAATACCAGAGACCCGTCCACTCTATCTCGCCCTATTTTTTTTTCTCTGCTGGTTCGCAAAAGCCTCAGGAGTAGGCTATGCACGGTCCAGGTTCCGCTACATATCTGCTATCTGTAGGTGAGTATAACATTTTCCCATTAATTAAATGTAGCCCGAGTTTCAGTCTGTCAGAACATTTGGTAGCTATTTCTCCACCGACCACTGAAATACAAGTCTCGTGCGGTAAAATGAATTTCAACAAACGAATAAACGAACTGGAGAAAAAAAAGAGGTTGGGGATTTATTTACACAATAATAATAATAATAATAATAATAATAATAATAATAATAAAAACGCTTGTATGTTTCTGTTTAGGAGCTCGTTGTTAGGTCCGTTATGTTGACTGTATCTTTCGCAATGCCGTCTAGGTGTTTACAGATTTCCCGAATCTACACTCATACTCAAAATATCCCCACAGCTGGTACGCGTCTTGACGCTTTGGCACAGTTCAGGCAGATGTGCGATGTGTTTTAAGGGTTTATACAGTAGGTTACATATTGCATGTTGTTCAGTATTCGATTTAAGATGAGCTGAAGTACGTGCATTTACCGGCATTTTTGTCGTCCATATATTCTTGCCTTTTCAGACATTTACAGGTATTCCTGATCTAGTTTCACAGATCTTTACATTTTATGTTTGTGTAGGCCTATCTCAGATCTCAGTATCTACAGTATGTAAACAGAACCTGTTGATAAGAAAGGGTTCCCTTTGAAATCAGTGTGGAAATGTGACAGTAACAGGCTGGTGGTCTGACCTAAATTCACAGATGTTCACCAATGACCACATCTTATAGGCAAAGGGTTCATTTTGACAACACAGTAACAGCTATATGTGTAGCTTACCTCAATCTAGTAGGGTAGGCCTAGTACAGTTGTAACACTTTTTGCTTTTTTGCTATACCACACAAATACTGACCACCATAAGCATGCCTTTATTTGTCTACCAACAAAATAAATGTCAAAAACCTATATACATAGTTCCTTTTTTCCATAATTAGTGTGACGACAAGGAGCATCACAACTGTCCTCATGCCTGGGACGGTTGTAACACAAGTTTGTAATGTTCTAAATATGTCCTTCAGTTAAGTAAAATATACTGACACATTTTATACTCTGTGATTGAATGCTTGCATCTAATGCTTGCATATGTAACAATTCTAACACATCAGTTGGAACTCCTCTCTCGGATTTCCTAACCCTAATGCGAGGCATCCTGTGACACACACACATATGCAAACAAGCAAAAATGCACATTTACAATCAAACTTACTTAACAAATTCATTTCAACTGCATAATGTACTCAGTCTGCCCTATTGCATAAAGCAAGACATGCAATAGCATTGGGTGTCACCTAATAATCTTACTCAGGATTTTTGAAAGTTTTGACATTTATCAGTTTGAAGGGACCCAGGACTGCTCAGAGCACCTTAGCTTCATAGTCTTAAGTTCGACGAGATTTCTTAGATGTTTACTGTCCGATTGAATTTTGAAACCTTTTGGCAGTCATGGACATTAGCTTTTGTATTTTCCCATTCAAGGTGCATCATCTAGATCATTATACTCCACACATTAAATTTTTCAGCAGAACCACAGGAGACTATTTCAGGTCTCATGTGTGTAACAACCTTAAATAATAGGGTCCATTAGTGGGACAAAAAGGACATTGGGCTTCAGCTGTGCTGTTTTAAAGGGCACGTGAGCCTTGGTGACTCAGTTTACTTTTGGTCCCAGGTATTTTTTTAGTTCAAGGGAATGTATGTCATTAAGTCCTGGTTGATCTTAATGGCAGGGCAAGATGTGGAAATGGAAAGCTGTTAAGTGTGAGAACTGCTAGTGTAGGCATTAGAGTGAGAGTGAGAAGACAACTGAAGAGAAAAAGAAAGATTTCACTGACTTAAACTGTCAGACTTAAAGTTTATATCTTTCCCTCTATAGCATTTTTGCCCTTTCCCTATTGCTCCACCATCCCCCATAGTAATTTTAGAGGAGGAAATGCCACAGTAAATACATTCCTTTGCCTCACACAAAGCTGGTAATGTTGAAAGTGTAACACTTTTATAGCGAGTTTACTTCCAAAAGTTTAAAAACATTGAAACCTGAAGTCATTAGAAACACTGGTGCAAAATGTCTTTGTCCCTCACATTGGACATGGACACATTCATTCAATCACTGAAAAGGGAAATGTGCTTTTTCTCAAATATGTGTAAATTACTCTACCAAGGACAAAGAGCCAACACTGAGTTTAACCATTTAAAAATGTGAATTACCATTTCAAGAAATGATGCTGTGTATGATTCAGTTCAAGACATTAATTTTTCATCTGTTGGTACAATGTGGTGCAGTTTTATTGGAACCAGATGTTGGCACTCAACTTAGTTTCCCCTCTGTCTTTCATTCTAAACTATCTAAAGCTTTTGATTCCAGCACCTCCCTTATTCTCTCTTAATAAAAAGAATAACATATTTCAGTGGAGAAAGTAAAAAGAGAGAGAAACAAAGGCAACTCTCCTTCACTTGGTTCTTAATAAGTGTCTTCTCCACTATAACTCTGCTGTCTTTTCCTACCTCTGTGGCATTTTATAAGACAAAAGGGACTGCTATTGTATTTCACTGTAGACAGATGTAGGTCAGTGGAATTTCACTGTGGTAGCCACATGCTGAGGTAAGTGACCTTTGCTCCAAGTTTTTGTTTGTACTGCACTTTCCCCCTCCTAAAAAAATGAATAAAATTAGGATTTTTCCTTTATTTCAAGAAAGTGGTTTAGAACCAGATGTGGAACAGTTGTTGTGTGCATGATCTGCTAGGATAACACTTGACCTGTGCACCCCTAAAGAACAAAAACATGGATGGGCTTTAAAACACACAGCTTTGCTTAATTTAAAGAACATTAACTTGTAAGGGAGTCTCTTCTCTGGTACATCAGGTGCAAAGTTCTGCATGGTACCCAAGTGACAAATGCATTGAGTTCTTGCTCATTTACTTTCATTGTATGAAAAGGGAAAAAAAGATGCTATGAAAGTAAATGGTGACTGAGGCTAACATTCTGCCTAACATATTCTTTTATGTTCATTGAAATAAAAAAGTGATGTGGATTTGGAACAACATGAGGGTCATTAAAGTATGACAGAATTTGAATTTTGGGGTGAATCCCTTTAACCTCGTACGACCCCGTGTCCTCATGTGTGGACATTGTAATTTGGCTTTGCTATACGGAATGCATAATTTAAATTAATAAAATCCGACTGAATACTGTTCACAACGCACTAGTCTGTCATTTAAGGGTAAAAGTTTTGGCACACCGAGTCACATGACATAACAACATGACGTCGATTTCCATGAAGTGCTTCTATGGGCACAGAGCCAAAAAAAAAAGTGCCTCTGGTAAGAAACTTCTTTAAGTTTTTAACTGAAACCTGTTTGGGTGTAAAGAGTAGCATCTCTAGTTTTGTTTGATATGCCACTTTAAAAATGCATTAATTTTTCACATGCCAGCACGCTGATAAACATGATGTCCACATAAATGGATTTTGGGACATTTTTCCCTCAAAAGTAGAAAAAACATGAATAACTTTCAACATTAACACATCTGTGGGTTATTTCACTTAATTTTTATATAGATTTGGTTATATTTTATTTTATCACTGTACAATACGGTTCTATTCATTAACATTAGTAAATGTATTCCTAGATTCACTGTGCATTTTCACATTGATAATAAATGGGTTCACCCAAAAGCTGAAAAATGTAGCTTTCAGAGGCTTTATGTGGAGTTAAGATGAAAAAAAGGAGCATTTTGAACTGTTCTGAGACCATTGCAGACAGACAGCACACTAGAGGTTAAGTCATTCACTAAACAGGGAGCACGGGAGCATCCTATAGCTCTCTAGGCAGCTAAGTTCATTCACTCTTAAAATCCAACCAAAAGTTCCGTTTTAGGCTGCAGATGATGTTTGGACCACTCAACATGTTTGGCAGACATGGGACAATGGTAATAAATACATAGATTCAGAATTTATAATGTATAATTTTATATTAATATGGTTGGCAGTGATTGGATGGTGCTGGCCATTACTTTGAATCAGAAAAAAAAAAAATATGCTAATTTCTGATGTAATGTCTGTTACGCCTCAAAAACATGAATGACAAACACTCATGGAAACATAACAAACAATTTGATAAAAAAAAAAAAAAAACTGACTTTCTATTGCTTGGTATTATTTACAATTTCACAACTTAGTCCCAATGTCCACATATGTGGACATCAATTTTTAGGAAAACTATTTGCTCTAGAAAAAAAAATATATTTTTGCATATTTATTAGGTGCTGCTTGTTACAAATCAAAAAGGGAAATGGAAGATGCACACTGCAGTCACACTCAGGAGGTTAATATACAGTGTCCATCCCTCACCCTATCAGACTGTGGCCATTGAAAGGTTACATTTACATATTTGGCAGATGCTTTTATCCAAAGCAAATTACAGTGCACTTATTACAGGGACAATCCCCCCAGAGCAACCTGGAGTTAAGTGCCTTGCTCAAGGACACAATGGTGGTGGCTGTGGGGATCAAACCAGCAACCTTCTGATTACCAGTTATGTGCTTTAGCCCACTATGCCACCACCACTCCAGAGGTTGACCTCTCCTAGCCCAACAACTATCTGGACAGGACATTTGGAAATCATCAGGTCAATGTGCTGCTGATCCATTAAGACCTTTAGTCTTTCCTGAAAAACTCTGCTTTGCATTTTCTTTAAACCTTTATTTAGAGGTTCACATATGTAGTAATTTAATACTCTGTAAATACACTGTGTCCCAAGATTACAGAACACAGAAATTCTTAATGTGTTGGTTTAGTAGTTATTGAGCAATCCTGGGTGTTTTTCGACTGTTTGTTGTTAAATGTAATTTCAGTAAACGTTGAACCAAACAGCTTATATGCAGGCCACCTATCTCGATCAAAATGATTGTGTGAAGAGAGGATTTGCATTTTCTCAGTATTTTATGAAATGTTTGTTGTGTCACTTCTAGATGAACCCAGCTGTTATGATGATATGATTAACAGAAGTGTTATGGGTTAGTCTTTGTTTGTACACCAGGCATTTTAATACTTTTTCACAGGTCTGGAACACCTGTACGACCACACAAGCAGAGTGATATAATTATAGTTTACTGCACTCCTGAAATGTTTTACTCATTTAAAACATCTACTTATCATGGGACCCTATGCTGAGAAGATTAAATATGTAGTGATTTCCTGTGAGGTAGGATTGCGTGTACCTGCATATTACAACAGAAAACAACTCCCAGAGACTTTAACAGAGGGTATGGTTTTCCTTTTCTTCTGTGCTATTAGAGAAGTGACAAACTAGCTGGTATAGTAGTACACTGTATTGTAGCAATGTACCATTCTTGTATTCAATTGGAATTCGGTAGCACAGCTTGTATTGTTTTTTGTTTGTTTGTTTTTTGCTTGAGTTAATTGCTTCTGCTTGTGTTATTCTCATTTGTGAGACACGTTGGATAAAAGCATCAACTAAATGAAGAAACATAAATGTAGCAAAAAAAAAAAAAAAAATGAGTTTGCCTTTGAAGTTTAATTGGCTTTTATATCATATTTTAGAACTATTTTGAACTGGTTCATTTTACTTACTGGGCTGATTTTCTGGCCAAAATTAAAGTTTTTGCTTAGATACAATCAATTCCTCTTTTGAAAAAGTGGATTGTAATTGCTTGAAAATTCCTCTGAGGCTTTGTGTGTGCTGTGTGCCTTACCCTCATTTTGTTTGATTATGTGTCTTGGATGATGGATTGTGTGTTTGCTGTGCAAAGCCAGCCTGTAATAGACCCTTTTCACAGACTGTGATGACATGTTTCTGCCTTATTTAGCAGTATAAATCTAGAAAACTTTTTTATATTTGCTATTTCAAATTATTTAGTGTAAATTTATAACATTATACTTTGTAGAATATTAACCTGAATTAGTTAAAAAAAAAAAAAGAAAAAAATAACCACAGCTCAATGAGGTTTCTAATACATCTGCTGAGGGAGTAACAGACAATTTGGCCTCTTTCTCTCTTCTGACTGCTGCTCTCTATTTCTTTCTTATTTTGGAAAGTTGTGATAGTGTAATAGTGAGTTTTTTATTTGCTGTTGGAGCAAACGGGTAAGCAAAAATTATATTTGCTGTGGTCTCCCATTCACCATATAAGTTTACCCTGCTATCGTTTTACTACCGTATTCCAAACCCCGATATGTGAAAAGGGTCCATTGCACTACCATGAAGACTGTTTCCCATACCTGTCTTAATGGCAAATGGATGCCTAGCAAATTAGCCATAGCTCTCACAATCAAAAGCCATGACTCTCATGCAATAATTGGCTAGTTAAATGTTATATTTGAATTTAAAGGAATATTTCCGGGTTCAATACAAGTTGAGCTCAATCAACAGCATTTGTGGCATAATGTTGAAAACCACAATTTATTTCGTCTCATCCCTCCTTTTCTTTTTCTTTTTTTCATCTTATTTTTCTTTTTTCCCCTTTTCTCCCCAATTTGGAATGGCAAATTCCCAATGCTCTGTAAGTCCTCGTGGTGGCGTAGTGACTCGCCTCAATCCGGGTGGCGGAGGATGAATCTCAGTTGCCTCCGCGTCTGAGACCGTCAATCTACGCATCTTATCACGTGGCTTGTTGAGCGCGTTACCGCGGAGACGTAGCACGTGTGGAGGCATCCATGCACAACTCACCACGTGCCCCACCGAGAGTGAGAACCACATTATAGTGACCACGAGGAGGTTAACCCAACGTGACTCTACCCTCCCTAGCAACCCGGCCAATTTGGTTGCTTAGGAGACCTGGCTGGTGTCACTCAGCATGCCATGGATTCGAACTCGCGACTCCAGGGGTGGTAGTCAGCGTCTTTAATCATCCCTTTTTTTCTTTAAAAAAGCAAAAATGGAGGTTACAGTGAGGAGATTGTAATTTGAAAGTTACAATGGAAGTGAATGTAGCACATTTTTGGAGGGTTTAAAGGCAGAAATGTAAGCTTATAATTTTATAAAAGCACCTACATTCATTCTTCTGTTAAAACTAATGTATTATTTGAGCTGTAAAGTTGTTTAATTTGTCATTTTTACAGTCGTTTTAGGTTTTTAGGGTTTGTTGACATTACATCGTCATGGCAATGAAGTAGTAAAATTGGATATAACTTTACACAGAAAAGGTTAGTAAGCTATTTTATCACATTAAAATCATGTTAACACATATTGTTTCTGTCTTGTGGCCATACTTTTGAAACAGTGTGTATTTTAACATTTATCGATTGGCCCCATTCACTTCCATTTTAAGTGCCTCAATGAAATCCAGATTTTTACTTTTTTTGTGTGGGTGTGTGTGTTTTTAAGAAAAGGAGGGGCAAGTCAAAATATATTTGTGGTATTCATTATTATGCCACTGCATGTTTATGGTAATAAAAGTGCTTGTTTAAATATAAATGCATATGTCTTAATTTGGTCAGTCAAATCAAGTCAAACCTTCTCCAGATCATTTGCTTTACGTACAGTAAACTAAAATTCTGTCATCATTTACCCACCATCATGCTGCTCAAAACTCATATGACTTTTCCCCTTGGAACACAAAAAGAGTATTTATCAACATGTCAAAGCTGAATTGAAGTGCAAGGAACCATATGTTACTACGTTTTCCCCCAGCTTCTGCTCTGATCTCTATCCTCAAATACTTTATTATTCTCAGTCAGTTTCTAAAGGAGTTTGAGGTGTACTTAGGCCATTAAATACGTTGATTGGTCTTGCATGTGGCATGGGGACAATCAGTTCCTTGTTTCTGCTACCTTAGTTCCCTGTGTGTTCCCTCTAGTTATCCAGTGTCCTGTTGTCAACTGACAACGCGCCCCTGGAGATTTTTTTATGTCGAGTGTGTTTACCTCCAGAGTGAGGTCTGAGATTCCTGGCATTGAGCAGGGGAGGATGTGTCATAGCTTTCCTTTTTTTTTTTTTTTTTTTATGTCCAAATTTACACATGCTCCATAGCTTATTTACAGTGAAAGCCTTGGTGCCAGAGAGTCAAGGAAGAGGAAAAATTGTGTTTATACTCATTCTTTGTCTTCTCTGGGGGTATTAATAAAAAAAGAGGCTCCTGGACCCAGTACTGGAGACCTGCCGAGATGCCAGGCAGGGGATTGTGAGAAAAATAGAGATAACGAGGTCTTGTCTGGCAGCAGCAAAGAGTAAATATTGATGTTTTTCTTGTGCTCAACTTTGGCCAAGAAGTACAAATGTCATCTAAGAGTGGGAAAAAGGTTTTAAAGATACAAGACACCATATGAAGTTAGAGTTATGTTAGAGAATGTTTCATACAACTGCATTTTAGGATGAAGAAGATAATTTGCTTAAATGCTACAAATCTAAAAATGCTTTGCTATAGGCCAACTCTAGTTAATCAATGTGACTAACTGGGCAAACTTACAGTATACCTCATCTGGTGACCATATGGTTGGATGAAACATATAGTTGACTAAGTTTTATTGGCCAGCAGAAGAGCATAAATTGTCTGTTTAGACCAAACGTTCAACAGACTGTCCAATTTAATGCTTACTCAAAAGCTGTACGAGGTATTCATTGGAGTATTTCCACCACTGTTTGTGGGGTGGTTGTGGATGATGTGTTTTTATGATAAATTTGTCACTTAAATTTGTTTTTTAGATGAGTTAAAATAGAGATCTTTGCCTATGGAGACTTGATTCTTTCTAGCAAGCTATCATTAGCAAAACACCCCACCAGCCTTCAGCTATAATGTAAGGTTTGTCTTGGGATATTTTGAACCACTAGCTCATGTAAACATTTACATTTCCAGTCATGTTTCCTATATAGTATATTTTTCCACCTTTGTCAAGCACCAGAAGGAAGCAATAACTTAAATCGCAGCTTATACTTGTTAGAGCTAATCACACTTTGTATTTTATCTAGTGTTTTTACTACTATGAACCCTTGCTTTTTGTTTCATAAGACACAGCCTTTATCTCAGTATTGTCTGTTTATGTAGATATTCGCTTTTATACACCTAAATAAATGCATTATTGAATTGTTTATTACTCTTCCCAGTATTCTGTACTAATAATATGATAATGTTATTTTGAAGATATCTTTGCACTTTCCAAGAGCTTTTTGTGTCTCAGCAGTGTATTCCAGGGGACTTCTGTTCAAGTCACATAAATGTTTGTCTGTATCTATACATGTAAATGTGTAGTTGACATAACATGTCCAGCTTTTGTCTTTTAACAACATTAGGTAAAATGTATATGCATGTATAAGGGAAAGTGCATACTTTAGGTGCTTTGAGTTTTGTTTTTTGTTTTTGTTTTTTTAATGGTCCTGTGGTGTGACAAATAAATTAAAAGTACAAAGTAGTTTTGAGGTCATGAGGTCATACCTGTGTGCATAATAGCTATAAAAGAATGATCAAAATGCTGTTTTAAATAGTTTTAGATAGAAGATTCAAAAAGTATTTAATCTCAACTACCCAAATGTTAGTGGGCTACCACTGTGAAATTATTCTCAATGTCCAGTATCTAAATATTTATTTAGCAGTACTCTGTTAATTACTTAAACTGTACATTTTCCTTCTTTTATTGACAGCTTGATAGGATCAGGCTATCAGCTATTTAGATACCAAGCCTTGATTCCTGTTAGAAGATCTATTCTGCAACTGTCTTAATAGCTTGCCAGCATTCCACATACTGTACTTCCTCTTTTCTCTTCCTTCCTCAACTCTTTCCTATTTCCAGAGATGGAAAGTCACATGTCTGTAAAGGACACTACACTTGTTGATATTTTGTGCCAGGGTTGCTCTGTCTGCCATAGGTTGCCAACAGCTGTTGCCCAGGGAAGATCAGCTGGTACTTTTTGCCTCTTATAATAGAATCTTCTAAGCAGTTTTAGATGGCCAGCAGAAGTTTAGGGTCATATGTGGGTCGCTGGTGTGAGAGTTGAAGCTGATTATGGGTTATGAAGTATTTATATCAGGTGACATGCAGAAGTATTCGCATTTTGAGTCTGAGAGTATACAAAAACTTAGACTACTGAAAAACAGAATATAGCCTATTTTACAAACGTGAATGTGATTTTGTTTGGATAGGTGGACAGCATGACTTTATTGTGGCATTTAGTCTCTGCAAAACAAGTTTACTCCAGTCACTAAAAAAAACATTACTCACATCAGAATTATTTTTATTGCACCCTAAATATTTATTGGTCTTCTGTCTTTTTGATTCATGAATGACTGCTTCTTTGTTGTTTTGTAATTATGTAACATTATTGCAATGTTGTTTTGAATTCTTGGAAAGATATTTAGTGTTGGAGCCTGTTAAAGGTAAATGCATTTTGAGTTAGTGGAGTAGACAGATGAAGGCAAAAATATCCCAAATATTTCCATGTAGGAGTTGCCTAACAAATGTGCAAAAATAGCCAGCCTGTGGTATGTATAAGGTGGAGACCGAATAGATCGCATATGCAAGGGAAGCTCTGACTTCCTGTCTTTGGGTACAGGGTGGGAGAACTGCAATGCAAAGATAGCATGAGATAAAGGCTAAAAATCTGTAAAAGATATCCCAACAAGAATAGGATAGAGACTACAAAAATGTCTTGGCAACCTTTCACCTCAGATAAGTCTTGAGGAAAAGCAGATATCTGTAGTAGTAACTCAAAGCATGAATGTTCGGTTGGGTGTTAAAAGCAGTGAGAGGAGTGTATTTATGGCCAAACAATGCAGTGACTCCAGCAGAATGCTACAGAGTCCAGGATGTTTATTCAGCTTCAGATTAGCACAGCCACTTTGATTTCTGTTATTGCTTGTGGATGTACTGTGTCTACTGGGATGAAACCAGAGCTGGTTAGCATGTTATTGGAAGGGTTAAAAAGTGGCCTATGCATGTTTAGAGAGCAAGTTATCAGCTCACACTGAACAAGTTCAGCCTACATCTTACATGGAATCAGTTATTGTGTAGTCATGTTGTAATGTTTATGGTGACGTATAATCAGTTTTTCCAAGCAGTTCTATACTTACTTTTTCTCTGGTGTAGGAGTAAAAAGTGGGTGAAAAAAGTGGGTTTCTCTGCATGGTCAAAGCTCACGTTACATTTGAGATTTTGGTTTGTTTGATTTATTGTGTAATTCAAAAGGGATAGTTCACCCAAATATGGAAATTATATTATCATTTATCATGTTGTTCTAAACCTGTATGACTTACTCTCTGTCTTTCATGGAACACAAAAGGAGATTTTAGGCAGGATTTTGACAGGAGTTGCCAATTACTGTCATTGTAAAGAAAAAAAAAAAAGAGTATCATCAACATTCTTCAAAATTTCTCTTGTGTTCCACTGAAAGACATAAAGGTTTGGAATGACATGAGAGTGAGTACATTTTCCAACCTCGTCTCAGTGTAAACGTGACTCTATATACATTTTTGCAAAACTTGTTATACGTGTCTCCAGGTACAATTCCCTGCAGTTTCCTGGTGAAATGAACACTAGAGGCACTAAAACAATGGTGTGTTTTATTCACTTTCACTCAAATCATGACTTAAATGGCTGATTATGACTTTATAAATACTTATTTTTCTCTGTATTACTCAGAACCAGCTATTTTATAATATCGACACACTTTAACACATCTATTGATAAACTACACATTTTAATGCTTTTATAACAGACTCACATGCATACAGTATATACACTTATTCTAACATATATAGCTTGTGTGGTAGCTCACCTGATAGGGCATTGGACTTTGATTCAGAGGACCATGGTTCAAGTCCAGCCATGAATTTAAGCTAACACATGACATTACAGAGTCAGAGAAGTGGCATAAAATGAGGTGGTTGCTTCAGAAAATTAGCTTTTTCATTTAGCTTCTGCATTTAAAACACTAATGGATAGGTTTAGGCATTGATTTGGTAAGGATGTGTTTTTTAAACATCTCATTTATTTTTTAAAACTCTATTGGTTAGGTTCAGGCAAAAGTTTTAGGTTAGAGAGGTATGTTTTTAAAAACATGATATAAAATTCACCTTAAAACCTTGTCTGAATACGATACCATTTTACTCGCTATTGGCACCCCCAGCTGGACATTTCACTGGAAAACTGCAGCCAAACGTGATATACAGCACATAAATTTTGAATAGCAAAAATGTTGTCATGTTCACGTAAATTTCATGAGACCAGGCTGACATTTTCATATTGGGGTGAACTATTCCTTTAAAAGAATGTTCCACGTTCAACACAAGTTAAGCTTAATCAACAATATAGGTGACATAATGCTGATTACCACATAAAAAATTATTTCTACTTATCCCTCGTATGTTTAAAAAGTGTAAAAATCGCAGTTACATTAATGCACTTACAATGGAAGTGAATGAGGCTAATCCATAAACGTTAAAATACACACAGATTCAAAAGTATAGCCACAAGACATAAATATTATAAATGTTAACATGATTTTAGTGCAATAAAATCAGGGATTTAAGGGTTTACCTTAAATTTGAATAAATTTTAACCCGATAAGGTTAGTAAGTGATTTTATCACACTAAAATTAAGTTTACATGTATAATGTTTATGTCTTGTGGCTATTCTTTTGAAATAGTGAATATATTAACATTCATGTATTGGCCCATTCACTTCCATTGTTAGTGCCTCACCCTAACCCAGATTTTTGTTTTGTTTTGTTTTTTAAAGAAAAGGAAGGGCAAGTCAAATTCATTTTATGGTAATCAGTCTTATGACACAAATGCTACAGATTGAGCTTAACTTGTATTGAACTTGGAACATTCCTTTAAGTCAAAATTGCCATAAGATTCAACAGTGTGCTTAGCTACTCTTTGAATTGTGAATTGTAATATTTATGGACTGGCCCAGCATTTGCAGCGATTGTCGCTAGGTTCTCCCACCAAAACCGGTTTTGAACTTACCTGCAAGTAGCTTGTGCGCCTGGATGTCCGGAGCAGGCCGAGTCATGTACCAACTGAAGAAATCTGTTGTGTAAGGATCTGGGAACAAAGACCTTATCAGGAGGGCAGTCAGTGGGAGTGGGTTCTTGGTTCCGAGCTTGGCGTGATGTCTGCCATAATGTTCCATTGTATGGGAGCGACAGTGAGGGTTGGTGGGATTATCGAAGTCACAGGGTTGTTGCAAGTAGTGGACTCATAAATGCGGGACAGGGCATCAGCTTTGGTATTCTTGGAGCCAGGTCAAAAGATTATGGTAAAATCAAACCTGGAGAAGAATATCGACCATCGAGCTTGACGAGGATTTAGAAGCTTAGCAGATTGGATGTATTCCAGGTTGCAATGATCCGTGATCACCCGGAAAGGATGACGAGCTCCCTCTAACCAATGTCTCCACTCCTCAAAAGCCACTTTCATGGCCAACAATTCACGGTTGCCAACGTCGTAATTTCTTTCAGCAGCTGACAACTTGCGTGAGTAGAAGGCACAGGGATGGAGTTTGGCGGGAGATCCTTGTCGTTGAGAGTACTGCACCAACTCCTGAATCAGAGGTGTCCACTTCCAGCACAAAGGGTCGAGTGGGGTCTGGATGATGGAGAATGGGTGCAGTCGTAAAGCATCATTTGAGGTCATCGGAGGCTTGATGAGCAGAAGGTGTCCAGATTAGTTTCAGAGCTTTCCTCAGAGCAGTGAGGTGAGTGGAGCAGCCACCGAGCTGAAACCTCAGATGAAACGTCTGTAGAAATTGGCAAAACCAAGGAAGCACTGTAGTTCTTTGACAGACACAGGCAGTGGCCATTGCAGCACGGCTTGCATCTTAGAAGAGTCCATGGTGACCCCCTCAGGGGAGATGACATTCCCCAGGAAAGAGATGGTAGATTGGTGAAACTCACATTTCTCCATTTGGGCATACAGTTGATGTTGAACGAGGTGGTTGAGCACCACTCTGACGTGTTGAACATGTTCATCAAGGGAAGAAGGGTAGAATGTCATCGATATAGACAATAACCCATTTGCCAATAAGATCATGAAAAATGTCATTTACATAGGCATGAAAGACAGATGGACTGTTGGAAAGTCCGAAAGGCATCACCTGGTATTCGTAGTGGCCAGTGTGTGTAGAAAAGGCAGTCTTCCATTCATCCCCCTCCCGAATGCGGATTAAATTGTAGGCGTTATGAAAATCCAGTTTGGAGAAGATTTTGGCGCATCGTAACTGCTCTAATGCTGCTGGTACCAGAGGGAGAGGATAGCGATATTTGATGGTGACTGTATTCAGGCCTCGGTAGTCAATGCATGGACGAAGGCCCCCATTCTTCTTTCCTACAAAGAAGAAACCAGCAGAAGCTGGAGAAGTGGATGGTCAAATAAACCCTCTTTCTAGGGACTCCGATATGTACTCCTCCATAGCTTTAGTTTCAGGTGCAGATAAGGGGTATATTCGTCCACGTGGAGGAGAGGTGCCCGGCAGAAGGTCAATGGCACAGTCACAGGAATAGTGAGGAATAAGTTGCGTAGCCTTTGATTTGCTGAATGCCTCCTGGAGATCCGAATAATAATGTGGCAGGATCGACTTCTCCTTCTCAGTGAGGATAGTCATGGTGCTTACAGGAGGGAGAGAGATGGGTTCAGGAAGGTTGAGGCAAGACTGGAAACAGGAAGCACTCCAACGAGTGATTTGTCCATCTTTCCATGAGATTTCAGGGTTGTGAAGTCTCAGCCATGGCAGGCCAAGAACAATCAGGTTCTTAGGAGAGTGAGTGACTAGGAATTGAATCTCCTCATGATATAGGAGTCCAACTTGAAGACGAATGGTCGGGTGATCTGTTGAATCTTGCCAGAGCCCAGAGGTTGTCCATCTAGCGCTGATACATGTAAAGGAGGGACACAGGGGACAAAAGATAGATTTAGATTCGTGGCGAGACCCAGGTCAATAAAGTTACCTGCAGCCCCAGAATCTAAAATGGCAGATACATTATGTTCATTATTTAACACATGCAGAGTAACAGAAACTTCAAACTGTTCGATATGAATTAGGTTTGAAAGTTCCAAACTCACCGCCGCGTCCCCCTTCCTAGGAGGAGAGAGAAGAAAGACCCACTTGCATGGGCTCATGATAACTGGTTGTAGCGATGTCAGAGTGAAGTGTCTATAGAGGGCTGACTGGACGAAGGGCTTTGATCAGGTTATCCAGGTGCATGGCTAATTTGATATTCATCAAGCAATCTCCCCTCATCACGACATGCTAGTTCAGCTTGAAGATCAGGATTTAACCCCTGACAGAACAGTTTCAAAGTGTCCTCTACCCACACAGTTTGTGCTGCTAGAGTGCGAAAGGATAAAGAGAATTCAGCAGATCTCTTCCCCTGTTTTAAACACAATAGAAGTTCACCCGGGTCCTTACCACCCTCAGAGTGTTCAAAAACCTCCCGTAAACAAGCTAGGAAGTGAGACAAAAAGCATTTTAAAATGTTCTCATGACTCCATACTGCAGTAGCCCAGTCTAGTGCCTTTCCTGACAGCAGTGATACAATAAAGGAAACACGAGCTTCATCGTTGGGATACATTTGAGGTAGTTGAGAGAGAAAAAGCTCACATTGCAAGAGAAATCCTCAACATTTACTGTGTGATCCGTCAAACTTCTCAGGAAGCAAGTGTCGAGGATTAACAACAGCTTTAGAGTGCGATGTGCTGCTGGCAGAGTTGCTAGTGGAAACCCCCAACGGAGATACTTGCGGTTTTGGCTGCACGGATTTAAAGTTTTCTTCCGTGATAGAGGTGAGCTTGCACAGCTGCTGATGGTGACTGGTAAGCATTGCTGCTTGCATTGTAACAAGCTCGTGTAACTGTTGGAAGGCTGGTGGATCTAGGTTGGGCGAAGTCTTCTGTAGCGAAGACACCAGGGCAGTAATGTTAAGATCCATATGCAGTTTAATAAAAGTATAAACGGTACAACAAAGTAGCAAATCAAAGGGTAAAAAAAAAGCAGGCAAGGGTTCGGTACACAAGAAGACAGTCCAAGAAAGGCAAACCAAGTAAATCCAAGAGACAGAGGGGTAATCCAGTAAACAGGCAATAGGTCCAAAAACACACAAGCAGGCTGGGAAATACAATGAAAAAGCAGGAGTCAAAACACAGTGAAAACAGTAATGGTAAATAATGTTCAGAACTGCAGACTAGGCAGAACAAGACTTCGCATTGTATGTGTGTAAATAGGGAACTTAAATAGACAGAGATAATGTGAAACAGGTGGGTGAGTAATCAGTCTGAGCAGAGGGTTATGGGAAATGTAGTTCATGAAGGAAGGGTTAGTACTCTGGAGATGGCGACCTCTGGTGGCGTTCAAGAGAGATAGCAGATGCTGCCGGTGTAACATTACTGGCTATTGAATAATTCCTTTACAAGCTTGAAGCAATTTTTACAAGAGAATCACTGAAGGCCTCATTGTTTTAAAATAACATTTATTGTGTTTATTGCATATTTGCTTACAAGTGCAATTCCAAGTTAACATAGAACTGTTAATGAAGCTTTTTTCTGCTCATTTTGCTTTTTACTTAGCATGTAAGTTTTTTTAACAGGATTTCTTTTTTTTTTTCTTCTTTTTTTTTGCAATAATCACAAGGTGCTGTTTGGTTTATAATGTATTCGTTTCGTTCGTAATGTATTCCATCTATCTATATATTTGATTTACAACTTTATTGCATTTTTGCATAGATTGAAACAGAGAACATTTTGTCAGAACCTCTAGTAAATTACGTTACTTTGTTT
Source organism: Myxocyprinus asiaticus (assembly GCF_019703515.2). Lineage (NCBI taxonomy): Eukaryota > Metazoa > Chordata > Actinopteri > Cypriniformes > Catostomidae > Myxocyprinus > Myxocyprinus asiaticus. Next base: position 37,854,386 of record NC_059346.1, on the reverse strand, counting down.
AGCACCCTTATGTCCAGGTTTTATTTTTAAAAAAATCTTCAGAAACATGATCTTTATTCTATGCAACAAAAAAAAAATTTGTTATTCTCAATTTATCCAGAATCGTGCGACTCTAAACCGGAACAATATAGAAAGAATCTAAGACTAAATATTTTTCTTGGATTTGTAACTTTCCAGCTTCTACTAAGTCTATTTCCTATTTTGCTTTCTTTCCCGCTCTATTTTCCTATCCAGTGTGGACATTGCTGAGTGCAGCCCACTGCTGAGTCAAGCTGTGGTGCACACCTTGAAGAGTGCTGTACCCGATCCTGTCTTCACCCCAGGTTTGCACGAGGCTGGCCTCCCAACATGTCCACAGAAGTGGAAACCAGCACACCCCCAGTGGAGCAGGCACCTTTTAAAACACCCTCCAAAAAAGAAAAGAAAAAGGGTATGTAACAAGGCAGGGGCTCTCGCTCTGCACTTCTTAAATCTTGCTTTGTCAGTATACATTCTAAACCTCAAGCTTCAGATGGTTACAAAATTTTAGAACATGTGGGTCCATTATAAATGGTTTTGCAGTATACTATTGTAAGAAGGTACAAAACACTGAGAAGAAATTTCATCTTTGTGTGAGCGACCTACTTGTGTCTTCTAACATGTCATTAGGAGGATAGTGAGTGTCTCCTGGTCAGCTTTACTGTGAATCTCTGAGTGGGAGGTGCTCCCAGTGCCCATGTCCCCAGAGCACCTACAAAAACCAGGCTTGATCCACAACAAACAGGCAATGAACCTTTTCTGTGAAGTGAGACTAAGCCCTCATAAGAGTTTGCCTGAAAATACTTCTATTGTGCTCGCCACCTTCCCAGATGAAAAGGCTGCTTGTATAGAGCTTTGATTTAAGAATTTACATTGAGTTAAGAGCTGGTTAAAACAGACCATTTCATCCTTGATTTAAAGGTCAGTCTTGTATAAGGTGTTAGCCATGTTGTTCTCTGACTGTACATTTACAGTAGAAACACTAAAAATGATTTAATAGTTATGTCTTTACTTGAGTTTCTCAGTTTTCCAGTATACGTGAGTTTTTTGTTTTGTTTTTTGTCATTAATCTTAGTGGTGGAATGTTAAGCATGAGAGGGTTTTTGATTTGTTTCAGAGGGTATTGCATTAAGTCTTCTGGCATTTTTATATTTGAATATATTTTAATGTTAACCTCATGTCTTCCTCATCTGGGGGCATTTATAATGTGCACATGTGTAATGTTCTCATTTAGCCAGCTGAATATACTGTAGTACCTTTTTTTCTCTTTAGTTTTTGGAGCAGAAATAGACAGATTGCGCTTATGTTTACATCCTTAACCTCTCTATTTTACAGTCTAAAAGCTTTTAAGATAGTTTTGGATCTAATATTCATTTTAATCTGATCTTAAGGTGATAAAAAATGACACAAAAATTACATTATCTCATAATTTACTTACTCTCATGTTGTTCCATTCTTGTATGACATACTCTCTTCTGTGGAACACAAAAGAAGATGTTTTGCAGATTGTTAGGGACTGACAGCCTCAGTCACCGTTCATCTTCATTGTATGGAAAAAACTGAATGGTGACTGAGGCTGTCAATCCACAATATTCTGAATAAAATGTTAATTTTTGAGTGAACTACTCTTTTATTCACTATTTGGGGTACCCGAATGCAAAGCTGACACAGTAGTAGCAAGTATGTGCCAAATTATTAGAGCTGATGAAGTTATTTCTGAAAATTGAAAGCACTAGCTCCTCTCAATAGCACTTGAGTTCATCAAGTTCCATGTCATGTAATGTAGCTCAGCACAAAGTTGGCAAATGGCCACCTGCAGAACACTAACATCCTCCATCTAGAACTCCAGGGGCCTCTTTGACCCAATATTTCTCTGGATTTATTTTTCTAGGAACCTGGTGCACAGTGGTATTGTTTGTCTTGCCTAGCTCATTCATACCAACAGAGCGCACTAGTGATGGATTCCATTTGAGTTCTGTTTCTGTTTCCACAATACCTTCCAGCTGCGACTGCGAGGCACTCTCCAACATGTCTATTGATGAGCCTTTTCCACAAGCATGAAAACAAGCAGAATGATTTCCACAGTGTCATGCTGAGGAACCAGCAGTGATTTGGGTGATGAGAGGCATCTTGGGTTAAAGGAGGTCTTTCATAGTGATGTTTTATACATTGAAACAAAAATATATTTCTACAGCATCACGTGTGTGAACATTCAGCCACGTCGTTATAGTTAATGTATAGGCCTTTACTATGTGTGTCTTTGGCTTTTGAGTCTATTCTTGGATTTAGATTGACATGGCATAGGATACCTGCATTTTCATGCAAGTTTAAATAGGCTGTCACTTGTCAACATCTCAGCACACCTCATATCAAGAGTTCTGTCAGTATTTACCCCTAGTCAGCAATAAAGCCCTTGTGTAAGACCTTAACTGGACAGTTCACCCACAAATGAAAATCTGACATCATTTACTCACCCTAATTTTTCCAAATATTTATGACTTTCTACTTTCCTTAGAACACAAAAGGTGTTGTTGGGAAAGCTGTTAGGAAGAATGTTAGGGACCGACAATCTCAGTCACCATTCACTTTGATTGCATTTCCATACAATTAGTCAATGGTGACTGAGGCTAACATTCTGCCTAACGTTTACTTTTGTGTTCCTTCGAAGAACAAAAGCCTTGCGGGCTTTGCGGGTTAGGGACTGTATGAGGGTAAGTGATGAAGTTTCATTTTTGGGCAAACTTTTACTTTCATAGCCCTTAAACTGTGAATGACATGTTGCCACTTAGATACACATTAGTGTGTAGGGTTACAACCCCCATTTTCTTTTAATCTTGATACCTTTTTTTTTTTTAGAAATAGACTAGCTCAAAACTGTGTATATAAATAAATTATGTTAGCCCTCAGAAACACAACACAACAAATGCCTCTCTAAACTAAGCAAATACATATAATGGTATCACACTGTATGTACACGTTGGGTGGGGGTTGTAGTGGAGAAAACTCAAGCCTATTGAGTCCCTTCATAAGATGAATGTCAATGCTGTCCCTCAGCTTGGCCACAGCAGGAATGAGGCCTGGGCCTTCGCCAGACTGCTCTCAGTCTCTTTTTTGTTTCTCCACGTCTGGATTACTCCCTCTTTCTCTGCCTCTGCAATCTCAGCAGTGCAACTGGCCAAGAGGGGACATTGCCACATAGTCAGCTGAGCTCTGGTTTTGAATTCAGAGAGAAAGATTGGAGAGGATGAGTTAAGACATGAAGGCTAGAGAAAAAAAAACGGCAGTTAGAATTAGATAGAGTGATAGAGAGATACCACAAAAGATAGACCCAGGTAAGCAGGTGAGCCATGTATCAATCTGAAGCTGTTTATTTTGTGATTATGAGCAGCTGACTGTAGAGTATCCTGCATATTACATAGCTATTGTACTTACCAAATAAACAAATGAATGGACATTTAATATTGTTTTGAGTTTAAATACTTTTATTATATGAGAAATAAGAGACTGCAGAGTGATAAAGGGGAAATGAAACTAGCACTGCTATGTAGGTTGACTGAGACGATGGTCATTTATATAGTTAAGCTGTCATTATACCAAAATATTTGCCTGCAGAATGCCACAATTGACCAATCAGAATTAAGTACTCTAGAGAGAAGTGTTATAAATTCTAGGTAAATATAGTTAAATATTAATGTTAGTGGTATTTAGATATAAGCAACCTAGTCTCATAGAATGAACATTACTATAACTAAATTTTTGCTAATTGAGTTTTACGTGCTGCTTTCTACTTTTTGCTGCATTTTCCTGGTGAAATTAATACTAGATGCGCTACAACAACATGTGCGTTTTATTCACTTTCACACAAATCAAGGAAACTATGGCTGTTGATGACTTTATAAACCCTTATTTTTCGCTGTGTTACTCACACCCTGCTATGTTATTTCAAAAACTTTTACTCTAACCATTATTTAAAAAATGATACATTTTAACGCTTGTATTACAGAGCCGCCTATATTTACACACATATTCCAACATTATTAGCTTCTGCGGTAGCTAACCTCATGGAGTGTTGGTCTGTAGACTCGGAGACCCAGCTTCAAGCCCAGCCAAGGACGCTCGGAGTGAATGTGCAGCGAAAGTACAGTGCCTTAGAAGTGACAAAAAAAATGACATGGTTGCTTCAGTAAATGTGCTTTTCACATCAGATTTGCTTATAAAACACTATCGGTTAGGCTTAGGCGTTGGTTAAGGGTTCACCTCTCATTTATCTTTTAGGACACTATTGGTTAGGTTTAGGGTAATGTTTTGGGTTAGGGAGGTACGTTTTACTCATTAAAACATTCATCCAATATTCACCTTAAAAACACGACACCATTTCACTCGCTTTTGACACGCCCCACTGGACAATTCACTGGGAAACTGCAGCAAAATGTGTAATGAAGCATGTAATTTTGGTTTGCAAAAATGTTGCCATTGTCTCATACATTTCATGAGATCAGTCTGGATATAACATAAGAAAGAACAACAACTTACAGACAAGAGATAAGTTGCTTCCAAGAGAGGAGGACTGAAGTCACGTCTCAATCAGCTCCGTAGTTCAGTTGTCAGGGCAGTGATCAGTGAGGTGGTTATTTCTAGGGCTGTCACAATCGCAAAATCGTTCCCGCACACTGAAACGTTCGCTCCTTAAAAATTCCCAGAAATGTCGTCATGTCTTCTTTAGTCTTTCAAGTCATTAGAAGCTGAGCACAAGTGTAAAACAATGAAGTCAAAGCCTTATTTTCTCTTTAAAAGAAATGTTATATGTAATGTCTTTTATCCATAATGACAATGAAAGGAAAACAATTTTTTGAATATTATAGTTTTTAGAAGGTTAAAAATAGACTCCTTTATATTTTTATTTCTTTAGGTCATTTATCTTTTAAAATAACAGTGGACGTTTGTATATCTGCAAAGAAAATATATGACAGTGTCATTTATATAGCGATGTTGCTGATTAGTACCAGCTAATGCACAAGCTTGTGGTGTCGCAGGTGATTGAGTCATGCTGTAAGTGTCCCAGTGTTTAGTGGATGAACACCCTTGCCAATGCCCGACTTTGTGTTCATGATACACTGATTCATGACATAGGGAGCTAGAGGGCGGTTTGAGACACACCGTTCATGAACTTTAAAAATCAGCATGACACAAATCCAAAAAACACAAATTCAATGCTAAAACTCAGCCAGACAGACATATTGAAACATTGATTGGGAGGAACAGATAAAACCACATAAGCAAATCAGTGGCTCTCTGACGCACTTTATGTTCACTGTAATAAGTCCTTTGGGTCTTTTTGCACCATTGAGCAGTCACTATTTTGTATTACATTTCCAGTGATTCCGAGATTCAGAGGCTTAAACACTGCTAGAGATAACACGGACTCTCAGTCAGCTGGTCTCATCAGTCCATCTGAATGGCTTCAATCATTCCCTTCAGCACCCATATTTATGTCATTGAATCATTTCACAAACCTGAGAATTTAGAGATTTTCAAAAACAGAATAATAGCTGCAATTGTGATGCCATGTTTTTTACAAAACATTTGCTGGTAGTGAACTGTTATCAGTTAATTATATGGAGCGATAAATATAAAATGGTTAAATGACAGGGGCTTGTCCTGCCCTACATAATGGGCACTTAATTCACTGTTTCGTGTACAAGTAAAGAATCAACCTGCAACACAGTCCATAAATGACTTGAGAGAAATCTGTGGGTAGTTATTATTCTGCTAATGTTTAGAAGTAGCATTTAGCCATAAAAAAAATAAAATAACCATATAATTGTCAGGGTTGTGAAGGGAAGAGGCAAGAGAGTGAGGATCCAAATGCAGAACTTTAATTAAAAGCAAAATAAGGGGATACAACATAGGAATCATATGAAGGTAACACAAACTCAACAGTAGTATGCTGGTAACTAAAGCACTACTCACAAACAAGAACTGACACTGGAACAAGGAACAAGAGGATATATTCCATAGGGCTAACAAGGAGACAAGGAACACCTGGAATACAATTAGAGCAAAGGATAGGAAGACAGACATAAGAGGAAGACACAAAACTTCAAACTAAGAGTCTCTTATAAATTTCAAAGTAAGAGTCCTTGGGTGGAAAACACAAGAATGACGTGACAATAATAAGTCTGATGTGTCTTCACAGTGTAAAAAATAACCTGAAATTGTTACTTCAAGTATCTATTACTACCTGATTTATTCCTTGCAATTAGTGTAGTTGGTGTAACCTAATGTAGCAATGTTGATTCAGACATTTTAAATAATACTTTTGACTCAAATCAAACCAGTTAACCACATGAAGCACATCTTTGGGTTCCCAACATATTTTTCAGTGCTATGCTTCAAGGTGATCAAGGTGAACAAAACAGTTGAACTGTTTTATCAAGCTGTTTGGCTGTAAATATTAAATGATTCCTCCTTTTACAAATCTTTGAACACAAGGTTGTGGCAACATACACTGTTTTGCAAAAGCTTCCAAAAAGATTACAAAGGGCCCTGTTTTAAGAGTGCTAAGTGCAGCGCTATGCCATAAGTCATACATGCAAAGTCTGTGGGTATGGCCATCAAGTTTTGGTATTTTCATGCAAGAATGCACTAAGTCTTGGCGCAAGTGGGTTTGGCAAAATTATACCCACTAATGTTCTGGGTTAAGAGCAATTTACTGTAATTCGGAGGTTCTTCTCTGGTTATTGAACCATTTGCATCTTATTATAAATTTAATTTCCTGTCAAGCACCAGCGATACAGAGACAGAGCACATTCATATAAAGTTGGTAGTGTAAATGGACTGTATGCAATGACTTAGAAGAATAAAAATATGGACTTTCTTTTGTGCATTAACTGTGTGCTTGAATGTCAGGCATATTTCTGACAGTGACACACTCCTTTTATACGCATGGAAAATGTGGTTCTCGTCAGGATTTGGATTTATGCTCCGTTAAATTATAGAGAATGTAAATATTATTAATCATTTTCATATACTGACACAAATTATGGCTAGGATTAACAGTGATTGGATCTGAACACACTTCACTTCTACCGGTCGATTTTGAAAAATAATATTTATTGAAACACAACAAAAATGTAACCAAAAATATTTTTAAATTCAAATTACACTTCAAACAAAACAAAAATATAATCAAAATAATGAAGTGGTAAAAAAAAAAAATCATACCAAATCCAAACATTTTACTCTCTCCAACTTCTTCCACCAGCCCCTTTTGCAGTGACTTAAAAATCTCTCTACGTGAAAGAAGGATGATTTTCCAGGGGTGATGGCGGGAGGTGTGGCGCATAAGCTTTTGCTTGATGCAGATTATATTTTATTATTAATCTCCGACCATACTAGATCTCTGCCTTGCCTCCACAGAATTATTAATTCCTTTTCTAAGTTCTCAGGATACAGAGTGAATTGGTCTAAATCCGAAGCTTTGGCTCTGACAGTGTACTGGCCGGTAACGGCTTTTCAGCCGGGTGTCTTCCAGTAGCCCAAACAGGGCATTAAGTATTTGGGTATTTTATTCCCAGCAAATTTGTGTGATTTAGTTAGAGTTAATTTTGACCCTTTAATAAAAAAGGTTTGAGCGATGTGGGTAGATTGGCTTCATTACATTTATCTATGACTGGGAAGGTTAATGTTCTCAAAATGAATTGTATTCCAAAATTCAACTACCTGCTACAGCCTCTCCCTATAGATGTGCCCCTCTCTTATTTCAAGCAATTTGATAGCATAGCGAAGTACTTCATTTGGAATGGTAAACATCCCAGATTACATTTCAGTAAGTTACATAGGCCGATTGACAAAGGTGGGCTAGGCCTATCCAAGATTTTTTTTTATTATTATGCGTTCGGTCTCAGACATTTGGCTCAATGGACGCTTCCACCTGAGAGAGCCCCTCCCTGGTTTTGTATTGAACAGGAAGTTCTTGCCCCTATTTCGGCATTACAAAGCCTTTCTATCAAACTAACCGGAGAAGTTAAGTTACACCCCGTTATCTCGCATTTGCACTCGGTAGTGTTTAATTCAGACATTTAGTTGAATGGGGCCTCGGGCATATGGCTGAACCCAAAATTATGTATTAATAAGTCCCCTTTCTGCTGGACAGAGTGGATTGTGAGGGAGGTTAATACGCTCTGTGACTTTTTTGAGAGTGGAGTGTTGGGATCCTTTGAAAATATGGATCAACATTTTGGGATTCCCAGGTCTCAGTTCTTTAGGTATTTACAACTGTGCCACCTGCTCTGTACTATTTTTGGGAGTAGCACACACCCCCCTAAAGCAGCAGATACACCGGGAGTGGCGATTACTGCTTTTGAAAAAGGTAATGTGGCATCAGTGTATTACTCCCTGCTAATACAGAGTCTGGGGGACGGAGCTTCGGCTTCTCTCAAGAGATTACGGGAGAAAGATTTAAACTTAATATTGGAGGAGGGAGTGTGGGCTAGGATTCTAAAAAACATCAAGTCTACATCTAGAGATGCAAGGGTGCCTAATGCAATTTAAGATTTTACATTGATTCTGTTGGACCCCCTCTAGATTGTATAGGCTTGGTCTTAAATAGACACACCCACCTGCTGGCGATGCCAATCAGAAGATGGGGACACAACCCATGTTTTTTGGTGGTGTGTTAAGATCCAAGAATTTTGGTTGAGGGTTCAGAGTATTATGTGTGACGTATTGGGCACTCAAATTTAATTTTGCCCCAGACTCTGTATTTTAGGCGATGGGGCGGTCATTAATATAGGGGATAAATACATAAAGAATTGGGTCCTGGCCAGTGTTATGATCAGCAGACGGGTTATTCTTAGGGGATGGAAGTTGGCTTGAGCGCCCTCATTTCGAGAGTGGTACACGGAGGTGGGCAGGGTAGCAGCATTTGAGGAGATGTCATATAGAAGGCTGGGCAATCTGGGCTTATTTGATAAAAAATGGGGCAGATATTTCACCTTTTTGGAAGGCTCTCGGGGAGGGGCAGTGGAGATGGATCTGTAGTTTAAAATGTGTGCGTGCAATTTTGTTGTTTTTTGAAAGTGTACTTTTTATGTTTTTGTTTTTTGTTTGTTGTGTTGTGTGTGTTTTTTGTTTTTTTTAAGTTTCTAAATATTTATGACCACTGGGGTGCGTATTTGTGTAGAGGAAATGTTCGGAGGGAAGGGTTTAATTTTATATAATTTTATTCCGAATTTTCTGTTATGTTTATTTAATTTGTTGAATGAAATCAATAAACATTGTTAATAATAATAAAAAAAAAAATCTCTCTACGACAACAGGTGGAAAAATAATACAAATATAACAAAATAATAATAACTGAAAAATAAACCATGACCTAAATTTTTTTTATACAAATTTCATAAATATTTGCTTCATAAAACAGCAAAACAGTGATCGTCATGGACATAATTTTGATGGTCCATTATATTTTCAAAGTTTGGATATGAACTTTATTACCATCTGCTGTTGGAATCTCCAAACTGCAAATGCAGGAAGTTTAGACTTTGCCCTACAAACAGACCTGCTTTGGAAAGGTCTTAGTGCAATAACCTATTTTTCAGGAAAATAGCTAATTGCACTTAGAATTAGCGCTCTCACGAAAATTGGATTAGACATTGCAAAAAAAAAAAAAAGTCTTAGCACTGTGTTTTACGCACTCATGAAAACAGAGCCCTAAATATTTTTTTTCCAGAGGAATTTGATATAAAGAATGCTAAAAATGTTCTACTATCAACCTTCAAGAGACTTATGGCGCTAGGCCTAAAGAAACTCAGACATATAATGTTTTTGTTTTCTTTTTTTTATCTGTTTTTTTCACAGCTGCAGCAAGCCCAGAGAAAACAGATGAGTTCCTACTAGCCAGGTTCAAAGGGAATGGAGTTCGCTACAAAGCCAAGTTGATTGGTGTAGATGATGTACCTGAAGCAAGAGGAGACAAGATGAGCCAAGACTCCATGATGAAACTGAAGGTCAGTGAAACGTAATGTATGTCTGTGTTTTAGTAAACACTTCATACACTGCCTGGCCAAAAAAAAAGTCACTGTTTGGATTTAAAAAAGCTGATACTTAAGAGCCTATGATTGGATCATTATTGCAGTGATTAATATGTTTCAGCGGGCAACAATTCTTTTAACCCTAACTGATGCAGTATGTAGCTTCTCATTTCTTAAGCAACCATGTCGGAAGACATATCCCGTGGTCGTGGAAGATTTGTTACTGTGTTTCAGAAGGGGTAAATTATTGGCCTGCATCAAACAAAGAAAACAACTAAGGAGATTGCTGAAATCACTGGAATTGGATTAAGAACTCTCCAATGCTTAGTCATTAAGTCACAGGACTTAATGACTACAGACCTGCCGCTCTCACATCTGTGGTCATGAAGTCGTTTGAGAGACTGGTTTTGGCCTACCTAAAGGACATCACTGGACCCCCTTGAGTTTGCTTACCGAGCAAACAGGTCTGTGGATGATGCTGTCAATATGGGACTGCATTATATCCTGCAACATCTCGACAGACCTGGGACTTATGCAAGGATCCTATTTGTGGACTTCAGTTCAGCCTTCAATACCTTCATGCCTGATCTTCTCTCAACCAAACTGACCCAGCTCTCCGTGCCCACCCCAATCTGTGGATGGATCACCAGCTTTCTGACAGATAGGCAGCAGCTAGTGAGACTGGGGAAACTCACATCCGGAACCCTCACTATTAGCACTGGTGCTCCTCAGGGATGCGTTCTCTCTCCACTGCTCTTCTCCTTGTACACAAATGACTGCACTGCAAAAGACCCCACTGTCAAGCTCCTGAAGTTTGCAGATGACACCACGGTCATCTGCCTCATCCGCGATGGTGATGAGTCTGCAAACAGATGGGAGGTTGATCAGCTAGCTGTCTGGTGTGGTCACAACAAACTTGAGCTGAACACGCTCAAAACAATGGAGAAGATAGTGGACTTAAGGAGAAATTCCCCCGCTCTCCTCCCCTCACCACCCTGAACAGCACTGTTGCAGCAGTGGAGTCATTCAGGTTCCTGGGCTCTACCATCTCTCAGGACCTGAAGTGGGACACCCACATAGACTCCATTGTGAAGGAGGCTCAGCAGACGCTGTACTTCCTTCACCAGCTGAGGAAGTCCAACCTGCCACAGGAGCTGCTGACACAATTCTACTCGGTCTGTCCTTTGTACATCGATAACTGTCTGGTTTGGTTCAGCCACCAAATCAGACAGAAGGAAACTACAGCGGACAGTCAGGACTGCTGAGAGGATTATCTGTGCCCCCCTGCCCACCCTCCAAGACCTGTACATATCCAGAGTGAGGAAATGTGCAGGTAGAATCACTCTGGACCCCACACACTCTGCCCACTACCTCTTTGAACTGTTGCCCTCTGGCCGGCGCTACAGAGCACTGAGCACTGAGCACCAGGACATCCAGGCACAAGACACATACATTGCACATGTACATACGCCATTCTGTTATATGTCCTATTATTTGTATGTCTATTTATACTCTTACCTTGTTTTATATTCTGTATCTCACTGTAATGTTCTGTGTGCACTTGTTTCTCCTATCACCAAAACAAATTCCTTGTGTACGTGAGAACACTTGGCAGTAAAGCTCATTTTGATTCTGACTCTGATTAAAACCTGGAAGGATAGTGGTGAACCATCAGCTTCGCGGAAGAAATGTGGTCGGAAAAAAGGTTGAATGATCGTGATCGGAGATCACTAAAACGCTTGGTCACATCATAAAAAATCAACAGTAGAACTCACGGCTATGTTTAATAGTGAAAGTAAGAGCATTTCCACATGCACAATGTGACAAGAACTGAACAGCTGTGTGACCACATGAATGTCACTTGTTAGTGAGGCTAATTGGAAAAAATTACTTCAGTTTGCTAGGGAGCATAAAGATTGGACTGTGGAGCAATGGAAATAGCTCACGTGGTCTGATGAGTTCAGATTTACCCTATTCCAAAGCGATGGGCACGTCAGGGTAAGAAGGGAAGCGCATGAAGTGATGGACCCATCATGCATAGTGCCGACTGTACAAGCCTCTGGAGGCAATGTTATGATCTGGGGTTTCTTCAGTTGGTGAGGTCTAGGCTCAATAACGTTATGCAGCAATAAAATGAAGTCAGCTGACTACCTGAATGTACTGAATGACCAGATTATCCCATCAATGGATTTTTTTTTTTGTGAGGAATCATTTTCACACATGAATTGGCCACCACAGAGTCCTGACCTTAACCCCTTTGAAAGTCTTTGGGATGTGCTGGAGAAGGCTTTACAGAGTGGTTCGACTCTCCTGTCATCAATACAAGATCTCGGCCAAAAATTTAATTAAATGTTGTGACGTTGCATAAGTTTGTCGAAACAATGCCACTATAAATGTAAGGCTTAATCAAAGCTAAAGGCGGTCCAACGAAATATTAGAGTATGCTACTTTTTTTGGCCAGGCAGTGTACTTTCCATTTTAGGTGGCATCCAGTAGCCTAATGGCAGGCACAATCCCCCTGGATTAAGTCAGGTCAGTTTTATTTGTAACACACTTTTCAAAATACATGCTATATCAAAGCTTTATAGAAAATAGTACCTTTATGTCCTCAGTAAGTAAGCAAAATACAACTCTGGGAAGAAAAATATCACTAAGATGATTTGGATTTTTAAAGAAAAATAACCAAGACTCAGCAGGGGAAGCCCATTCTTCTCTGGCTGCCACATATTTAAATAAATGTTCATGATCCAACTTATAAGTAGCTACTTCTTTTAACCGAGATCTTCTTTCATTTATAATTGTTCATACACTTCAATTACTATCATTATCTCAATGTTTATCTTTGTACTGCACAGTCATGCTAACCCCCTCAAGAGCCCTGACTCAATTCAAACAATTGTTTATAGACAGATTTATTTAGCAGCCACAGGACACTGACCACACCCTAAATCAAGAAGTCAAAAATTATTTTTGTTTATTAAGTGATTAAAAACCTATTGTCTCTGTAATGACAGGGCAAGGCAGCAGCTGCTCGCTCTCAGGGCAAACACAAGCAAAGAGTTTGGGTGAACATCTCTCTCTCAGGAATCACTGTTACAGATGAGAAAACAGGGGTGAGTTTCTCTCACTCATTAATAATTGTCACATCAGTCTAAGTAAAGACAAGAATGAAAATTCAGTCATTATTTACTCAACCTCATGGTTCTGAACCTGCATGACTTTCCTATTGTATGGAAATGAGATATTGCGATATTCTTTAAAGCTGCACTACGTAACTTTGTGCTCTCTAACGACATCAGTGGTTGAAACTTAAAATTGCAAGCAATTTGCTGAAGAACACTAAACGTGAGTCATGTTTCAGCACTGCTCTTCTGGCGGATGAATCTCATTATTTGAGCTTACCTTGACATTGCCTGTGTGTGATCATGACTGGAGATATTCAGAGCCGGAGTCACAATGTGCTATTTTTATGTTGATATAATGTAATACGATTAAACATTTAAAAATATTAATTGCTATGATGAAGATAAACGACATTCGTATTCACATATTTTGAATGAATGAATTTTACACTTATAGTGCTTTTCTGACACTATACTCAAAGTGCTTTTAAATAGAGAACAGGGTATAACAGTATTACCAGTTTATTTTACAATTATTATTGAAGTGTTTTATCTGCTATTAATGTTTGTATTGTACTACACATCAATTTAAGAGGTGATACTCATGATATAGCTGATAAGAATTAAATAGAAGACTTTATTATTTTTATATTATATTGTACAGCCTCAGTTAATAATGCAAGTGAACTGTAATACTATAATAGTATGTCCATGCAATGTTCACAATAACACAGTAAACTAAAAACATAAAACAAGCCAAGGATTCAATAATGATGGGGATAAAATATACTTTATTAAACATGACTTTAATATGCTTATAAATGCAATATAACAGTTACAAGAAGTCAATTTCAGAAGTCATAAATATTAATAAACATGCCACAGTAACTTCTCCCGACAACGTAGATACATTGCGATTGGTTAATACACAAGTATTGTTCGATTCATACAAGCATGACAAGCAATTTTATCTTCAGCAACCCTACCAGACAACATATCCAAGCATTAAAACAGGTAAACAACTTCGCCAAACGGATAACAGATAAACATCCATCCAGACTGTTGTGATGCTGTCCCGAACCGTGTGAGTGTGACTTGACTGAACTGTAGTTTCTTCTTTTTAATGGCTACTCGCAAACTAAAACTGTGCATTACCATCATCTACTGTTTACATGGGAATGAGACAGCCAGTTCTTCTTTCATATTTTCACGGACATGATGTAATGACACAAGGATGTGTGCCAAATCGGACCCAACAGCTCAAAATACATTTTTTTTTTTTTTTTATAGGCTTACAGTAGTTAATCGGGTTAGGTAAGAACATTGTTTTGAACACTGATTGTTTATGTACTCAATCAATAATGGCAATTTGTTCATTTTTAACCAAAAAAATCTTACATAGTGCAGCTTTAAAATACCGTATATCCTTTTGTGTTCCGCAGAAGAAAGAGAGTCATATGGGTTTGAAACGACATGAGGGTGAGTAAATGATGACAGAATTTCCATTTTCGGGTGAAGTATCTTTTTAATATATCTTATATACAGTATGTATTGTTGTTGGTTTTGATTTCCTCAGGCTACAATACTGGAGCATGCTGTGAATAAGATCTCCTTCATTGCACGAGATGTTACTGACGGCAGAGCGTTTGGCTATGTGTGTGGTGCAGAGGGCCAGCACCAGTTCTTCGCCATTAAAACTGCACAGCAGGTCCATTGAGATTTTATAGAGCATTGCTCTTTCCTTTTTCACACATTCATGCCTTGGGCACACAAACTCTCTTGTTCTTTCCATTATCTCTCTCTTTCTGTAGTTCTCATTCACATTTCCCAGTAGTTCATAAATACACACAAAACACATCCTTGAACAACAAACATTAACTCTTAAACCTTTTGGAAACATGCTGTTTCACACACTGTTTGTGTTTCCACTCAGGCGGAGCCTCTTGTTATTGACCTGAAGGATCTTTTTCAGTTAATCTTCAAAATGAAGAAAAAAGAAGTTGAAGGTTCCAAGAAGGTAAACGACCCCTGCAAAATAAATGTAAACCCTGCTGACAAGACCAGCATGCTATTCCCATGGTAGTCTAGGCTGGTTTGTGCTGGTTAGTGCTAGTTTGATCCTGGTCTATCTGGTGGACCAGCATAGCCATGTTGTTCACCAGCAAAACATGCTGGTTAACCAAGAAAGTTGTTCTGATTAAGCTTGTCAAAAAGCCTTGTTAGAACACCAGCACCACTGTTGTGGACCAGCATTGAAAACAAAACATATGCTGATGACTAGCTATGCTGTTTTCCCGGTTTTTAGCAGGGAAAATAGACCCATTCGGATATGAGCCATTCAGTATCACTTAATTACTCAAACATTTATTTATACCACATTAGTGTATTAATTTATACCACATTAATGTGTGCCCATTATTTTCTAGCTCACTTGAAAATTGCCATATAGTGTGAGTTTCTGTACATCTGTGTTTTAGTGTTTTTCAATCTCTTGATGGGTAGCTTGCAGCTTAAAGGCCGAAATATACTCTACCCCAGTATGTGAATGCAGATACATTCTAGCTAGGCAAGCTCTATTCTGTGCGTTATTGCATTCCAAAATATGTCAGACCGCAATTCATAACACAGTGCAAGTACTCGTTACATTCTTAACATTGCCGCAAGGGGCGCTATAGTGGACATTAGTGTGAACTGTTTGTTTTTATGGTAAGTTTTCTCTTTCAAGCCAACTACTGCCATGGTGGAGCAACAGTTTGAATAAAATATTGCTGAGCAAGTAAGGTAAAGTTAATATACTGTTTTTATAGCAGCTTACCTGAATAATGATAATGCATCCAGTTTAATGGCACAGACTTTTGAAGGTAACTCTATTGCCCCCTTGAGTACTGAGATTTGTCACCACCACAGTAAAGCAAGAACACATGTTAAAGAAATAGTTAGCCCAAAATTGATAATTCTCTCATCATTTACTCACCCATGTGTCATCTCAAACTCGTATGACTTTCTTTCTTCTTGAATTAAATAAAGTGTTGGAGGTGGGTATTGACATATATTAAATAAAACAGCTGCAGAATGTATATATCATATTGTTTTTGCCAGTGCAACCTACAGCTCTGGAAAACAATTAAGACACCACTGCAAAATTATCAGTTTATCTGGATTTAGTATTTATAGGTATGTGTTTGAGTAAATGTAACATTTTTGTTGTATTCTATAAAGTACTGACAACATTTCTCCCAAATTCCAAAAAAAAAAATATTGTTATTTAGAGCATTTATTTGCAGAAAATGACAACTGGTCAAAATAACAAAAAATATGCAGTGTTTTCAGACCTCGAATAATGCAAAGAAAACAAGTTTTTATTCATTTTTTAACAACACAATACTAATATTTTAAGTTAGGAAGAGTTCAGAAATCAGTATTTGGTGGAATAACCCTGATTTTCAATCACAGCTTCATGCGTCTTGGCATGCTCTCTATCAGTCTTTCACATTGCTGTTGGGTGACTTTATGCCACTCCTGGTGCAAAAATTCAAGCAGCTCGGCTTTTTTTGGGCTTGTGGTGATCCATCTAGGGCTGGGCGATAGGACGATGTTATCGGATATCAATGATGTCTTACAAAGATCCCGATGCTGACACTCATTGAAAGACAATGATTGACAGTATCGGGAAATGGCAAAATCATTGATCTGGGAAGTCACCAAATATAAAACAGTGGCCAGGGTGTGAAACTAGCACCCGCCACCCGCAAAATGCGACGAGGCTGAATCCAGTTCGCAAGCTTATTGTCCAAATGTATTTCAAGCATGGGTCATTTTGCTCATCTAACCACAACAGTCAGGTGACCTGTAAGACGTCTCGGAGTGACACATGACAACAAATGCTGTTAGCCACAAAGACACGTGCTTGAAGAAATGCACTTTATAATATTTTTAAGAACAGACAAAAGAAAAGCCATCAATGCTTGTGTCTGATTCACTGTTTGCTCAGAGGCGTACAGCGTGAGCCTGTCTCATGGAACACGCACATGTAATGAGTTTTCACTCTTTTTATCTCTGTTTCATTTGTCTGAAAACTGTTTGCAAGAATAATGTAGTCTATGAGAATGCTGCAAATGATCTCAGGAGGTGCAGAGTTTAGTTCGCTTTATTTCCACGTGGTTAGCATGCATTGTGAACACAGCTCTGCAGGTTCAGTAATATATATCTTTGTATTAAACAAAGACAAAAGTGATTAAATCATAAAGTAATACAAGACACGTTCACCTTGAACCTAAAATTGAGTACTATTTTCTTTTCTTTAGGCAGCATTAACTGTATTACCAAAACGCAATACAAACACAAATTCAATAAGAACACGCATTTGCCAGCATTATTTTGGGAACACAAGGGAATTTATTAGGCTAATTTATTTTGATTATCATTGTCTTTACATTTATAATTGTCTTTAGTTCTTAATCTGTAGGCTATTAGTAATTTTCCACCTTGTGTCATTGACGGATACTTGCGTGATGGCAAATGGAGCCGTTGGAGAAGGTAAATGTTTAAATAAGTTGGTTAAATAAGATTTTTTAATCACTTCGTTATTTTATTGCTTTTTTTTTCTTTTTTTTTTCTTTTTTATTTAAAGTGAAATTTGAATTTTGAGATGTCTTTTATGTTTTTCGTGTTTCAACAAATTAATTAAATTTTTAAAGCAAAAATTTTTTACTGACCCTCGGCAAAGGGGTTGACGATGTAATCGTATATCGCGATAATTTTTAAGGCGATTATCGATAAAATAATTTTTACATATCGCCCAGCCCTACATCCATCTTCTGCTTGATCACATTCCAGAGGCTTTCAATGGGGTTCAGGTCTAAAGATTGGGCTGGCCATGACAGGGTCTTGATCTGGTGGTCCTCCATCAACACCTTGATTTACCTGGCTGTTTGGCATAAAGCATTTTCCTGTTGGAAAAAACAATCCTCAGAGTTGGGGAACATTGTCAGAGCAGAAGGAAGCAAGTTTTCTTCCAGGATAACCTTGTACGTGGCTTGATTCATGCATCCTTCACAAAGATGAATGACCCCGATTCCAGCCTTGCTGAAGCACCCCCAGATCATCACCGATCCTCCACCTGGTCGTCTAATGGTTAGACGGAGACCTGGAGAGGTCTACAAGCCACAGTGTCTCGCACCCACTGTGAAATTTGGTGAAGGATCGGTGATGATCTGGGGTGCTTCAGCAAGGCTGGAATCGGGCAGATTGGTCTTTGTGAAGGACGCATGAATCAAACAATGTACAAGGTTATCGTGGAAGAGAACTTGCTTCCTTCTGCTCTGACAATGTTCCCCAACTCTGAGGATTGGTTTTTCCAGCAGGACAATGCTCCATGCCACACAGCCAGGTCAATCAAGACCCTGTCATGGCCAGCCCAATCTCCAGACCTGAACCCCATTGAAAACCTCTGGAATGTGATTAAGAGGAAGATGGATGGCCACAAGCCATCAAACAAAGCCGAGCTGCTTTAATTTTTGCACCAGGAGTGGCATAATGTCACCCAACAGCAATGTGAAAGACAGGTAGAGAGCATGACAAGACACATGAAAGCTGTGATTGAAAATCAGGGTTATTCCACCAAATACTGATTTCTGAACTCTTCCTAAGTTAAAACGTTAGTATTGTGTTGTTTAAAAATGAATATTAACTTTCTTTGCATTATTCGAGGTCTGAAAACACTGCATCTTTTTTGTTATTTTGACCAGTTGTCATTTTCTGCAAATAAATGCTCTAAATGACAATATTTTCATTTGGAATTTGGGAGAAATATTGTCAGTACTTTATAAAATAAAACAAAAATGTTCATCTTACACAAACACATACCTATACATAAAAAATCCTGAGAAACTGATCATTTTGCAGTGGTCACTTAATTTTTTCCAGAGCTGTATATCTCAATTACTGTCAATCTTTCCCCCACAGAATGGCACTGAAGCCTTACACAGTGACAGAAAAGTGAGTAGGCATTATTTCATCATATGGTTACTAAGAATACATTGCGATGTAGTTTACATCTACCAACCAGATGGTCAACAGAGCTCTCAACCCCCTGTGAAAGACTTTTTTTAGTGACCACTATCCTGAAGTCTCCACATTCACTGTAACATATGTCAGTAGAATTCTCTTTCTTTCTCTGGCCTGGTTCATAATGCCCCCTGCTGGGTTGTCTTCATGTTGTGTTCAGAAACACCACACTGCACTTAAACTACTCTCCTCAGGGGGCAAAAGCTAATGAAGTTAGCAGACAGGAAATCTCTGAGATGCATCACATAGCAGCTTCGGCTATTCTTACTCCACTCCTTTTACTCACAGTCTTTGAAAAAACAGAATTCTCCTCATTCTCTCCACTCCTCAGTTCCTTTCATTTATCTGCCTTCTGTGTTTTGGCAACTTAGTATGAATAGCTCTTCTCTTTGATGTTTGGTTGCTCTGACTCTGTCTGGCACAGAGTTAGTCTGCTCAGGTTCATGTTTTTCAACTCTGTTACAGGGTGTTGAACAGCTGGACTTGTTTGGAGACATGTCAACCCCACCTGACTTAAACTCTCCCTCGGTAAGACCTTTGGGCAAGACTAAACAGAATCAGTCAATGCATATTGATGTTACAAGACTGTATATATACTAATACAGGTTTTTTTTTTAAAGACATTTTAACTCAAAAGTCTGCTTATTAATGTTTTGTATGTACAGTGACATTCTACTTTATTGCATACTCTGCTGTATTACATTTACATTAATGCATTTGACAGATGCTTTACCCAAAGCAACTTGCAGTGGTTTTAGCAGTATGTGTGTATTCCCTGGGAATTGAATCTTTAACCTTGGCATTGCTAGTGCAATACTCTTCCAGTTAGGCTACAACAACATGTTTTAATTGAGTGTAAAGCACAAAAAGGCACACTAACATTATTTAAAGGGATAGTTCACACAAAAATGAAAATGCTGTCATTTACTCACCCTCATGTTGTTCCAAACATGTATGACCTTCTATCTTCTGTGAAATGAAAAAGGAGATGTTAAGAAGATTGATAGCCTCAGTAACCATTGAGCACATTTACATGCATGATCTTATGCTGATTATGCTTTAAGGAATATTTCACCCAAAAATACAAAAAAAATCACTCATCATTTACTCACTTTCATTCCTGATGTGTTTGAAATTCTTTCTTCTGCAGAACACAAATAAAGATTTTTAATACAGGAATGTGGGCATGGTGGGTAGCATTGTTGCCTCACAGCAAAAAGGTCCTGGGTTTGAGTCCCAGCTCAACTGGGCCTTTCTGTGTGGAGTTTGCATGTTCTCCCCATGTTTGCATGGATTTGATTTTTGATAGTGATCAGCATATCGATGTGCATGTTAACACGCTGACTGTATAGAAAAAAGATGCAATTAAAGTAAATGTTAACTGAGGCTGTCATTCTGCCTAATATCTCCTTTTGTGTTCCACAAAAAAAGAAAGTCATACAGGTTTGAAACAACATGAGAGTCCACTGTATAATCTATTATACAGTGAATACACCAACTCGTTTACCAGACCAAAGTAACATTATCCAAATGAGACACAGTATTACACTTTTTGAAAGAGACTAGTGCCATTCAGACATCATAACCTCTCATATCCTGCTTTTTGTCCTTGTTTGGCCTCTGGTTGTGTTCTCACAAAGTGCCTGATTAACCTCAAATGAAGAAAAGGTGGTCATGAGGACCTGGGCACAGGCCAATAAAAATAACAAGCACAAGAAATTCAACAAGGCTTAGTTGTTGGGTGAGGAATTGCTCACTAGAGGTGCTTTTAGGCCGTATGAGGCAGGTTTTTCCTCTATATGATGGATTCTAATGCCTCTGAAACTGTTGACTGTGCTGCATGTGAGGTATATGTTTTTGCAAGTAACCACAGAACGAATTCATCTTTCTACAGAAAATACAAGAAGAAATCAGTCTCTGTTAGCATACATTGTTATTTTTTGCTTGATGTTTACATTCATTTAATAATATTATAGACACTTTTAATTAGGTTTTTTTTTAGAAATGATGTTGATGCATTGTTCTGTTCTTTTGTTAAACACTGCAATGGCTGTGAGAGATCAAGTTAAGGTAATGTCAAGTAAAAAAAAATATATATATATATATATATATATATATATATATATATATATATATATATATATATATATATAACAATTGTGACATTCATTCATCCATTTTGTATCCATCAATTATGTGTGGTAACATTTGAACAATAACACGCGTAGTTGTTTAAATAATTTTTTACATGCCTTTTTTAAATCTATAAATTCCAAACCAATTGGTACCTCCCACACAAATAAAATGTGCCCCAGCGATCTGTATACAATGATTTAAAAAAAATATATGTACTGGCTAGAATGAACATTGGTCAAGGAAAAGCATTGGTCCAAATGTGTGGGAGTCCTATTTATTAGGCTACACAGCATCTACCTATGGAGCAAGTTTATTGTACTTCATGCATGACTTCACTTCATGTACAGTTGAAGCCAGAAGTTTATATACACCTTAGTCAAATACATTTAAACTCAGTTTTTCACAATTCATGACATTTAATTGTAGAAAACATTCACTGTCTTAGGTCAGTTAGGATCACTACTTTATTTTAAGAATGTGAAATGTCAGAATAATAGTAGAGAGAATGATTTATTTCAGCTTTTATTTCTTTCATCACATTCCCAGTGGGTCAGAAGTTTACATAGACTTTGTTAGTATTTGGTAGCATTGCCTTTAAATTGTTTAACTTGGGTCAAATGTTTTGGGTAGCCTTCCACAAGCTTCTCACAATAAGTTGCTAGAATTTTGGCCCATTCCTCCAGACAGAACTGGTGTAACTGGTTTGTAGGCCTCCTTGCTCGCACACGCTTTTTCAGTTCTGCCCACAAATGTTCTGTCGGACTGAGGTCAGGGCTTTGTGATGACCACTCCAATACCTTGACTTTGTTGCCCTTAAGCCATTTTGCCACAGCTTTGGAGGTATCATTGTCCATTTGGAAGACCCATTTGTGACCAAACTTTAACTTCCTGGCTGATGTCTTGAGATGTTGCTTCAATATATCCACATAATTTTCCTTCCTCATGATGCCATCTATTTTGTGAAGTGCACCAGTCCCTCCTGCAGCAAAGCACCCCCACAACATGATGCTGCCACCCCCATGCTTCACAGTTGGGATGGTGTTCTTTGGCTTGCAAGCCTCACCCTTTTTCTCCAAACATAACAATGGTCATTATGGCCAAACAGTTACATTTTTTTCTTTAATTAGACCAGAGGACATTTCTCCAAAAAGTAAGATCTTTGTCCCCATATGCACTTGTAAACTATAGTCTGGCTTTTTTATGGCGGTTTTGGAGCAGTGGCTTCCTTGCTGAGCAGCCTTTCAGGTTATGTCAATATAGGACTTGTTTTACTGTGGATATAGATACTTGTCTACCTGTTTCTTCCAGCATCTTCACAAGGCCCTTTGCTGTTGTTCTGGGATTGATTTGCACTTTTTGCACCAAACTACATCATCTCTAGGAGACAGAATGCGTCTCCTTCCTGAGCAGTATGATGGCTGCGTGGTCCCATGGTGTTTATACTCGCATACTATTGTTTGTACTGATGAATGTGGTAGCTTCAGGCATTTGGAAATTGCTCCCAAGGATGAACCAGACTTGTTGAGGTCCACAATTTTTTTTTTCTTTTGATTTTCCCATGATGTCAAGCAAAGAGGCATTGACTTTGAAGGTAGGCCTTAAAATACATCTACAGGTACACCTCCAATTCAGTACACCTCCTATCAGAAGCTAATTGGCTAATTGTCTAAAGGCTTGACATAATTTTCTGGAGTTTTCCAAGCTGCTTAAAGGCACAGTTAACTTAGTGTATGTAAACTTCTGACCCACTGGAATTGTGATATAGCCAAATTAAAAGTGAAACAATCTGTCTGTAAACAATCGTTGGAAAAATTACTAATGTCATGCACAAAGTAGATGTCCTAAATGACTTGCCCAAACTATAGTTTGCTAATATTAAATCTGTGGAGTGTTAAAAAAATGAGTTTTAATAACTTCAGCCTAAATGTATGTAAACTTCAACTGTATACCACAAAAAAGTGCATGTATTAATTATTGACTTCAGCCAACATATTTATCTTATCGGCTTACACATCTTCTTTCAGGAGTCTGAGGACATCCTCTTGATGGATCTGTCCACTGAGATAGACAGCAATCAAAATTGTGTTAAAGGAAACCCCTTCACCTCAACTTCTGTCCCCAGACCCCTGCCCAGCCTCTCGCCTGAGAACCCCTTCTCCTCTCAGCTCAACTTCTTCCCTACCCCTATCCATGACCCATTCAGTGATGACCCATTTTCCAAAAGGAGCGACCAGCCAATCAGGGAAGACCCTGCCACAGCCAACCACAGCCCTAATAGTTATTTCAATGGTGGCCCTAAGAATGGTGACTCTGACTACTTGGGCCAGCAGTTTGACCAGCTCTCCAACAGGACAGTCATCCAGGCCCTGAGTAATGGCCAGTGGCCTTTAGATGGTAGAGTTGTGGAAGCAACAGCCTGGACTCAGAAGACTGTGCCAATTCGGGAGCAGAATGGACATGGGCATGTGACACCTAATCCACTGCTGGGAGGGTCTGAGAAGATGCAGCCAGTGCAGAACGGAGTAAAGCATGAGAATGGAAGCATTGGTGAACTGCCTGTCAATCAAGCCATGGATGCAGTCATTATAAGCCCTCCTCCACTCAATACAAAAGCAGGGAGGGGGAGGAGGAGTGTAAAGGTGAGGTTTTGTTTCAGATCATAAGTTATTTGAGCCACAGACCTCTGTAGGATGTTTTTCTCACTAATATTAAAAGAATAGTTTACCCCAAAATAAAAATATGGTCATCATTTTCACCCTCATGTTGTTCCAAACCTATATGACTTTCTCAGAACACAAAAAGGAATGATAGGCAGAATGACAGCCTCAGTCACCATTCACTTTCACTGTATAGAAAAAAAATGCAATGAAAGTGAATGGTTACTGAGACTATCAGTCTCTAAAATTCTGCCTAACATCTCCTTTTGTGTTCCACGGAAGAATGAAAGTCATACGAATTTGGAACAACATGAAAATTTGCATCTCTCTGGTTTTGATGATTCAAAATTTGCATGTCCTTTTAAGCTCTCTGATTTGAATTGAAATATATGCAACACCACCTCATGATCTGGTAATGTTGTTTACCTCAATTTTTAATGCTTCAGTGATTTGTGCCTATAAGGTAAGGATTGATTTGCTAATGTCTTCTCAATCATGTTACATGTGAATATTTTCCAGTGCATTTCTCTGGTGGAAAAGGTAATACTATGTTTCATATAATAACTTATCATGCTTGTTTAATCCCTGTTCTGAAGTCGCCTTCAAATGAAAAACCTGGGACAGATCCATTTGCTTCTCCTAACCAATCCGAATTACCATCTCCTCAACCAGAGAATGGCATTGTCAACTCTGTCAGTCTTTTCAGCAAGAGCCCCACCTCTACTGACATACTCACAGCTCTTGGTAAGAAGCTCGAGACAATAAATATATAATTTAATATTTGTGCTTTTTCAAAATATCACCACTTCTTATACAAATGCAAATTTGAGCTTAGAATGAGTGTTGTCGTGCCCATGCATTCATGAATCTTGGTTTGTGATTGGTAAGTGGTTTAAGATGGGTAGTTGTATTTTAAAACTATATTTAAAAAAAATGCTTTTTGTATTTCTAAGAGACAGGCTAGAATATTGTAATTGTAAAACATGCAATTCCACACTAATAGGTTTTTGGTTAAAAATGTATTAATTAATGCCGCCTGTCCCTAAATCCGCCACTGATATATCTGCTCTTAATACCGGTTGCCTCTACATCCTCACCCTTCAGTCTCCACTCCTGGGGCAGATCCATGGAATCAGCCCCTCTCCTCCATCTTTCCCAGCACCACCAGTGTCTCTCAGCCTTTCACCCAAGCACCTATCTTCTCTACTTCTCCTGTGCCTGCCTGGGAAACAACTCCGGGTGGTTTTGGAACCTCTCCCATTACCCAACAGCTTCCATCATGGAGTCCCACCCCAGTCTCCAGTGGATCCAATGCATCCTGGACCCCACATACAACCCTGGGGAATCCCTTCCAGACCAGTGTATCTCCAACAACTGCATGCTTTGGGCCTGATGGACAGCTGAGCTCCAGTCCCCCTCCACAGGTTCCTCCTCGGACTGTACCCACCAAAGAAGCTCCAAAGGTGGACAGTAATGCTTTTGTTGACCTGGATCCTCTAGGGGAAAAAGAGAAGAGAGATATCAAGGACATGTTTAAGGATTTCCAGATGGCAAAGCCACCAAATGTGCCAGCAAGGAAAGGTAAGCTTTTACATCATACCTTATTTTTTAATTAGAATCTTATCAGTTTTTATTTCATATTTCATAGCCTATGACCACACCCACACTGTATCTGTTGCTACTGAACTCTACAGAAGGATCCACATATTTCAGCAGAATCAGAATTTTGCCCATCAGTCATAAAATTCTACACATCCCCGCAACTTACATGTTCATTTACTAAACATTTTGGTTAAATTGATTTTGATTTCAGCTACCAATTAGAGTGAGGTACTTTCAGCTCACATTTATGTTGTGTTTAAATCCATTCCACAGAATTCTGCAGATTTCCCCCCAAAATTAGCACATACAATGTGATAAAAGTCAGCAGATTCCACCTGGGCCTGCTTATGACTATTGATTATATTTTTGTAGTCATGTAATCAGTGTAGTCATATAATCATTATTGTCACTACACAGAGACACCAAATGTAGGAGGTCAGAACCCATTCAACAACTCCTTTGGAAAAGATCTGTTTGGCTCATCTGTACCTGCCACTGTAAGTATATGTGTTCAGATCATTTGAATCCATTATGAAAATTTTAATGTATCAGCCTGATCTCATGAAAATTACGTGACTGTTTTTGCAAAATAATAGTACATATTGCGGCAGTTGCAAGTTGAAATGTCCACTGTGTGTTTTCTCCCAAACAGATGAGGTTTATAGGGTTAATGCTCTATTGAGTTTTGAATCAACAAAACCTACCTCTCTAACCAAAACCTTAAACCTAAACCTAACCAATAGTGCCATTAAAAGTATACGTGACATAAAAACAAATGAGGTTTTTAAAGGGGTTAATTTCATGCATTTTTTTTTTCTAATTTTATTATTTTCCCTGAGGTCCACTAATAATTGTAAAGTTTTTTAAAGTAATAAAGTTTTTTGCACCAAAACAGTCAGAATTTGGTTAATACAGTAATTAGGTATTAAACCCTGTCTCTGGCACGCTCGGTTTTTGGCTGTCTTTCCTTTTTAGACCTCAATGTAAACGGCCACTTATATTATTGGACAACATTGTATAACCCCTCAAATACAGACAAATATGTTTGAAACTCATTCAGAAGAGAGAATGAACTAGATCCACAACAACAAAAACTATTTTCTGGGTTTGCACATAATGCATATCCAACATGATTATAACAATATCAACAAAGTCAGTGAAACACATTGCATATGAATGTATCAAAATGTTTACTTAAGCCCAGCAGCACCATAAACCATAAATATCAAACAGTCATCATCTGATGAGACATTCATGAATGAAACTTATGGTTTGGTTACTTACGGTTTTGCATTGGGGTCCAGTGGTGTTTTTAACTGTCCTTAATCTGTACATAAACAGTTCCTTTTGTTCACAAGCAATCCACGCTGTAATAAGCCACGCACACATATAGTATAATCAATGTAAAACATGCCAGACATACACAGTATAATCCTGCACTGGTGCAATCTGGAACTGTTAAACTTCAGTCTCTTGATCTTTTCTGATGTTGGGATGCTTCAACTGAGGCCAGAGGAAAGGAGCTGGTCTTCAGATCCACGACATCCATGTCTGTTTACACAAAGGACAGGACGTGGTTCTCTCAGCCAGCAGCAGCAATAGAATGGAGCAGAGGAAGACTTGTTGAACTTGTTCCGCTCTTAAAACGTGTCGCACATTGCCGGGAATGCATCAAAATTATCAAAGACGTTCATCTAGTGCATGTTTACGTAGAACAACAAAAATAGCGCATATGGGCACAAGAACACATCCAGGACATGTTTATGCTCAAAATAACAAGACGCAGCGCAGCCAAATGAAACAGGGGGGAAGGGGGGTCTCCTTTTAAAAGCTATAACTTGACACAGCATCTTTTAAAAGTGGCGCGAGATACATGACAATGGTCAATGGCGTCTGTGTAGTGCATGTTACAAGAATTATTCAAAATAGTCCAGATGGGCTGAAAAAGGTATCCTTTGTAAGTCCAATTTGGTGTGCAAGAATACTAGGCCACTAGGCCTATCTGTCCTGCTCTCTCTCAGTTTCTCTCTCGACTGAGCACCAGTGGGTGTGGCCAAGGGTGCAGTGATGTAAAATTAGGCGTTGATGTCATTGCTGTAGAGGCGGTCATGAATTAACGAGCCCCCAAGTGATGTGGGGAAACCAAGGAAGTTGATAAGGTGTTTTTGCAGCTTGGTTTCAATAAATGCTTTTTTTTTTTTTTTTTTTTTTTTTTTTTTGCATTGGGTTCTGAAACTTATGTTTTTATGACCTTTTTTATGCCAAATTATCAAGGAAAATTTTATTCCTCATGACGTGACCCCTTTAAGGTTATGCTTTATTGAGTTTTAAATCAACAAAGCCAACCTCCCTAACCTAAACCTTAAACCTAATCCTAACCAATTGTGTCATAAAAAGCAAATGTAAGATGAAAAAAAACAAATTGCTAAAGCATTATTTTGTGGTGCTTCTATGAAACTTTCAGCTCACCTGTAGACTTGTGTGCTCTTCTGGACTTGTACCCAACACTGTAAACTACACTGTAAAAAGTACTATGTGAAACTGCTTAAAAAAGGTTTGGTAACAACATAGCACAATATTTTAAAGATCTTTTTAAGCCTTTTTTTTTTTTTTTTTACTTAATTAAATCATGTGAAGTGATCAACATTAATTAGTTTTTAAGTCACACAAATTTTCCCAATTTTATTAGTTGAATTGGTGTCCATAAGTCAAATCACAAAATAACACAAATTTTCCAAAATAATTGGGTTGTCTTCCCTCTTAATTTTATTAGTTAAATTGGTGTCCGTAAATTGAACCACAAAAATGCATGAATTTTCACAAAATAATTAGGTTGTCTTCTCTCTTAATTTTATGAGTTGAATTGGTGTCCATAAATGAAATCACAACATAGCACACTTTTTCTCAAAATATTTTTTTTATACAATGCAGAGCCATAATTTCAAAAATGAAATATCCATAATATTTATTAACTTCATGTTATTTTTTTAATCAAATTTACTTGAGAACCAAATTACTTTGTACAGTGTAGTCTTTTGTATAGCAAGTGCAATGCTCTTTTGTTATTTGATCACTCTTAATTTTTAATCTGCCATTTTACTCATGATTAGTGTGAAAGAAAATACAAGTCATTGTTGTTGTAGCACCTCTAGTGTTTATTTAACAGGAGACTGATGTGATATGTACAAAGAGCCATGTAAAAATTATTTTGCAAAAATGTAGGTATAGTTACATGTTTCTATGAGACCAGGTACAGTATTTTGTGGTTCCCTTGTTCTGAGATCCTGGAAAATAGCTGAGCCTTACATCTGATTTTTTTTTTTTTTTTTTACCTTTGCAGAGTGCTCCTCCCATAAAGGCAGTTGGATTAGACCCTTTCAGAGACCCATTTGGAAATCCATTTGCATGAAAGCCAGCCACCTTAATGACTCCAAAGGGTCCAAGTAAAGATCGAATAAAAGTTGTTGAAATTATGCAAAAACACTTCCATCCCTGGTGTTTGTTACAGCTTTATAATGTTTCTGTTGAGCTTCAGATGCATGACCACAAGTCCCCAATACAGCTTTTCGCGGAGCGCCTTATTTAGTTTTCCCACTAAAGTGCATCCTGTTCAAGAGCAGGTCTCTTAGCTTTGATGTCACATCCATCCTGTAACAATGTCTGAGAACCAAATGAAGTCATTTTAATTTTTTTTTTTTTTTTTATAATTTTCTTTTTATTTATCACACATTATACATTTGCACATATACAGTGAAATTCTTCTTTTTCACATATCCCAGCTAGGCTGGGGTCAGAGTGCAGGGTCAGCCATGATACGGCGCCCCTGGAGCAGATAGGGTCAAGGGCCATGCTCAAGGGCCCAACAGTGGCATCTTGGCGGTGCTGGGGCTTGAACCCCCGACCTTCTGATCAGTAACCCAGAGCCTTAACCGCTGAGCTACCACTGCCCCGAAAAACCACTGCCCCGACTGCCTCTGTGCAGTCCTCCTTCATAATCAAAAACCAGGATCCATGTGGTGGTAGTGGACAGCGTGAAAAATAAACCATCATCCAGTGTTGAGTATGACATGCTTATGACTAATAATTGCACATATTATGAAAACAAACATGACTTGTACAGTTTGTATTCTAAATGATAGAATGGTTTTCTGTATTGAAAAAAGCACTCAAAAGCAATGTAAAAAATTTTCATACCTATACAAGTTTTCTGCACCAGTAGACAATGCAATTTTTTTTCTTCATGATGTATAATGTTTGATATTTGTATGTTTATGTTTCAAATTCCTTATGACATTAATCAGAGCTTTAGCACATGATTGACATTTTTACAATTTACACTTGGCATATAAACTGAATTAAATCCAGATATTTTTTTGCTTTGCAACTCTTGAATGTTTGTCACAGACTGCGTAGTATTATATGAAATGTCCAAACACGAGCTGACATGATGGAAAGCAGAGAGACAGTGTATATAATTTTTGTAGGAATGCTTTGATATGATAACTGTGCAATCGACACCTGATGATATGCTCTGTACTGATCTGTTTATTAAAAGAGAGCCTGGTAGATTACACAATGGTGCTGGCTCTAATCAACCTGTATTTAAACTGAATCCCTTGCAAGATCTCTTTGATTTTATTTTCTTTGATCTTTAGTCAGTGATCCGTTATTTGTCAGGTGGCGAACATGCTTTATTCACAAATATATACAGGATGTACTGTCATCAGGTTGAAAGTTTTTTGTTTTTATTTTTTATTTTACAATGTATTGAAAGAGTAATCCTTAATTTCTACCACTGGCATGTTGTCAGTGGTACTACCACTACAAACAACTTCAAAAATAACATGTACCCATAACATTCATTGGTGATTATGCCTGTATTTTGTACAGTTCAGTTCATACTGTTTAAAACCTGTTGATGCTCATTGAACCCATCCATGGGTTTGACTTTACTTTGCTTAAATGAGTTCACATTTACTACATGGTGTGCTGTTCAAACTTGTTCATAATGTTGACAAATTATACATCTACACTATACACTAATTTAAGCAAAGTGACATCAGTTCTTGGGGGAGGGATGCACATCAACAGGTTAAGCAATTATGGATAGCACATACATTGTTTTGGGAAAAACAAGATCATCCAGAATCATTCAGGTTTTACTTGATATAAGCATATTGATGTGTCTATCAAGATCAATGATATTGTACTACACTGCTCTTTATTATTTTTTTCTTTGGTAGGTGGGGATGTAATCTTTTTCCTCCAGACAAATTAAGTGGGTAAACATATGCTGTTTAAAGGCTTAAACAGTGTAAACCTTGTCCATATAACTGATATCCATTTATCTCAGTGGATTCAAGATTTAGCAAACAAAAATAAATGTTTGTACTATACTGACTGTACAGGATGATGAAGCCTTGTCAGAATGAACTATGTGATTGTATTTGTGTGTACATATATAAATATCTGCTCTGTTATGCACTATGCCATCTCTACCTTGTATGTTTTAAAACTAAGGTGTTTAAAAAATGTATTCGTTACAATAAACTGGAATTTTAGTTTGCGGAATAGATTCCAAATTGTTCTATTTATCTTTTACGAGATTTGTATTAAAGTCTGTAAGACCAGTTAGGTCTACTTCACAATAAAGTGATGACTAGCTGAATGATTTGGTTGTCACATTCACTATATTTTCATTTTTAAGGTTTTTTGGTGGTGTTGGGGCTTTAATAGTAAGGAATTGAATTTATATTTTTCTAAACATAGATAATATTGCAATTAAGGCCATGAGTTGTGTCTTCATGAACCTTAATTAAAAATACAGTAATTAACATCATATTACACACAATTGTTAGTACTTTCCCATTATTGAAAAGCACAACATAAGCATGCTTGATTATGTTCCAGTTATGTTCTAAGTTTTATTATTGTAAACATAACTTTATAACAACTAGATTACGCAGGTATGCTAATATTGTGTTACGCTCCAAATAAAAAGCAATGTACTGAATTAAAATAACTGCTTGCTTCTGCAAGAATGTAATGGAATAGAATTCTAGCATACGGTATACTGAACAGTATATACTACCTACATTTCACAAAAATTGTAAATTATATGAATCATTATGCAGAATGTAACAATACATGTTTTAAAAAGCAGTATGCTACATTGTTGTCACATGTTTAATTTAGCCCCTCACTGAATTAAAGGTTGCATGTTTAATTCAGCGCGTGGCGACTGGATATCATCTCAGAAATAAAAATGTATATTTAGCAATTTGTGTCTAACTGAGTGTAAACATGTCTTTATTGTGTGTAAAACAATGTTCTATAATATATACTGCACATTTAGGTAAATAGTAGGTTATCCTGGTATTACATGAATACGTAAAATTGCATACTCTTCACAGTATACAATACTAACTGCATGTTATTGCAGAAATAAAAAGAATAGTATGATAGTATGCTGCTCTACATACTACAGAAAAAGAGTAGTACGGTAGTGTGCTATTCTACATACTGCAGAAATAGTAAGAGTAGTACAGTAGTATGCTATTCTATATACTGCAGAAATAGTAAGAAAAGTATGGTAGTATGCTTTTCTACATACTGCAGAAGTATTAAGATTGGTATGCTAATATGCTATTCTACATACTTCAGAAAGAGTAAGAGTAGTACAGTAGTATACTATTCTACATACTGCAGAAATAGTAATAGTACAGTGGTATGCTATTCTACATACTGCAAAATAGTAAGGGTAGAATGGTAGTATGCTATTATACATATTGCAGAAATAATAAGAGTAGTATGGCAGCATGCTATTCTACATTCTGCAGAAATAGCAATAGTACAGTAGTATGCTATTCTACATACTTCAGAAATAGTAAGAGTAGTATGGTAGGGGAGTCACATGACGCCATGCGATGTTCGGACGTGTGAACGGCGAGTTCTGCGCACTTTGCTAGTTTTAATATTTTTTTAATAGTTTTTAAAATATTTTTTTAAATATATTTTTTAATATAAACCGGTGAGATTCGATACACCCTGTTCCATAACTGTTCTAGGAAGACAATATGTCAAAGAATTAAAAATCCTCAGGCTCTGGAGACATTAAAAGACACTTATGTGCTCAAGCTGATGCCACTGAGGCCCCGAGCCAGGGAGCCGATTTGGCCGGAGAAGTGAGGGAAATTCGGCGATAATTGTTGAACATGTCGGCAATGCTGCTGAAGGTCGTTGCTGACTTGAAGGATCTTGCTGTAATACGTCAGACGATCACTGCCATAGAGATGAAATTCACTGAGGTGGTTACAAGAGTGGGGGATGTCGAGAAGTGGATCGATTATCTGGAGTCATCGGAGAGGGAATTATTTGTTAATCCGCTAGCAATCAAGGTGGGTTTAGAACGCTTCTGGGAGAATCAAATCAAATAACTTTTATTGTCACACAACCATATACACAAGTGCAACAGTGGGTGAAAGACTTGGGTGCAGTTCCGAGCAACATTGCAGTCATGACAGTAATGAGACATATACCAATTTACAATAAACATCAGATTTACACAACGCAATTTACATATCTAATATACACATAATTACACACAACACAATATACAAATAACAATATATAATGTACAGTATGCAATACACACAATATAGAATACACATACACACAATATAGAATACACATTATACAATAAAAATAGTATATATAGTATATATAAAATATACAGTAGGTTGTATGTACTGTATTGACATTCAGGCTGTCGGTTGATAGTCAGTTGCCAGTGTGTTGTTAAGAGAGAATATAATTTATGACAGTCCAGTGTGAGATAATAAGATTAATAAAGTGCAGTGCTGATGTATATTGATCGTGAGAGATCAAGAGTTCAAAAGTCTGATTGCTTGGGGGAAGAAGCTGTCATGAAGTCGGCTGGTGCGGGTCCTGATGCTGCGATACCGCCTGCCTGATGGTAGCAGTGAGAGCAGCCCCTGGCTCGGGTGGCTAGAATCTCTGATGATCCTCCAAGCTTTTTTCACACACCGCTTGGTATATATGTCCTGGAGGAAGGGAAGCTCACCTCCGATGGTGTGTCTGGCAGTTCGCACCACCCTTTGCAGGGCTCTGCAGTTGTGGGTGGTGCTATTGCCGTAACAGGCAGTGATGCAGCCAGTCAGGATGCTCACTACAGTGCTGGTGTAGAACCGTGTGAGGATGTGGCGGTTCATTCCAAACTTCCTCAGCCGTCTCAAGAAGAAGAGGCGCTGATGAGCCTTCTTCACAATGGCTTCAGTGTGGACAGACCATGTGAGTTCCTCAGTGATGTGGACACCAAGGAACTTGAAGCTGCTGACTCTCTCCACTGGTGCTCCATTGATGGTGATGGGGCTGTGTTCTCTTTCTCTTCTCCTGAAGTCCACCACAAGCTCCTTTGTCTTGCTGACGTTGAGGGTGAGGTTGTGCTCCTGACACCAGCGTGTCAGAGTGTGCACCTCCTCTCTGTAGGCTGTTTCATCATTGTCAGTGATCAGACCTACCACCTTCGTATCATCAGCAAACTTGATGGCATTGGAGCAATGTGTTGCCACACAGTCATGTGTGTACAGGGAATACAGGAGTGGGCTGAGAACACAGCCCTGTGGGGCTCCAGTGTTGAGGGTCAGTGATGAGGAGATGTTGCTGCCCATTCTAACCACCTGGCGTCTGCTTAACAGGAAGTCCAGGATCCAGCTGCACAGCGAGCTGTTTAAGCCCAGAGCCCAGAGTTTCTCATCTAGCTTGGAGGGCACTATGGTGTTGAATGCTGAGCTGTAGTCTACAAATAGCATTCTCACATAAGTGTTCCTTTTTTCCAGGTGGGAGAGAGCAGTGTGTAGTGTAAATGCAATGGCATCATCAGTGGAGCAGTTGTTGCGGTAAGCAAACTGCAATGGGTCCAGTGAGGGAGGCAGCACAGAGCAGATGTAATCTCTGATTAGTCTCTCAAAGCATTTGCTGATGATGGGGGTCAGAGCAACAGGACACCAGTCATTTAAGCAAGTGATTTTGGATTGCTTTGGTACAGGTACAATGGTGGACGTTTTGAAGCATGTGGGGACCACAGAGAAGGAGAGGGAAAGGTTGAAAACGTCTGTAAAAACACCAGCCAGTTGGTTCGCGCATGATCTGATGACACGACCCGGAATGCCGTCTGGACCCACGGCTTTACGGATGTTCACCCATCGGAAGAATCGGGTTACATCTGCTACAGAGACGGAGAGCGAACTAACCTCTGTAGCTTCGGCTGCGAGAGCTCTCTCTGCGAGGGTGGTTTTATTTCCCTCGAAACGAGTATCAAAATTATTTAGCTCATCCGGGAGAGAGGCACCGGTGTTCAAGCCAGAGTTTTTATTTCCTTTAAAATCCGTGATGATATTAATTCCCTGTCACATGCTTCTAGAGTTGGTGGTGTTAAACTGTCCTTCAATCTTGTCCCTGTACTGGTGTTTGGCTGCTCTGATAGTTTTGTGGAGTGCATAACTGGCTTGTTTATGCTCCTCCGCATTTCCGGAATTAAAAGCGGAGGACCGCACATCAAGTGCCACACAAATATCGCTATTTATCCATGGTTTCTGGTTGGGGTAAGTCCGTATTGTTTTGGTCGGAACAACATCCTCTATGCACTTTCTGATGAAACCCATTACGCTATCAGTGTAAACCTCAATGTCGTCATCAGAGGTGGACTGGAACATCTCCCAGTCCACATGATCAAAACAGTCTTGTAGCGTAGAATCTGATTGGTCCAACCAGCACTGGATCGTTCTGAGGTTTGGTGCTTCCTGTTTCATTTTCTGCCTGTAAGCTTGCAGAAGCAGAACGGAAGAGTGGTCCGATTTGCCAAATGGTGGGCGGGGGAGGGATTTGTAGCCATCCCGGAAGGGAGAGTAGCAATGGTCCAAAACCTGGTCCCCTCGTGTGTTGAAACTGATGTGTTGGTGGTATTTTGGTGCGATTGATTTGAAATTGGCTTTGTTAAAGTCCCCGGTCACATTGAACGCGGCCTCAGGGTGCGCGGTTTCCTGCTCACTTATACTCCCATACAGTTCCTTGAGTGCCCGGTCTGTGTCGGCTTGTGGGGGATGTACACCGCTGTGATAATGACTGCTGTGAATTCCGTCGGTAGCCAGAATGGTTGACACAGAAGCATGAGACTTTCCAGATCAGGAGAGCATAAAGACTTGGTAGAATGTACATTCCTCTGATCACACCAGGATTTGTTGATCATAAACATACACCACCACCTCTGCTTTTACCTGAGAGGTCTTTCGCTCTGTCCGCTCGGTGAACCCCGCGGGTTCGATGGCTAAGTCTGGAATCATCCAAGTTTCTGTAAGGCAGATAATGCAGCAGTCCCTCGTCTCTCGTTGGAAAGAGATCCGTGCTCTCAACTCACAGAGCTTGTTGTCCAGAGACTGAACATTTGCCAGTAGAATACTGGGTAGCGGGGGTCAATTTGCACGACGTTTTACTCTGATGAGAATGCCGGCTCTCCTTCCCCTTTTCCTTCTGCGTTTCCGTGACCGGGCTGCCCAGACAAAGGGCTCCGCTGCCATGTTTGTAAACAGCGGGTCGGCATTGAGGAATTTGAAGTCCGGTTTATGGTGTGCAATTGCAGAACCAATGTCCAAAAGTGTTTGTCTGTTGTAGACAATAAGGCAGACAACATCCAAGACAAAAACATAAGAATTGTAAACAAAACAAACAAAAAACTGCAATGTTGTGTCAGAGCTCGCAACGCAGCAGCCATACTCGGCGCCATCTTGACTCCAGCAGTTGGAGGATATGGAGAAACATAGTCGGCGGAATAACGTCCATATTGTTGGAATTCCTGAAGCCGAAGAAGGTCAGGATATGGTGAAATTCCTGGACGGGCTCTTTCCGAGTCTGCTCGACATAACATCCCATAAGCTGGAAATCGAGCAAGCTCACAGGGTTCTGGCTCGGCGATCCGCAGAAGGAGACATGTCCCTATCAATTCTGGCCAAATTTCAGAGATCATCCGATAAAGATCTCATGTTATGCGAGGCGAGGAATAAAGGAAGGCTTTGCTGGAAGAACCACATTATTTTCTTGTTCTCAGACTTTCGAATTCAACGAGAGAAACGTAATCAATTCAAGGAATGCAAGAAACTTTAACATCAACGGAAGGTCACTTTTGCACTGATGTTCCCAGCCAAATTAAGAATAAATGCTAAGGAAGGCCCGTAAAACATTTACATGCCCACAGCAAGCGATGTCCTTCATAAAGTCAATGGAGTACGTTATTTTGTGGTACTCACATTGTAGTCAAATGGACAGATTCACTGAACATTCACTTGACTATCCGAGGAAACTGAGCGCCTTTTTTGTTTCTTTTTGTGCTGGTTCCACCTAGCGGCTGGAGTTTGCTTTGTGGAGTAACACTCCTTCGGGACAGTGCTGTGGATGAGTCTGCATGTTCTTTGTGCTTATGCCTCCTATTGGCTGGAGTTTGTTTTGTGGAGTATTTCTTGCAAGACATTGGAGTGATTAGGTCATTTGTTGCACTCATGTAGCAGCCGAATGGGCCGGCTCACTGAACATTCGTTTGACTATCCGAGGAAAATTAACACCTTTTTTTTTCTTCTTCATTTTGTGCTGGTTCCGCCTAGCAGCTGGAGTCTGTTTTGTGGAGGAACACAGCTTCAGGACAGTTATGTGGATGAATCTACATGTTCTTTGTGTTTATTCTGCCGATTGGCTGGAGTTTGTTTTATATATTATATTTTGTTGTGTAATTCTGTCTCACAAAATATTTATAGAAACACCGGACTTGAGCATTCCGATGGCAAAGTTGTTGCGGAGGCTCACGTAGGTGTACATGGACTGTTTGAGTTTAGAGTGATGGACGCCAGTTGGCGCTGTCGTGCACGGGTTAATGCACACGTTTACCTTATTTCTGTTTGTTTGGTTCTGGGGGAAGTTCAGGGTTTGATTGTTGCACTAATGTTTTTGACACACAATCTATTTTTTCTCATATGTCAAAATATCAAATGTTAATATGAGTGGATTGTCTCTCTCCACGTGGAATGTGAATGGATTGGGGCAACCCATAAAAAGAAGGAAGGTTATTTATCTTCTTAAGCGTAAGAATTATGATATAGTGTTTCTTCAAGAAACGCATCTTTCCCCGCAGGAAGCTGAAAATTTGGGAAGATATGGGGTGGACATGTTTTCTCAAGTAAGAGCAGGGGAGTCATTACACTGATAAGTAAGCATCTACAATTCAAATGTCTCAAATAGATTAAAGATAAATTAGGAAGCGTCATTATTGTTTTAGCAGAAATTCAGGGGCAAAGTCTTATTTTTGCTAATATTTACACACCTAACGTTGAAGATCAGGGCTTTTTTATAGATCTTGAAGGGATGTTGCAAGCCGCTGGCATCACTCATGATATAATATTGGGAGGAGACTTTAATCTTTTGATGGACTCAGTCCTTGATCATAGTGAAGCAAAAGTGTGCATGCCCCTAGAGCAACATTGACGCTTCACAGGATGTGTAAAAATCTTGGTCTTGGGAGACTTTTTAACCCATCTGGTAGGGACAGGGTTGGGAGGGTTACTTTTGAAATGTATTCCACTTTTTTTTACTTTTTCATCTTTTTTTGACTATAAAAACTCTGCCAGTACAATAAGACAAAAAACACGTTATCTGAAAAACCTTGTTTTAAGGATTTTTATTTGTTTTTACAGGAAAACAATACAAAATTATTATCCAGAATATGATTTTTCCCTAATATCAAAGGTCTTACTAGAAAAAAAGAAAATATTATCCAACATGAATTTTCTTGATAAAAAAATATGATCGTGCCTGGTAACATGTGCGTGTAAAATGGCTAGAAATAGCATTTTAGCTTAGCATAAAGCTGACAATTTACACAAGGTTTATTTCTATTTCTTCTGCTCCAAACTTACTTCAAACTCTGTCTGCTCGTATGAATGTAACACATCATAAGAAAGTGTTTCACTGCTGTTCAAATGCACTTTGGATCACATCATTTATATGTATAAATGTTTTCCATCTGAAAGGACTAAATATTAAATTAAACAAATGACAATAAAATGCAAACAAATCTCTTCAGTAATCAAAATACTTTTTGAATGTAACTGTATTCTAATTACCAATGATTTAAATTGTAACTGTAATGGAATACAGTTACTTATATTTTGTATTTTAAATACGTATTCCCATTACATATATTCTGTTACTCCCCAACACTGGGTAGGGACTATTCATTTTTTTCATCAGTCCATTAGATTTATTCTAGAATAGATTTAGATATGAGTCCCTCATTTCATCTGTTGTTGATATAGACAGATATAATACTGTTTTGTCGCGGAAGGTGGAGTTTTGGCTATTCAGGGCAAGACATTCACACTTTGAGTCGGGGGACAAGGCAGGAAAACTGCTGGCTAGATATATAAAACAGAGAGAGTCTTTTTCTACCATTCCCTCAGTGAAATCTGCGGGTAGTGAAATATTTACCTCAGCCATTGATAGTAATAATACTTTTAAAGAATTCTATCTTGATCTCTATAGTTCCACGTCTTCATCTACTGATGAGGATATTAGAAACTTTGTGGAACCATTAGAACATCCTAAACTGACGGATGAGCAAAAAAATACTCTTGATTCTGAGATAACCTTGGAGGAGTTTGGCGAGGTAATTAAGGCCTTGCCTACAGGCAAGGCTCCATGGCCAGATGGTTTTGCCGCTGAGTTTTTTTAGATCTTATGCTACAGAATTGGCTCCACTTTGCTAGAAGTTTATACGGAATCATTAAAGAATGGAAAGCTTCTGCCAACCATGACGCAAGCCCGGATCAGTCTGATTTTTAAAAAGGACAATAATCCAAGCAAGTGTAAGAGTTACCATCCAAATTCCCTGATCCAGCTAAATGTTTTATAATGCCCCAAGCAGGGCATTAAGTATTTGGCTATTTTATTCCCAGCAAATTTGTGTGATTTAGTTAGAGTTAATTTTGACCCTTTAATAAAAAGTTTTTCGAGCGATGTGGGCAGGTGGGCTTCATTACATTTATCTATGACTGGGAATGTTAATGTTATTAAAATGAATTGTATTCCAAAATTCAACTACCTGCTACAATCTCTCCCTGTAGATGTCCCCCTCTCTTTTTCAAGCAATTTGATAGCATAGTGAAGTCCTTCATTTGGAATGGTAAACGTCCCAGATTACATTTTAGTAAATTACATAGGCCGACTGACAAAGTGGGCTAGGCCTACCCAAGATTTTGTTTTATTATTATGCATTTGGTCTCAGGCATTTGGCTCATTGGTCACTCCCACCTGAGCGAGCCCCTCCCTGGTTTTGTATTGAACAGGAAGTTCTTGCCCCTATTTCGGCATTACAAAGCCTTTCTATCAAACTAACCGGAGAAGTTAAATTACACCCCATTATCTCGCATTTGCACTCGGTATGGACAAAGGTGTTCAGAGTGTTTAATTCCGACATTTATTTAAATGTAGCCTCGAGCATATGACTGAACCCAAAATTCTGTATTAATAAGTCCCCTTTCTGCTGGACAGAGTGGATTGTGAGGGAGGTTAATACGCTCGGTGACCTATATGAGAGTGGAGTGTTGGGATCTACCAAAAGTCAAAAGTGTTTAATATTTTTTTCTCAATTTTTTCATTCATTTATTGTGTAACAAATACTTAAAAATAAATATAAAATCTAAATCTGAATGTTAAATCTAAATCTAAATGTAAATCTTAAATGCAAATCTAAATGTAAATGTTAAATCTAAATGTAAAGTTCAAATCTAAATATAAATGTTATATATAAATGTTAAATCTAAATCTAAATGTTAAATATAAACCCTACATATAAATCCAAATATAAATCTTAAATGTAAATTATTAATATAAATCCTAAATCTAAATCCAAATGTTACATCTAAATGTAAATCTAAAATAGAAATCTTAAATATAAATGTTAAATCTAAATATAAATCTTGAGCTAAACATTTAGTGGACATACAAATTAAAAATGCCCCTGGGCTATCTTGACTGATGGCGTTAAAGCAGTGCGACAGGGCAGCAGACAGCAATGGCAGATTAACTTGTGAAGTGTCTTCAATGAGCGATCTAGCAATCACGGTTAAAAGGGTGAGGAGATTCTTTGCACGGATTCAGAATTTGAGGAACATGCACAAAATTTAGTATTTTTGTTCTTTGCATCACTGAATTATGTGGCTGTTCTGTCATGCTTCTGCACATTTGTACCCATGCAAATACAAATAACGGCATTGCGTCAGCATTCAGCAAGTACACAGTTATATCATTTAAACAAGTCTTTGAATATCTAATAAACATTTCATTTCGTGGATATTGCAAACTTCGGAGAATTCAGCTATTATCTGATGAAGTGTGCATTGTATCAGCCTGCATGAAAACGTGTACTCTGTACCAGGGGTGTAGGCAGGATTTGACTTTTGGGTGGGCCTCTTGAAAAATGGGTGGGCCTATTGGCAAAATATTAAGTAAACCACCAATGAATTTTTTTTCCCTT
This sequence comes from Myxocyprinus asiaticus, assembly GCF_019703515.2. NCBI lineage: Eukaryota > Metazoa > Chordata > Actinopteri > Cypriniformes > Catostomidae > Myxocyprinus > Myxocyprinus asiaticus. Next base: position 37,813,156 of record NC_059346.1, on the reverse strand, counting down.
TTTCTATTTGCATCAACATTGAAAACAGAATCTGAAGCACCATGCATATATGTAACTTTTTGCATTTCTATGGAATTACTGTAGAATGCAGTAAATAGATAGGATCACAGTAAGCATAAATAATACATAAACATAGCAAATATATTACGTTTTGGCTAAAATAAACATGCCGTGTTGTATTTGTAATTGTAAATGTAATTGTATTTCTGTAGAATTACTGTAGAACGCGGCTAAGAGATATGACCAAAGTAAGCATCAGCAATAAAAATATATATCATACAAATATATACATATTGCCCAAAATAAAGTGCACTATTCTAATAAATTGTAATTTTGTGGAATTACTGTAGAATCCAAAAAATACCTAAGACTGCAGTATGCATATAATGAGAGAAGGAATAGTGCATTTAAGCGGTCGGTGACCATTCTTGCACTCTTTTTACATTTGATCCAGTTTACTGTTAAAAATAGCCTTTCAAGAGCCCATTCATGTTGGGAAAAACGTCACAAGCACAGATGTCGAGCACCTCAGTGAGTGGCTTGCATTAATCCATACGTGTCTTTTTGAAAGCGACTATTAAATTCCATGATTGTCTGTCTAGAATTTCATTCCATAATGCCTTAAGGTCTGAATTGTCCTTTACGGTGGAAGTTTTGCCTAACGTTGACTCAACAGCAGAACTGCTTAACCATATCTGCAATTTTCTCTTTCGTGACACAGTTACGTCCCATGCTGTTATGTCATTTTTTGACAATATCTTCAGTTAAATTTAACACTCAGTCAAAGTCATTATTTGAGTTTCTAAATTCTTCAAAACTTTTCTTAAGGCACTCAATAAGATCAATGGACTCTGTAATTGATAAATGGGTAGTGTAAGCCTTTGGTAGCAAAATCACTAGTTTCAAATAATTTTTGAATGTAACAAGTAAAAATACAAACTTTTTCATTTGTAATTTGCTGAAGGAGTAAGTCAACTTCGAGTTTGTCTGTCCAGAGACTTCACTGAATTCAGCCAGAGTTTCTAAAATAGCACTGAAAAGGGTCAATACTTTACTCACAGTTCCTGACTAGGAACTCCAGTGAACATCACATGTTTTGTCCAACCCTAAGGTTGGCTTGTCCGGGCAGAGCTGTTTCTGCATCTCCAGAAACCAAGCATGTCTGTGTGCCCCATTCATGAAACTGTGCAGATTGTTTAAAGTATCAATTAAAATGTGACACCTTGGATGCACTGCACAACACAAGGTTTAGGTGGTACGAGCTGCAATGCACATATATAGCACGAGAGAAAGTTTGCTTCAGGATCACCTGAACACCGCCTTTCTTACCAGACATTACTGATGCCCCATCTAAACTAAACCCAACACACAATAAAAGACCCAGCTCCAGAGGTTCTAGTATTTGTAAAATTTTCTTAGATATACCATTTGCAGTCAGGTCCTCCATTAAAGCCAACAGCCCTCTCCTTTATCACACCTTTGTGAAGATATCTTATGCAAACATCCACCAGTTCTCTTTTGGACAGATCTTTGCATTCATCTGCTAGTATAGGGTAGTGCAGTACGTGTCTGGCTGATCATGCAATTCTGCTTTTATTTTGCGGATGGTTAAAGATGCAGTGATCTCCAGTAATTCATTCTGGATGGAAGGGCTCAAAAGTTTGCCATTATTTGGAAGTTCATCCAAACGTCTTTTTATGTCAGGATCATACTTACAAATCAATGTCAATAATTCCAAAAAGTTCCTTTTGTTCAATACTTCCTCAGTTTCACAATGTCCTCTGAGACTAACATCCTGCTTGCCGCAAAATAAAACAAAATCAATGACTACTCGTATGTGTTCTCGGTTTCTCTATAAAAAAAAAGACTGGTTAGTGCCCTTATTTAGCTGATTAATTATATTTTCTCATCCTCCTTACTTGTGTCTCTCCTTGAATACTTCAGCTTGTTCCAGTGCTAAAATATGTTGCTTGCTCGCCTCATGTTTGGAACAAAACTGTGAGATATGTTTCCAGTCTTTAAAGCCTTTAACAGTGAATCTATCCTCTCCACCTGTTGCTGGAAAATGACGACAGGCCTTACAAAACACTGCATCCCATACTATGCTATACTCGAGCCAGTTAAATTTACTGTACCACTGGGCAGTAAAAGTTCGGATTTTACCTGTCACAGTCTTTGTTGTATAGGGAATGATTTTAAATGCGGCTGGGTCGGAGGCTCATCAATCGCTGACAAGTCTGATGGGTTAGCAGTTCAGCAGGCATACCCGGCTCTATGGTAATATTAGGCCGTGGTTTATCTGCATTTGCAGGGGATGGGCGGGAGAGGGGAGCTGCGTTAAGCACTTGTATGTCGTCATGCATGCACATGCAATCAACAGGTGGAACAGTTGCATCTTTCGTCGGAATTACAGCAGGGGCTGTCGATGGAGAAGGGTGAGGTGTGACTGCATCCACTTCTTTCTCCTTGTCTGTTTTCGTTTGAGAAATTGAAATAACGTACTTTGTTTAGCGTTCAACATTTTTGCTGACTTTTCATGTGAACGCCACGTTTGCGAGCAAAAGAGATATCTCTGGTATGATATTCTGCTGTCCAGTTAGATTAAGACAATTATTCTGATTTGTGTTCATTTGATTTTATTGGTCACAACAGCTCATTTGAGCTATGTTAACTGAAGAGTTGGAGCTGATTGGCTGGCTATATTGTACCCATGATGGTTGCAGTAATATTAAATTAGTCATAATTGTGCACTGTGATTGGGTGGGCCGGACTGTGGAATGGGTGGGCCCAGACCCACCCCTGCCCACCCAGGCCTACGCGTTTGCTCTGTACGTCTCTGACCTATGAATGTTAGGTGACGGTCTGTCCATGAGAAGGATCCAAGCCATATGAATTAGTTGCAGTCAGGAGATTTCTATGATTATTGGACACACACGAGCGAGCAACTTTAAATCCTTGATTTGATTTCAAACCATGCTGCGTTATATCATATTCACTGTGTACTGTATGTAAACCAGGGTAGGGTTCCACCAGCTGTGCATAAGGTCTCACGTAATTTAGGACATAAAGTTCACACTTAGTAACTATTAAACTCAGCAAAAAAAGAAACATCCCTTTTTCAGGACACTGTATTTTAAAGATAATTTTGTAAAAATCCAAATAACTTTACAGATCTTTATTGTAAAGGGTTTAAACAATGTTTTCCATGCTTGTTCAATGAACCATAAACAATTAATGAACATGCACCTGTGGAATGGTTTTTAAGACACTAACAGCTTACAGACGGTAGGCAATTAAGGTCACAGTTTTAAAAACTTAGGACACTAAAGAGACCTTTTTACTGACTCTGAAAAACACCAAAATAAAAATGCCTAGGGTCCCTGCTCATCTGCGTGAATGTGCCTTAGGTATGCTGCATGGAGGCATGAGGACTGCAGATGTGGCCAGGGCAATAAATTGCAATGTCTGTACTGTGAGACGCCTAAGACAGCGCTACAGGGAGACAGGAAGGACAGCTGATCGTCCTCGCAGTGGCAGACCACGTGTAACAACACCTGCACAAGATTGGTACATCCGAATATCACACCTACGGGACAGGTACAGGATGGCAACAACAACTGCCCGAGTTACACCAGGAACACACAATCCCTCCATCAGTGCTCAGACTGTCCGCAATAGACTGAGAGAGGCTGGACTGAGGGCTTGTAGGCCTGTTGTAAGGCAGGTCTTTATGAGACATCACCAGCAACAACATCGCCTATGGGCACAAACCCACCTTCGCTGGACCAGACAGGGCTGGCAAAAAGTGCTCTTCACTGACGAGTCGCGGTTTTTTTCTCACCAGGGGTGATGGTCGGACTTGCGTTTATTGTCGAAGGAATGAGCGTTACACCGAGGCCTGTACTCTGGAGCGGGATTGATTTGGAGGTGGAGGGTCCATCATGGTCTGGGGCGGTGTGTCACAGCATCATCGGACTAAGCTTGTTGTCATTGCAGGCAATCTCAACGCTGTGCGTTACAGGGGAGACATTCTCCTCCCTCATGTGGTACCCTTCCTGCAGGCTCATCCTGATATGACCCTCCAGCATGACAATGCCACCAGCCATACTGCTCATTCTGTGCATGATTTTCTGCAAGACAGGAATGTCAGTGTTCTGCCATGGCCAACGAAGAGCCCGGATCTCAATCCCATTGAGCACATCTGGGACCTGTTGGATCGGAGAGTGAGGGCTAGGGCCATTCCCCCCAGAAATGTCCAGGAACTTGCAAGTGCCTTGGTGGAAGTGTGGGGTAACATCTCACAGCAAGAACTGGCAAATCTGTTGCAGTCCATGAGGAGGAGATGCACATTATGTTACAGTTGATATTCAAAACCTTGTTTGTTCATGTAACTGTCAGCTGTAATAAATTATATCCCCATTAAAATACGATACGTAATAAAAGTAGATTTGGTAAATAGTATATTTGTCCTGTGTAAATAACAATATATAGGAACTGTATCTAAAATAAATTTAAACGGTAACAGTTGAGGTTTGAGATTGAGGGTTTCTCCCAGTAATTTATGTACTACACACTTAACTGTGATTTATATGAAAAATTTAAACAGTTCGTAAATTAAAAAACACACACACAATGTAGAGCAGTGTTTTACTATAGGCAAGGGATCTTCTAACCTGTTACAATGAGAAATATGAATTTTACATTATCATTAGCTTTTCTTAATTTTAGTAGACAGTATATTAAGGTATCAACAATATCAACAGGGTTTGACATTAGGCAGTGTTACAAGGTCACTAGCCACTCAGCATTTTCACTAGCCAAAATCCCCAGCCCCACAAAAACTGATAAAGAGACTGTAGCTGCATGCATTTGTTTAGACATTTTATTTGAACGTGAATGATATTAGTTGCAGGACATAAGCCTAATGATTTAAGTCACCAGCTAAACGTAAGTTACAACTTAGTCTAGTTGTGGCGTAAATGGGCACTAAGTCACAATTTACGCACTACTAAATATTTGAGCATTGCACCATTAAACTTAGGTAGGATGTAACCCTACGTATAAACTAAATATATACGGAAGACTCCGACCACAATGGCTGGAATAAAAAAAGCAGACTGATATATTATGACATAAATGAGCTCATGTTTTGCGTGACAGGCATCAATCATTTTGACATACAGTATGATGTTGACATTTACACTCGTTTACATTTACGAGAGAGAGAAAAAAACGTACTTTTAAGCGTCTCTTCAGCATGAAACCGATCTAATAGTGCAGTTTTCAGGGTGCGTAGCCCGGTGTCAAGTTTCAACACATTCAAAATATATTTAGGATATTATAATTAATAAATGTCTGTTTTTCCAGCCTGTTGTATTAGTATTTATTTATCACCCCTTATTTATTTTAGATACAGTTCCTATATATTATTATTATTTACATGGGGCAAATATACTATTTACCAAATCTACTTTTATTACTTATCGTATTTTAATGGGGATATAATTTATTACAACTGACAGTTATGTGAGCAAACAAGGTTTGAACATCAACCGTAACAAGATCAAATTAAAGTTCATGGCATTTTAACACTTCTGTGTACAAATTTAAAGGCTGTTTATTGGATCAATACAGGTAAACGTCATATTATGCGACTACGCATTACTTTACGGAGAGCTTATGAACTACTAGTTAAGTCTTGCTTTAATAACAGGTGGTGCAACCAAATTAAGCACTGACTTAGTTACAAACTAACTAGTAGTTACTAAGCACTTAGTGTGAACTTTATGTCCCAACTTACGTGAGAACTTAATATAAAGCGTAGTCTCATAATATGACATTATGAGCTGGTGCAACAGGCCCCCGGTTGGCAGCGAAGTGTCCATCAGTTGAACCCTACGGAAACGCTCGTTTTGAAGGGCCCTTCGAAGCAGCTAGTTATGAGCGCTTAGGCTGGAACAACCATTCAACATAGCGGCCACTTCGAAGTGCCCTTGCTGACACTGCTGCCCTGTCGCACTGCTTTAACGTCATCAGTCAAGAAGCCCAGGGGCGTATTTTTGTTTATTTATTTATTTATTTATTTATTTATTTATTTTATTTATTTTTGCATGTCCTCTAAATGTTTAGCTCAAGATTTATTTTTATATTTAAGATTTATATTTTAGATTTACATTTAGATTTAACATTTGGATTTATATTTATATTTATATTTAAGATATACATTTAGAATTTATATTTAGGATTTATATTAATCATTTACATTTAGGATTTATACTTTGATTTACATGTTGGATTTATATTTATATTTACATGTTGGATTTATATTTAAGATTTAAATTTAGATTTAACATTTGGATTTAGATTTAACATTTAGATTTAGGATTTATATTAATCATTTACATTTAAGATTTATATTTGGATTTATATTTAGATTTAACATTTGGATTTAGATTTAACATTTATATTTAGGATTTATATTAATCATTTACATTTAAGATTTATATTTGGATTTATATTTCAGAATCAGAATCAGAATCAGAATGAGCTTTATTGCCAAGTATGCTTACACATACAAGGAATTTGTCTTAGTGACAGAAACCTCCAGTGTAAACAATACAACAACAATACAAAAACAGCAGCAAGACATAGATAATAATAAAAAATAAAAAATAATTATACACATACATACAGACACACACATACATACATACATACATACACATGGGTAGCGCATTTAACATTTAGATTTAGATTTAACATTTATATATAACATTTATATTTATATTTAAGATTTATATTTGAGCTTTATATTTATATTTAACATTTACATTTATATTTAACATTTAAGATTTATATTTAAATTGAAGATTTAGATTTGATATTTATTTGTTGTATTTGTTGCACAATAAATGGATAAAAAAGAAATAGAGAAAAAATAAATAATTATTTACATAAATCTGGCCAAATTGAGCAGATTTTGTTGTTAAATCTGACAAAATTGAACCGGTTTTTGTAACATATTTTATTTTACAAACGGCACCCCATAAAAGTGTGACTGATCTTACAGCTATTTTAATCATTTGCTCAATCTCTGCTCCTTGGGTTTTCATAAATTGTTATTTATCAAATTAACAACTTAATTTCATAGCAATGCACATGGACAGTGACCTAACGTGCCTTCAGTCAGCGATTATTGCTCCACATGTGTACCACCATCACAGTTGACTTTGTGAAACTGCTGGGTAGTGTAGTTCGTCAGAGAGAAAAACGACGGAAATAACTTCGGTAAAAACTACAAAGACCCACAATGCTTTTCTCTCAATGAGTGGCAGTTTGGAGTGGCGTGGGTATCACACCGGCCGGTGCGAAATGAAGTTACTGCAGTGGAGCAATGCGACATTCACAGTGACAGATTTGAACTGAAGTAAGACGTGTTGCTTTTCTGTTTTCATTACAAATTTACCGTTTTATAGCTTTTTAATTCAGCAGGCGATGGGTACCAATGTACAGTAGTATACAGACCAGATGGGTGCATGCATGAATTTTAAGTGTTTGTCGAGTTAATCTTTTCAGTTTAACATGAGATTTATATCGAGCTAAAGATGTCCATTGTACAGTTATAATTTAAACGGATGTTTATGTTCACTTTTCTCAGTGGTCAAAATACATCTTCCCACATTTTAGGACACACGAATTAGGCAGTGCTGTCCTTCATAATATCATTTCAAACATAGCTTAGTTTTCAGCCACGCAAATAACCCCTCAGCCAACACCCAGCTGATGAAATCAATCAGTCAGTCAGTCAGTCAGCTACAAGAACACATGACAAAGTTCAAATCTACATGTATGTCATCATAGTGGGTTTGCACTGCTGGGGTTGTGTGAAGGCATGGTTGTAGTTATCACTCATGCAATTTTTACTAAGTCACAACAAATGACATTCTCCTGATATTTTAACTTTGTTTGACATACCATCTTAAATCTGTCTTGATTGTACCACAGTTCACCAACGAGTATGCGAAGATCAAGGATTAGTATTAAGCCTAATGTCAGGCCAGGGGGTCGAAGTGTGGCCCCTACAGCAGAGAGCAAGAGTTCTCAAGAGCCAACAGCTGTTCACAACACCCAACAAGCACAAATAGGTGAGGAAATAGACAGACCATCAACTGCTCCACAGCCTCGACTGGAAGTGATAGAGCCTGATGTGGCAACAGGAGATAGAAATGTTCCCGGCTCTCCCTCAGAGAAAGCATCAGTTAACACGTAAGCACCTTGACAGCACCCCATTATATGAACAGGCATTTACACTAACTCTTCATAAACTCATTTAATGACTTGTCAAGTAAAATTTATAAAAGTACTTTCCTTGCCGCTTGAAAGCAGGAGACTGCACATTTAATCGAATAAATGTACAGCTGCTGCAGTTAACAAATCATGAAACGTCAATTACATCATTCAATTTAGAACTATTCCTGTAGTGTCAATGTTTTCTATTTTCTATTTTTTTGGGTCCATTGTGTGCATGAATGCAGTCATCAAATCAAATCTGTTCAAATCATCAATTATGATTTTTGTCATAATCATGCAGCCCTACATGAGACTGTACACAACATAATTAATTTCAAACACATTTATTAAGGGAAAAAATATTTTTTACAAATAAATTGAGTCAAGAATGTCTACGTTTTCTCACCCCACATGACCTGAACAATGTGTGTCTTTCCAACTTTACACTCAGTCTTGAGGCTCTAACCCGTTTTTCTCCGTTTTAGGTTTTTTTGGCATTATAGCAAAATGGCTGCCTGTTGGTAAAACCACATGACTTTGATTTGGTGGACAAAAGGGTTTCAGATATAAATCATATGTATATGACCCATATACTAAGAATATAGTATTTTAATGTCTATTAATTGACACATTACATGACCAATTATTCAGCACAAAGATTTATATGAGAATTTGTTTATTTTAAGTGCTGCAACTGTTCTGTCATTTTTAATCTCTTTTATGCCTTCAATAAATGACAAATGTGTGACAAATGAATTTAAAAAAAAATTTAATAAATGATTTATTTTACAAATATTCCATCTAGTCTCTCCTTTAATATAAGTCAGGTTATAAAAGCTACATTCACAATAATTATAAAATATATCTTAATTATAATTATAAAATGCTGTTTAAAAATGTTTTAGTTGGAGTTTAACAATTCACACCGCTGGACAGACGAACAGGTGAACTTTACCAAAATATTTCATGTCAACTTCCTCTTAATTGCTGTTTGTTATTTCAGGGTTTCATCTCATAGACCTTGAGTCATCTTAGTTTGTCTTGTCTTATAGTCTTTTAAATTTATCTTGCGCTGTTGCATACTATTGCATTTTGTTGGTGCTGTCTGAGATTTCAGCTTGGTACACTTCTGTCCTTAGCTACCTGTTGAATTAATATCATGTACACTTTCTAGTTAGCCGTTTTAATAAGAAACTAAGTGCCAAGAACAGAAATAAGTGAAATGTAGATGCTATTTTTGCATTTCCTGAAACTTGGTCTGGTGTTTTTGTGACTTCACATGACTGAAAGTATGTCAACAGTAAATTAAAAGGTAGATAATTTGCAGGTATTTTTTGAGTCTTATCCAATTAAAAGTAGCTTTACATGAAAAAGCAAATGTGAAAAAAAAAAGAAAAAAAGTTAACTAAGAATATTGTGCCAGTGTTTTTAGAGCTGAGTAGACCGATTTTAATACTATCTTTTCATGTTTAATGTGACACAAGGCTAGTAAGGATGAGATGGAAAAAGCATCTCAAATGAATTTGTGCTTGTTTGATCATTTAAAGTAGCGATGGAGTGCCCTCTAGTGCCAGCACACCTGCAACTACAGCACTTCAGAGGAGGAGCAGGATCTCAGCCACACCAAACCTTGCCAGACCCAAAATCCGTTCTGTTCCTCCTCTATCCACTGGAACGACTGCTTCCCTTCCATCAGTGCCATCCAAGTCTCTCCCTGAGGCCTCTGTCCCAGTTGCTACCAGCGGAGATGATTCTCCAAACACAACATTCTCAGATCCAATCAATTCACAAACCACAGCAACAGCTCACTGCCCCCCATCTTCACCAAGTCTTCCATCCACTTCTGGTTGCCATGAGCCCTCTGTCCGTAAAACATCAGTGCCAGAATCTCCATTTACACAGTCTCAACAAGAGACTCCCAAACAAATCCAAAACAAGGATTCTGTGCCCCAAGAAGGTGCCTCTCCAGTCTTGCCATATGTGAAGCTGGCATGTTGTGATGAACCAGGCTCCCCCCTGAAGAACTCTGAAATGACCTCAGACAAGCAGCGGGTCTTGAAGGCCCTCAAACTGAAAGAACTCATGAAGCTGGAGAGGAGGAAAGAAAGAATGGTAAAGTCAACAGTAAATTAAATGGAAAAATAAACCTGTTTGTACCTAAGAAATTACACTTATTTAAGCTCCTTGCGACAAATCAACTACAAATCAAAATGTTTTATTACATTTTTGTTTTTACCAACTCAAAGGTCGGGAAAAAGAGGCAAAAGCGTGAGCATAGCGATGAGATGGATCGTAGAAAAATGACCATAGCTGACTTCATTTATTACCTACCACAGTCAAACCCTATGAGGTAAATCTAATCTGTTAACCAAGAGATCATCCATCAACACATGATATATATTTTTTCTCAGCATGCCTCGATTTGGATAGCTGGAATAATATAGTACTGAAAATAAGTGAACTTTTTTAAAGATTGGATCGCAATATGTGTTGGTCTTAAATGCCTAAAATGAAATGGATTGTTTCTGTATATTAAATGGCAGGTCCTCCCTTTCCACGGAGGAGGTTCAAGAAAAGACAATTGTTCCACCCTCACCCAAGTAAGTGAAATGCAATCTTTTTATATATAATATATATATATATATATATACACACACACACACACACAGTACTGTGCAAAAGTCTTGGGCACATAAGATGTTTCACAAAAACATTTGTCTTAAGATGGTTATTCATATCATCAGCATTAGTGTGTCAATAGGAAATATACATTTTAAACTCCCGAACATTACTTTTGCAAATAGAAAAGATTAGAATAGAAGAACAGGGAGCACTGCAACAGATAGCACGGCCCCCACAGAGCCCCCCACTGAACATCGTGTCAGTCTGAGATTACATGAAGAGACAGAAGCAGCTGAGACATCCTAAATAGATAGAGGAACTGTTGCGAATTCTCCAAGAAGTTTGGAACATCCTATCTGCCAACAACCAAGAAAAACTGTGTCCAGGTGACCTAGGAGAATTGGTGCTGTTTTGAAAGTAAAGGTGGTCACACCAAAATGATTTAGCTTTTTTTATGTTTACTGGACTTTGTATGACGTTAATTGATAAATGAAAACTTTTTATGGCATTATTTTTGAAGACATTCTCACTATGCAACATTTTTCACAAGTGCCTAAAAGTTTGCACAGTACTGTGTATATATATTAGCTGTCTAGCCTGTCTAATGTATTAGTTTCAGATTGCTGAGATCTTGCAGTGTTTTTGCCTTCTGATTTAGAGTTTTATTGTACACTGGGTCAAAGGGACCACTGCTTTACCTTGCATCATTTATGCATGTCTTGTTGAGCTGTATTGTGTCTCAGGGTGCTGGAAAAGATGGCAGAACCAGATGAGGAAGATGATGATGCTGAAGAGGAGTTGCTGGTTCCTAAAGTCAAAGTGGCAGAGGATGGCTCACTCATTCTAGATGACAACAGGTATAGTTGCACTGAAAAATGCCATGAAGTAATCTATAAACTGTAGTTCCTAATAGGGAAAACTTGCACTACAGTGTTTACCTTTTAATGTTCCAGGGGAGCTCCATTTTTGAAAGTGGAATTGACATGACTTTTCTTTTACCCTTGCTTTCATGGCCGCCTCTGCCTCGAGATTCAATTAAATCACATTATTCTGATGGAATGTAATATGTTTCAAATCTTCAGTGCTTGGTGACAAACGTGTTCCATTATGCTTTGTCTCATTGACTTCAATTAGTGTCACATCACATGTATTCATATTTCATAGACACAACTGTTTCTCATAGAGTAGCTAAGCACACTGTTGAATCTTATGGCAATTTTAACTAAAAGGAATGTTCTGGGTTCAATTCAAGTTAAGCTCAATCTGCAGCATTTGTGGCATAAAATTGATTACCACAAAATTAATTTGACTTGCCCTTCCTTTTCTTAAAAAAAGAAAATCTGGGTTATGGTGAGGCACTAACAATGGAAGTGAATGGGGCCAATACATGAATGTTAAAACACTCACTGTTTCAAGATTATAGCCACAAGACGTAAACAATATGCGTGTTAACATGATTTTAGTGTGGTAAAATCACTTACTAACGTTTTCTGTGTAAAGTTATAGCCAGTGTAACAATTTTGTTGCCCTGATGATGTAATGTCAACAAACCCTAAAACGACTGTAAAAAATTACTTTTTAAACAACTTTACAGCTAAAAGTAATGCTTGAGTTTTAACAGAAGAATTAATATAAGTGCTTTTATACAATTATAAGCTTCACATTTCTGCCTTTTAAACCCCCTAAAAAAATGTTTTTGTGGTAATCAACATTTTGCCAAATGCTGTCGATTGAGCTTAACTTGTAATGAATCTGAAATATTACTTAAAGTTGCTATTAAACACGGCCAGTAACACATGACCTTTGTTAAATGGATAGTTCGCCCCAAAAATGAAAATTCTCTCATCATTTACTCACCCTCATGCCATCCCAGATGTGTATGACTTTCTTTCTTCTGCAGAACACAAACAAAGATTTTTAGAAGGATATCTCATTTCTGTAGGTCCATACAATGGTGATCAGGCGTTTGAAGCTCTAAAAAAGAGATAGCATAAACATAATCTATCAGACTCCAGTGGTTTAATCAATGTCTTTTGAAGTGATCCAGTTGCTTTTGGGTGAGAATAGACCAAATATAACTCCTTTTTCACTATAAATCTTGACATCAGCAGTCTCTTTGGCGATCATGATTTCAAGCTCGATTACATTTACTGTAGCGCCATCTAGTGCTCTGCATATGTGTCAGGCACTAGGAAGTGTAATCGAGCTTGAAAACATATTCATGCCTAGAGACTGCAATGGCAAGATGTACAGTGAATAAAATAATAATATTTTGGTCTGTTCTCACCCAAAACCAACTGGATCACTTCAGAAGATATGGATGTAACCCCTGGAGTCATATGAATTACTTATATGCTGCCTTTATGTCCTTTTTGAAGCTTCACCATTCACTTGCATTGTATGAACCTACAAAGCTGTGATATTCTTCTAAAAATCATAGTTTGTGTTCTGCAGAAGAAAGAAACACAAACACATGGTATTAGAGTGAATAAATGTTAAGTCAATTTTCATTTTTGGGTGAACTATCCCTTTAATCTTGTATAATGCATATTTGTTGATAAAAATGTATTGATTCCTTTGTTGTACTCAGTTTGACAGTGCGCGTTCAGAGAACATCTGATACAGTTGTAGAGAATGCTAATCCACTGTTTGAGCGAGGCAGTACTACAACATACGCAAGTTTCAGAAAAAAATGCTTTGTGAAGAACTGGTCTATCAGAGGTATGTAAACAAATGTTGCATCTGTCAGTTTATGATTATTGAGGAACATGAGATTTTTCTTTTTTATACTTTCTCATGTAAAGCATGAAATTAGAAAGATTAAATGACCAATGTTTTATGATTCATTCATTTGATTTTATGTAAAGAAATGCATTAAGATCATCCTTATTGTGTGTGTGTGTGTGTGTGTGTGTGTGTGTGTGTGTGTGTTCAGAGACAGACATGTTCTATCTTGCCATCAGTATGGTGGGAACAGACTTCTCCTTGATTGCTCAGCTATTGACTCACCGTAGCAGAGCAGAAATAAAGGTACCACCTTATAATTCCTTGAGTTTTATGTAAAGGAAATAAATTAACAAACAGCTGACCATTCGCTAAGCTCCATCCCCTTGGTTACCATTGCTAGCTCTGACAAGCTTTAAAGAACTTTCTATAAGAATTAATGTGAGATTGCCATGAACAGAGGTTTTATTTTTGTCAAATTATTCTCATAAACGGAATTGATAATACTGTTATGTTGGTTTGAATGAAGAGTAACATTTTAAAGCATATTTATCTGACCTTTTTTCAGTCATTTGACTAACTGAAGACTGAATCAGAATCGAGGGAAACGATTAGGCTATCACAGTCACTTGAAAAGTGAAAAGCGTCATTTAATGGTGATTAAACACCTGATAACATTAGTGTAAGTGAACAGAACTGCTCATAACATTTCATAACACACTCACTGTGATGTTGTGAACTCTTTATTTACTATCACCTTTGCTAAGACCTAAATCAATACATAAATTAACATTAAGTTATTACCTTTAATTTACATTGGAGTAAATGTAGGTGTTCTTGCTGATGTTATAGATGTTCATTTGGGAATGAGAGCTGACACAGTTTAATCCATAGCATGTTCTTATCAAAATTTATTTAAAGATTTTGTTTTTATTAATTAGAATTTACATTTTGACACAATTTAGTTTTTTAATCGAGGAATCAAGGTTTTGCATCATTTTATATTGCTGCGCTGCTCAGCACTGTATCCACTGGCGACAGGGTCCAGGGCACGTGGTGCTAGAGGGCACTGCGTGCCCTGGGCTCTATCGGCAGCGGTTTATGATTATGCATACAAATTGTTTGAGAGAGTACTTTCTAGATAAACTTGATAATTTCTAGATTTATTTCTAGATAGACTTGGTTTAGATAAAAAAAAATAATACTGACATTGGCTATTAAGTATTTTTCAGTTTTCTTATTTTATACTATTATTTCTCAACATCTGCGATTTTATTACATTTTAATGTATTTTACATTTACACTGTTAACAATTTCCTGTGTGGTGCAGTTTTGTTTTTTTGTGAAATTATTATTATTATTATTATTTTTTATTATTATTTATTTTATTTATTTATTTTTTGCACACCTATAATGAAAATCATTTTGATTTCTCTAACAGGTTGCCTAGCATTCTAATAAAGAACATGCTATTTGAATCATGTTGGAGTTAAAATAGAATCGTGAATCGTCCTCAAGTTTGAAAAAAATATTTTATTTTTTTGCCATATTGCCCAGCTCTGCTGCATGTATTCTCTCTAGGTACCTCGTGTTACTACTACAGAAGACCCAGCAACAAAGTTTTTTATTTATTTATTTATTTTTTGACATAATTTCTATAAAATTCCGCTTAAAAGTGCTCAAACACATGTTGCTCATTGGAAAAAAGCAAACGCCTGTCAGAAAAATGGTGGACGGCAACAGTTGCTAAGATAGGATTGGTCAGAAACGCTTTTAATGTGGGGCTTAGCAAAGGGTCAGTTTAAATATTCCCTCTTACTATAACATTTGTACCTCATTGACATAACCCTGATTATAAATGTACTACATTAGATTTTGGAAATTTAGAGAATTTATTTGTTTGTATGTTATTGTTTTTTCCTTTTTGGGCAGAGAAAATTTAGGAAGGAGGATAAAACAAATTCATGGCGAGTGGATCAAGCATTCAGTGAGTCATTTGTACCTTATAGTCACATGCATCCAGGAATCATGTCAGAAATTAAACTTTTTTTAAATTATATGTATCTATACAATCCTTGCCCTGACATTAAAATTATTTAGGAAACAAGCGACCCTATGACAAGGAGTTTTTCAGTTTCCTGCTGAAGAGGATTTTGGCCAAGGACAAAGAAAGAGGCAAATCTATAAAACTGGTCGTAAAAAAGGCAAAGAAAGGAAAAGGTAATGCAGTGCCCAAAATGCTCCAGTGAGATTTGTTTATATCTTTTTTTTGCAATGGATGTTTTTTTTTTTTTTTTCACCACATTATTGTGGTATTGGTATTAAATTATGTTCACTTTACACTCACCCAGGAAGTAACAAAGCCAAAGAGCTTGAGGATGAAGACATGATTAATGATAATGATGACGACGATGATTTGTACATTGGGGAAAGTGGTTCTCTTGATTTAGAAAAGGAGAATGAGGACAGCAGTAATGTGAAGGTAGCTGATGTGCCATTAAAAACCAGCAAGAAGCGAAAACGCACAAGAGAGCCAGAAGTGTCAACACGCAAGCCAAGGAAGAATAACAAGAAATCAAAAAAAGGTGACCTGATTTTCACAGTTGTTTTTAATCATAAAAGATTTTTCATATGTAAGCAAAAGGGACATTATAACTCAAATATACCCATATGAATTGAAATCAAATCTAAATCCGAATCAATACCCAGCCCTAATTACATATCCTGCTGGCCTGCAGAACAGTCTTCCAATGGCCTTCACATTAACATTTGTACAAATGATGTATGTTTTATACAACATTTTACTATTTATTCCCTTATGTGTATCACATTTAAAATGGGGGTTTCTTGTGAACAGATTGTAAACTCTGATATATTAGATTGTACATAGTTAAAATTCAACTGTGTCCATGCAGTGGACAGTCGTTTGTAGTGAAGTATGGTCTTTCAAGGTCGTTCCAAAACACCCTTTCAGCCGCAAAGTTTCTGAAAATAATGACTTCCTGTAGAAATAAGCAAATAGACTGTTAAATGTAATGTTTATCATTTTAGGCAAATGCTTAGTTGAAGAAAGTGAGCTTTTAAATGTGGAGGATGATATATTGGAGGGAGACTCTGTGAATGCTGAGAATAAAGATACATCATGTACGTCCATACCAGCAAAGAAACGCAAACGTTCAAAAAAGGGTGACAAGAAGAGGCAGGAAGAGGAGCCAGAAGAAAAATGCAAGACAAAGAAGAAAAAGACACTTAAAGGTTTCTGTTTAGACACTTTGATTAATTATACTTTGCAATTCTTAAAATACTCAAATCTCCCAAACTTTATCAATAGAAGTTATTTTTACATGTAGATATAGTATAACCACCTTTGTTACAAGCAATATTGTAGTAATGTGTCTCCTCCAAATAACAGTTTCAACGAAGTGTAGCCAACATATTAGAAAATGTTTATGGTAATCTTTTAAGTTTGGATTTGTTGGTAATTAATGATTTTATTCACAATTCCTAAATAGACTTTTATTTATTTTCAGTTCCTACTGATGTTGATAGAGAACCTACTCATGATGATGGAGAAGGTGATGAGATCAATGAGGAGCACAAGTCTGATGTCTCAACCAAGAAGCGCAAACGCTGCAAAAAGTTGGAGAAGGAAAAATATGAACCCACAAAAGGAAAACTAAAAACTAAAAAGACCAAAATGTCTAAGGAAGGTTGGGGATTTTTCTCTGTGTAACTTGATGTACAAACTGAAAGTTGGCATTTCTTAGTCATGTAACTGCTTTGCAAAGTTCATTAGATTTTTATGTTATCCACAGACAGTGTTGAAGTTGAGTTGGGTGCTGATAGTAGTGAAGTCTCAACAGCGGGTCCCGGTGGTGAAGAGGATCAGGGGTATGCAAAATTGTCCTCCCAAGATCAGAGTACCGGATTTTCTTTAAAGTCTGTCTCCCGGTTCTCTAATTACAAATCTTCATCAATTGCCTCATAATGTGTCAGGGAGAAGCTCATTCAAAAGACAGCAGCTCAGGAGGAGATCCCACAAAACTCTTCAAAAAGGTTGAAGAAGCCCAATTTGGCCACAAGAAAAGCCAAAAAGTGCTCTGAGGCAACAGTGGAGGTTGAAGACACGACACAAGAGACTCGAGATGAAAACTGCAAAGAGGCTGAGATTGAGGTATATTATATCTATTATATAAATGTGATACATATATAACTCAGAGAAATTGACATCAGGTAGGGATTTAATTTGTTAATTTTCAAAGTCATAACTGGAATATAGGGCTTGGCGATGTGGGTAAATGTTTACCCCTGTACACCCACTAAGAACTTTATTAGGAACAGTATGGTCCTAATAAAGTGTCAGATGTGGTCTTCTGTTGTAGCCCATCCGCCTCAAGGTTCGACATGTTGTGTATTGTGAGATGCTATTCTGCTCACTACAATTGTACAGAGCGGTTATCTGAGTAACCGTAGCCTTTGTCAGCTCAAACCAGTCTGGCCATTCTCCATTGACATCTCTTATCAACAAGGCGTTTCCGTCCGCAGAACTGCCGCTCACTGGATGTTTTTGGCACCATTCGGAGTAAATTCTAGAGACTGTTGTGTGTGTGAAAATCCCAGGAGATCAGCAGTTAAAGAAATACTCAAACCAGCCCATATAGCACCAACAATCATGCCACAATCGAAATCACTGAGATCAAATTTTTTCCCCATTCTGATGTTTGATGTGAACATTAACTGAAGCTTCTGACCCATATCTGAATGATTTTATGCACTGCACTGCTGCGACACGATTGGCTGATTAGATAATCGTATGCATGATTATTGGTGCCAGACGGGCTGGTTCGAGTATTTCTGTAACTGCTGATCTCCTGGGATTTTCACGCACAACAGTCTCTAGAATTTACTCCGAATGGTGCCAAAAACAAAAAAACATCCAGTGAGTGGCAGTTCTGCGGGTGGAAATGTCTTGTTGATGAGAGAGGTCAGCAGAGAATGGCCAGACTGGTTCGAACTGACATAGTCTACGGTAACTCAGATAATCACTCTGTACAATTGTGGTGAGAAGAATAGTATCTCAGTATGCTATTCTGAGATGCGGGTTGGCGCTGTTTTGGCGGCACGAGGGGGACCTACACAATATTAGGCAGGTGGTTTTAATGTTGTGGCTGATCGGTGTGTTTATATGCATGTATATGTGTGTGTGTGTGTGTGTGTGTGTGTGTGTGTGTGTATATATATATATATATATATATATATATATATATATATATATATATATATATATATATATATATATATATATGTTTGTGTGTGTAATAAATATATATATACATACATACAGTTGTGCTCAAAAGTTTGCACACCCTGGCAGAAATTGTGAAATTTTGGCATTGATTTTGAAAATATGAAATATTTGAAACAGTCTTTTATTTAAGGATAGTGATCATATGAAGCCATTTATTATCACATAGTTGTTTGGCTCCTTTTTAAATTATAATGATAACAGAAATCACCCAAATGGCCCTGATCAAAAGTTTACATACCCTTGAATGTTTGGCACACAAGGTGACACACACAGATTTAAATGGCAATTAAAGGTTAATGTATAAATAGTCAATGAGTTTGTTAGCTCTCATGTGGCTGCACTGAGCAGGCTAGATACTGAGCCATGGGGAGCAGAAAAGAACTGTCAAAAGACCTGCGTAACAAGGTAATGGAACTTTATAAAGATGGAAAAGGATATAAAAAGATATCCAAAGCCTTGAAAATGCCAGTCAGTACTGTTCAATCACTTATTAAGAAGTGGAAAATTCTGGGATCTCTTGATACCAAGCCAAGGTCAGGTAGACCAAGAAAGATTTCAGCCACAACTGCCAGAAGAATTGTTCGGGATACAAAGAAAAACCCACAGGTAACCTCAGGAGAAATACAGGCTGCTCTGGAAAAAGACGGTGTGGTTGTTTCAAGGAGCACAATACGACGATACTTGAACAAAAATGAGCTGCATGGTCGAGTTTCCAGAAAGAAGCCTTTACTGCGCCAATGCCACAAAAAAGCCCGGTTACAATATGCCCGATGACATCTTGACACGCTTCACAGCTTCTGGCGCACTGTAATTTGGAGTGACGAGACCAAAATAGAGCTTTATGGTCACAACCATAAGCGCTATGTTTGGAGAGGGGTCAACAAGGCCTATAGTGAAATGAAAACCATCCCCACTGTGAAGTATGGTGGTGGCTCACTCATGTTTTTGGGGTGTGTGAGCTCTAAAGGCACAGGGAATCTTGTAAAAATTGATGGCAAGATGAATGCAGCATGTTATCAGAAAATACTGGCAGACAATTTGCGTTCTTCTGCACGAAAGCTGCGCATGGGATGCTCTTGGACTTTCCAGCACGACACTGACCCTAAGCACAAGACCAAGTTGACCCTCCAGTGGTTACAGCAGAAAAAGGTGAAGGTTCTGGAGTGGCCATCACAGTCTCCTGACCTTAATATCATCGAGCCACTCTGGGGAGATCTCAAACATACAGTATGACCAAAGACTTTGCATGACCTGAAGGCATTTTGCCAAAATGAATGGGCAGCTATACCACCTGCAAGAATTTGGGGCCTCATAGACCACTATTACAAAAGACTGCACGCTGTCATTGATGCTAAAGGGGGCAATACACAGTATTAAGAACTAAGGGTATGCAGACCTTTGAACAGGGGTCATTTCATTTTTTTTCTTTGTTGCCATGTTTTGTTTTATGATTGTGCCATTCTGTTATAACCTACAGTTGAATATGAATCCCATAAGAAATAAAAGAAATGTTTTGCCTGCTCACTCATGTTTTCTTTAAAACTTTTACATATATTACCAATTCTCCAAGGCTATGCAAACTTTTGAGCACAACTGTATATACACATTTTTTTTATTTTTATTTTTTTATACAATATTCAGTATATATCAGTTTATGTATTTGGTTTGAAATGGGTTGAAAGGATGATTTTTTTTGTTGTTGTTGTTTTTTATTCAGCGAAACTATCATTTTATGTAGGTTTAATGCAAAAAGTAAAGTACAGTAAAAAAATCTAGCGACAATTAATAAGGGCATGTTTTTTCACTTCATGAACACAAGGGATAATTGTACAACCCCAATTCCGAAAAAGTTGGGACAGTATGGAAAATGCTAATAAAAACAAAAAGGAGTGATTTGTAAATGTTCACCCTATGTTATATTGAAAGCACTACAACTACACATTATATTATGTTTTTTCTTGTGAATGTCATTTGTTTTTTGAAAATGTCAGTAATTTCAAATCAGATGATTGCAACACGCTCCAGAAAATTTGGGACAGTCGAGTGTTTGCCACTGTGAAACATCACTATTTCTTCTAATAACATTATTGAGCATTTGGGCACTGAAGACAAAAGGTTGTTAAGTTTAGAAAGTGGAATTTTCCCCCAATCATCCATTATGTAGGTCTTTAGCTGCACAATTGTACGGGGTCTTCATTGTTGTATGGTGTGCTTCATAATGTGCCACACATTCTCAGCTGGAGATGGTCAGGACTGCAGGCAGGACAATCTAGCACCCACACTCTCTGCTCACACAGCCATTCGCTTGTAATCCAGGCAGTATGTGGTTTGAATTTGTCCTGCTGGAAAATGCAGGGACGTCCCTGGAAAAGACAGTGCTGGATGGCAGTATATGTTGCTCCAAAATGTTTACATATTTGTCTGCATTCATGGTGTTCTCACAGATGTGCGAGTTACCCATGCCATGGGCACTGACACACCCCTTGCCCATACAGACACTGACTTTTGGACCTGATGCTAATAACAACTTGAATGGCCCTTTTCCTCTTTGGCCCAGATAACACGACAGCTTTGTTTTTCAAAAACTTCTTAAAATGTGGACTCTTCAAATCCAAAAAACTGCTTTCCATCTCAGATGAGACCGAGCCCAGAGAAGTCGGCAGCGCTTCTGGACAGTGTTGATGTAGGGCTTCTGCTTTGCATAGTAAAGTCTTAACTTGCATATGTGGATGCAGCAGCGAGTGGTGTTGACTAACAAAGGTTTACTAAAGTTACCCCAAGCCCATGTTCATGATATCCATTACAGATGAATGACATTTTTTAAGACAGTGACGTCTGAGGGATCAGAGATCACGGGCATTCAGAAGTGGTTTTCGTCTTGCCCTTTACACACTGAGATTTGACCAGATTCCTTGAGTCTTTTAACTATATTGTGCACTGTAGAGGGTGAAATGCTCCAAATACTTCCAATTTGTCTTTGGGGAACATCGTTCTCAAAGTGCTGGATTATTTGCTGAAGCATCTGTTGGCAAATTGACAAGTCTCGAATGATCCTTGCTTTTGATGGACTAGGCTGTTTTTGGAGGCTCCTTAAACAGTATACAGTACTATGACACAATTGCCTCACCTGTTTAACATCTCCTGTTTCACATCACCTTGTTATTTCAACTCGTCAATTTGTTGTTATTTTTAAATTACCCGTCTCAAATTTTTTGGAGCGTGTTGCAATTATCTGATTTGAAATTACTGTACATTTTCAAAGAACAATGAAATTCACGTGGAAAAACATTATATAATGTGTAGTTGTAGTGCTTTAAATATAGCGAAGGGTGAATATAATTTACAAATCACTCCTTTTTGTTTTTATTAGCCTTTTTAATACTGTCCCAACTTTTTTGGAATTGGGGTTGTATTTATTCATTTCCAATTATGCATCAATGTAACAATATAATCAATATAACCTACATACTGTATATTTTTACTATAACATTTTAACATATGGTAATAGCAGTGACTTCGATGAATATTTTTTAGCACTGACGCAAGTGAATTGAGTTTTGAATTGATTAATTCAAGTGGACAGTTTGAACAGATTCATAGAAATGAATTTAACTTACCAACTGTAGTGAGATTTTATTTGCTGTTGTAGTTTATATTGGCTATTAAAGCGCTCATACTCGTGATCCCACACGAGGATCATCAAACTACTGTAATAACACATACTAAATGTAATGGCCTAAAAAAAGGGCCATTAAAATCATTGATATTTGCAGTGTTGCTTAATTTTATATTTTCAGCAAAATCATCACAAATATATTGTGTATAATATTCAGAAAATTACCTGGCCCTACTGGAATCACAATTAATAAGATTGATCCTTAAACTTTTTTCATTATTTTAATTCTTATAGAACAGAATCGGCTGTCTTGATGATAAACCACTCCACAAACAGGCAGTTGTTATTCTGGAAAGAACACCTCCAAGGTAAAGATGATCCATTCTTTCATCACATTACTTGCTACTCTTACACAGTGATCACTACAATTAATGCTTATTGCAAATTATTTTTTTTGCTAAACTTACAGGCTAAAAAATGCAGAAAGCTCATCCCAAGGCAAAGACCAGCCGCAGTCCCCACAGAGTCTGCAAGCTTCTCCTGGACGGCAGACGAGAGCAGAAAAGGTCAAACGTAATCTGAATGCTCCAAAAAGTATGATCAAGGAGAAAGGAAAGATAGACGAGCATCAGGATGGGTCAGGGTCTGATACATCACCAGAGGAAATGAGTAGCACTGCAATGCCTTATCAGGTGGTCATCCAAAAATGTAAAGAGATGGAGGCAGTTCAAAGTACAAAAGAGGTAAAATAAATTGGTGACGGCTTTTACTGCACACAATGCGTTCATATGCAGTTTAGTCAGATATCATCTTGTGAGTTATTGAATACATCTTTAGAACGCGCACCAGTGTGTCTTGCATCACTTTTCACCCACTTTTAAAGTCGGGAATTTTTCCAGTTTCTTGAAAGCCCGAGCAAGTTATATATATCTACTGTACATCAAATAGTATCACCTCTAACAAACTTCATCAGCGAACAGATAAGCTGAATGTAACAAGTTCACTGAAACTTAGGTAAGATACAAACAGACATGTTCAGATTTATTTATTGTGATCATCAAAGTGTTTGTTCAGAGTTACTTGTTTTGTTTTTATCAAAAAGTGTCTTTCTCACGGTCAACTGAATAAGAGTGCTCTCTCTCTCTCCCTCTACACGTGCAGTGGGCATGCAGTGAGGGAGACACGCAAAGCAAAGCTGGTTAAAATTAAACTGATACGCTAGGTTTAAATGGCAAAATAACATATTTATGACATGTATCCATGTATGACTACAGAGAGCACTTCAGTATGAAAACAAGCAAATCCCAGGCATTTAAGGCGATTTAGAAATTCCGGTCTGACTATTTTAAAGACTCTTTCAGGGGTAAGGACGTATTGTCACCCTAAATAAGCAGATATTACAGCTTTTCCTTCTTACATTACAACTTGTGGACAGTTTTGCCGCTTCCTTTGATTGTTGTGCTGCACTGATAGACTGGGGCAGGTGAATGCTCTGACATCACGGTACGCGTATATCTTCTCCCTCGTAACGAATATTGTCCATAACAAGCTAATCAAACATTAAACATGATTGTCACTAGAGGGCGAAATGCAGCTGTCGTATCTGCAGGTCGGAGACGGCAAAACTGGGGTGTTTTCGCCTGTCAGTCATTGATGCTCTGTGACAGTTTGGGCATACTAAGATGGCCGCTTGAACACTTCCGGTGGCTTCACCTCCTGCTGGCAGTGATTCACTTTCTCAGCGAATCAGTTGCAAATGAGTTCACAGCTGGGAGTGCAGACTTTTCAAAATAAGAGTCCCATGTGTATTTCGGGTTTCTTTATCATTAAAAGTCCCGTATTATGTACCACTTTTTTCTTCTGGTAATTATTGATTGGAGTAGCACAATAAACTGCATCTGGGATTTCATTCAGTTTGCACTCTTGTAGTCTTTGTGTCTGGAGCCATCCGATAACAGTAAAGAAAGACTAAGGCAATATTTTAAAACTATTTAAATTATATATAAATATATGAGATCCAGCTTTTGACACTTAGGACAGTTGAGGGACTTGTACACAACTATTACACAAGGTACAAACATTCATTGATGCTCAAGAAGGCAACACACTACTATATGCATACTATAAGTAAATATCTGTAATGTAGATTCTGAAGAGCAGTACTAAATAAAAAAATATATATTTTATCTCTTATATTTGTATAAATTATAAAAGGGGTGTGAACATTTATGAGACAAAAGGGAATGCAAACTTATCTTCTCAATATATTCTGTATATTAAACCTCCAATTAATGGGTTATCAGCTGTCTTTTCTTCTGCTTTCTATCTTGTTTCTGAACAGCAATCTAAATCGAGCAAATCTGTGATTTGGCAACTGAAAACAGCCATTTAGCTCCTTAATGTTTCAATGGCCAATGGCTCTTAAGTAATTTTTTTTTTTAGTCTGGAGCCCTGGATCTTTGATAAATTTGTGCACTGTAATGTACTATGGAAATCAAAGATGTTTTGTTTAATTTTGCTATACTGTGATGTGTAATATTATTCTACCATTTTTAAAAAGCTACCTTTTATGTTCATGGCTTGAATTGAAATGGACCAATAGAAAGTATTTAGTTTAAAAAATGACACGCTGTTGATACCACTAATGACCTTTTTTTATTATTATTATTTTTTTTTTATTAGGGTGTTGATCTGAGTGATTTGGAGTTTTTGCCTTCATCTGAAGTACATGGTAGGTTAACTTTAATATTTATATGTTTGTGTGGACATCTCATTAATAATATAATTCATTAATTCTTTTTTTAACACACCTGTCTGCATAATTAAAAATAAAGTGTATTTAATTTGTTTATAATATAGTCAAAGAACCAATTTCTGATCACTGATTTCACGATTCGATTCATAAACTCTCGATTCGATTCTTATGGGTATATTTCCGTTATGTCCATTTTGCTTACATATGAAATAAATTCTGTCCCAGCTAATGCTGTCAGTTATACAGGGGACCTTCTAACTAGGTACATTATGAAAATATAAATTTGACATTATTGTTTTTCATAATTTCACATTTGAGCTTTTAAACTGTACAAATCTACGAATGCCCTTAACCGCAAGGTGAAAAAAAAAAAAAAATGTCACTAGGTGAATTTATTTGATTTTTTAAGTTGTCTTAGCCTATGTCCTGCCTATTGAACCAGTATCGAGATGAAGATTGCGATGCCTCGGGAAATCAATATTTTTACCCAGTCCTAACTACTAGTGCACACCAGGACTGCCTTTTACTCAATATTAGGTTGCCTAATCTTCCCACCAACAGTTAGACCTATTAGACATTTTTGGTGACATGAAGAATTTTCCATCCATTTTCCATGCTTATTATTAATGCAAGTGGATGATATTATCATGAGTCTGTTTCTGAACTCCTTGTCTAATCACAAACATGGAATGTCAGACTTCTGCATATGTTTTTGATGTTGGGGTCACCTCAAGGTCGGACGCTCCTGAAAAAGCTGGTTGTGTTGGTGTCTCATGAAGAAGTGGAACACTACCTCAGGGTCCAAGCGCAACCTGATGCAACATCCGCTAAAGTTGATTATGTCAGTATAAGAAGAGATCATTACAAGAATGGTATATTAAAATAGTAAAGAGAAGCTCAGCAGAAGCAGTAATTGGCAATGAATGTTCATTTGATTTAAAGGTGGAAGAACAAGGGGATGGTCCTGAGGAGAAGGGCTCTTCCAGTGTTACTCTAAAAGAGAGGGACTCTCAAGATCCAGAGGAGAAGGATTCTGACAGTGCCTCAGATTCTGCCCAACAGTGTAATGCCCAAAAGAGGAGTAAGTTCACTCAATCTGAGCCTGGCAGGACAGACTGTCCACAAACCTCTGAATATACAGACAACAGAGCCTAGTGAAAGTGAGGTTTAGATGTAAAGCACCTAAAGGGATAGTTCACCCAAAAATGACAATTTTGTCATCATTTGCTCACCCTCATGTTGTTCCAAACCCGTATGACTTTCAAAAGGTGATGTTAAGCAGAATGTTAGCCTCAGTCACCATTAGGGCTGGGCGATTAAATAGTGAGTATGAATATTCACTATATAATCGCGATGAACTTGCTGATGATATAAAATTATGCAATATTGTGAATATTGCAATGATTTTAATGTGATTTTTATTTGGCCATTAAGTTTCATAAAGAGCATCATTAGATTAATTTCACAGTCCTTCAAGGCTGCACAATTAATCAGAATGGCGATATGGGCTCTTCGGCTCGTCATTTTAGCACTTTTAGAGCAGTTCACATTTTGAAAGCAAAGTACTGCATGTTCAAGCATTCACGCAATTCTAATGAATCACTGAAATAATCGAGACTTTTCTGTGAATTATACACCGATCAGCTACAACATTAAAACCACCTGCCTAATATTGTGTAGCTCCCCCTTGTGCTGCCAACCCGCATCTCAGAATAGCATTCTGAGATACTATTCTTCTCACCACAATTGTACAGTGCAGTTATCTGAGTTACCATAGACTTTGTCAGTTCGAACCAGTCTGGCCATTCTCCGTTGACCTATCTCATCAACAAGGCGTTTCCATCAGCAGAACTGCCACTTACTGGATGTTTTTTTTAGTTTTGGCACCATTCTGAGTAAATTCTAGAGACTGTTGTGTGTGGAAATCCCAGGAGATCAGCAGTTATAGAAATACTCAAACCAGCTTGTCTGGCACCAACAATCATCGTGTGGCAGCAGTGCAGTGCATAAAATCATGTATATATGGGTCAGGAGCTTCAGTTAATGTTCACATCAACCATCAGAATGGGGGAAAAATGTGACCTCAGTGAAAACTAGTCCTGTCGGAATAGGGCTAAATACACAGCACTTTCAGTTTAAAAAAAAAAAAAAAAAGGTCAAGTTAATGGGACAAAAATATTTATTTTGTAAAAAAAAAAAAAAAAAGAAATCTAATCCTCAAAATAATAATTCAGTATCACATTACAAAAATAAACTTGACTGGGTCTCACAGTAGTAATTTAGGATTATGCAATATTCAACTGGGTTCCAAAAAATAAGCGAAGTCGTTTTTGCACACCGTGAAACATGCATAATTATTTTTTTAAATAGATTTTTATTCAGTGCCTTTAAATATTGAGTCTACTTGGCCACAATGGCTATTTGGATAACATGGTGGTTCCTCTGATTTAAAAAACAAAAAAAAAAAACAGAGCTAATACATCATTATCAAGATATTTATTGAATATCGTCAATAGTCTGAAAAATATCGAGAGATTTTTTTTTTTTTGTCACCATATCGCCCAGCCTTCGTCACATTCACTTTTTTTGTATCTTTTTTTTCCACACAATCATGGTAACTGATGCTAACATTCTGCCTAACATCTCTTTTTTTGTTTCACAGAAGAAAGTATGTCATAACAGGTTTGGAACAACATGAGGGTGATTAAATGATGAAAAGTTTCAGATAGGACCATCCCGTTTGATTACTGTCTAATAATTTTTGTTGGAGATTCTCTTCTGAAAATACATCTAGGCTAAGAGTGGCCAGTTGCTTTGCACCACAACATTGTTATTAGTGTTGTTTATTTAATCTATGTATTCTTTTGCTTAATCCAGATCCCCCGTCTTCCAAATATGACTCCAGTCAGCAGAAGTGTAGCAGTTCCGTGGAAGACAAAGTGAAGACTGTCCCAAATGAAGACCTGGTGGAACAGCACAGGGAAAGTCCTGAGGAAAAATCTAGTATTACTCAAGAAGAGAACAGCTTTCAGGATGTGAAGGTGAGGGAATCTGTGTGGCTAAAGTGAACAGTGAATGGTTTAGTGTGCAATCTGATGATATGATGGCATATACAATATTTGCCTTTCAGTGAATTGTTTCTCTTCTTTAATGGCTTTTCCCAGGATGATACCCAAACCTCAACAGATGTTTTCCCCTCCTTTCCATCAGATGGTAAGATTTAAAGCTTTGTTTTGTCATTTCTTTTTGTTGTTTCTCTGTATAATTTTAACAGACTTTATTTAATTTACTTGTTTGGCTCTATACCATTCTCTAAAGAAGAAACTCCTCCATGGGAGAGCAAGAAAGTTGTCCAGGAGATTTTATCCTTCCTTGACGAGCCACAAGTTCCCCCCACCACATCATCAGACAAAGGTGCGACATGAAAAGGCTTGTTTTATGTCTTGTTAGACATCAAAAATACATCATTAAGTGCTTATGTTGTCTAGTTGCAGTTAAAAAAAAAAACTAATGACTTTTACAGATACGAATGAAAAAGATAAACAGCCTGGAAGTTTTCTGACCTCTGAGAATAAAGATCAAATAACTGATCAAGAGGAATCTAAATCAGAACGTAATGAGACTGAGCTACAGGAAACCTTGACTGAGGAACCTCAGAAAGAGTTGAAGAGGACTATTCCTATCAGGTGTGCACTGGTAAATTAATAAATATACATAACAGAGAAAGGCTTGGTCTAGAATGTCTTAGTTGTGTCTCATCTGTGCAGCTGTTCTGAGCGATCTGCTGATGATGCCTCAGTTACTACTCAACAGTATATTGCCCCAGAAAGGCGGAGTTGGTTTGCTAAGCCCAAACCCAACCTGAGACGGGCATCCAAGGTCACGATCAACCCTCAGCAGGCCATAAAACCTAATAAAGGTGTGATTCTGATTATTCTGATTGGTAATGTTGCCCAGTAAAGCATTCTAGTACTGCCATTAATTAAGATCTTTGTTTAGGTTCTACAAGTGAGACTGGATGTCAGAACCCTGCTAAAGCCCAGCACTGTGAATTAGATCTCAACATAAAGACCATCTCCAGAGAAGATGAGCTTGTGTCATCTGATGTGAACTTGCGGGAGCAAGCTGAGGATCTCCTTTCTTCTGTCCCATCACTTAACTCAACAAAAACCTTAGATCCAAAAGTTCCTGTGGACAACAGTGGTACAGGAAACGAAGAAAGAATTGGTGCGTTTAAGATACTCTTCCATTTTTTTTCCCCTTATGACCACTGTGACAGAATAAATGCTTATCCTTGACTAAATCCAGTCCAAGTCTCCATTTCATATGAAACTGACAAGGAAGTGGATACAGGTGCAATGAGTAACAGTGAAATGAATTGTGAACTTGAAATTAAAGTGCTGATAAAAATATTGCTTTTGTTTAGTGCTGATTCTCAGCACCCCCTTCTAACTTCTGTTTTCTTGTCACAGATAACCAAACCAACAAAGAGCCTACCTTTATTTTGACTCTGTATGAGATTCCTGCTTCTCAGCTGTTGCTTGAAGCTACCTCTGGGCCTCAGGACACTGACCCTTACGAATTGGAGCCAGCGCAAGTCCAGACACCCCTTCTTTGCTCTGGCAAATCTCTGTCTCTTCCATCCACATTAGAGGCTTCCTGGTACATTTCACCTTATGAACAGATTTAGTGTGTAGGGGTTAAAGAAATGGCTGGTAATTATCCATTGAACACTAACTGATTTTGGTTTCCTGTGTTCTTCAATGTATTGTAGCTGTACAGTGCCACACATGGGGTCAGAAGAGATCGAAAAACCATGTAAAAGTGTTTCTCAGAAGGGGGAAGATGATTCCCTAATTCCTGTTGCAGCCAATGCAGTGAAAGATGACATTACACAGTCACAGGAAAGCAGCAGTCCTCTAGAGAGTCAGGAGGTGCTCTCCTCTAATGATGCCATGGTACAATGTTGTACACTCATTTTGTTACAATAATTTACCTCAAGGTGGTATTTTGTAGCAATGTTACAGATTAAATGTTTTCTCTTTTGGTAGAAGCCAACAGATGTTACCAATGTATCGAAGTTAGATCCAAGGCCGACAGAATCTACAGAAGCAAAGCCTCCTGCTCAAAGGAGAAGTAGGATATTTCAATTTAAAGGAATAATTCACCCAAAAATGAAAAGTCTCGCATCATTTACTCACCCTAATGCCATCTCAGATGTTTATGACTTACTTTCTTCTGCTGAACACAAAGATTTTTAGAAGGATATTTCAGCTCTGTAGGTCCATATGATGCAAGTGAATGGTGACCAGACCATTGAAGCTCCAAAAATCACATAAAGGCAGCATAAAAGTAATCCATCTGACTCCAGTGGTTTAATATGTGTTCTAAAGCGATGAGTGAGAAAGAGATCAATATTTAAATATTTTTTACTATGAATCTCCACTTTCACTTTCGTGTCACCATTCACTTGCATTGGACCTACAGAGCTGAAATATACTTCTTCTAAAACTATTTGTTTGTGTTAAGCAGAAGAAAGTCATACACATCTGGGATGGCTTTAGGGTGAGTAAATGTTAAGAGAATTTTCATTTTTGGGTGAACTATCCCTTTAAAAGTTCCTGTATCATTCAATATTTGAACTGATGTTCAAGTCGATGCTGATGCTAAAGTCCTCTCTGATTTCTTTCTTAAGGCAAAATAAAGGTTAGGCCAAAACTAAGGCCATGTGTGAAGGTTGGGCCCTCAAACACAAATCAATCTGAGTGTGAGTCCAGTCAGCCAACCACATCCAAAGTAAGTTTACCAACATCTCATCAAGAAGTAGCACAACAACCTGAGATGATGGAGTCCAACCAGAAAACATCTGCAGAGGAAACAGTTGGTGTTTCAGTTTTTCCTAACATCCAATCAAGTCCTGAAGACAGTGAGAGGGCAACCGATCTTGGTTTCTGCGTTTCTATCTCTCAGGACAATCTGCATGGTGGGCATGAGGGTGTGTTGTCGAATGCCACTGTGCCAGATCCTGAAGAAGGGAGAGATAAGGTTCACAGGAAAAAGGAAAGCCCTCCCAAAACTGGTCTCCAAATGGGCTTTCCATTGGGCGAGGAGTCCATTGAATCTTCGGTGAGTCCGAGGCCGTTCTCTGCCGAAGCAGACCATGTAAGCTGCTTTTCTACTCCACTTTATAGTTAAAGATAGGTCAAGACATTCACTTGGGTGTTTATTTCACAGGTGGTAGATACAGCAAATATTCCTGGTCAGCACAGTTCTGTGATCAAAGATGTTGAAGATAGTTGTGAGGGTGTTTCACACATAGTGTTGGATGATGCCTTGGTTCTTGCCTTTGGAGAAATGGAAGATGATGATATGGGGATGGCAAGCTTTCATGAGAGGAAGCTTCACAAATTTGAGGACGTCTCTGTATGCCATCCAGAAAGTAAAAGACTTCTCTCTGCAGATAATGATCAAGTAAGCGGTTTTCTATTTTATAACTATTTTACATTTCTTTAAAGGAATATTTCACCCAAAAATGAAAATTCTGTCATTATTACCTTGGTCTGTCACTCTGAACATGCATGACTTTTTCTTGTAACACAAAAGGTGAATTTTAAAAAGTCTTCACAAGGTTTATTTGCCATACTGTATATTGACAATGAATAATGGCTTGGTCTGGTCAAGCTTAAAAATGAAAAAAAGCACCATAGAAGTGATTGATATGACTCATGCACTGTATTCTAAGTCTTCTGAATCAGTGCACTTTTTGCAGAACTGTTTGCAGAAGTTGTTATTCACTCTCAAATCAAATCATATTAAAGCGCTTAAATATGGCAGCTCTGTCAATAAAAAACCTCAGTGCTTCTCATTGTGTCTTGTGACCAAATGTGCGATATGGCGTAATTACGGCTGTGCATCACCAACAATGTCACAAAACCATACTGTACTTATCACGATACAGAGGCCAGAGTATGATACATATTGTGATACAGGTTTACTTTAACTCAATTGCTCCTGTGCATAATTTTGAGTTTTAGGAGTTTTGTGGTAAAATTAGTATAGTTTACAATATTCTGATTTTAAAATCAAAGGTTGTTTTTATAAAATAAAGTGTGCAGCATGTGCATGGCATCCCCTGCATTGCGAACATTTTCAAGGCAGAACATTTTCCGTACCTTGATGCCAAGTTTTACCAGACACTTGGATTTAAACTTAGAGCACCTTTTGAGATGGTCTGAAATCATTTGCAGCACTCACATATAGAACGAAACACCGAAAAGAAAGAGAAAACTCTTCATATGCACATTCCGTGAGAAGCGCTCATAAGCGTTAGAGCGCCATTGAGCATCTCACCAAACAGCGAATCAGACACACGCATCGACGGTGTTTCTTTAAACTGTTGTACAAAACAGGTGTTAATTTTATACACTGGTTGAAAGTAAAAGAAGAGCATACATACTGAAAGATGGAGGTTTGTCGTGTTACTGCTGTACTTTGGTTTTGCAGGATTTGCAGATTGCATCATGTTTAACCCTTGACTGCTAGGTTTTTGAAAAAGCTTAAATGCAAATATATTTTAGACTGGATTTTAGATTTGTCTGCAGTAGCAACATTCTGTCATCTGTTTTAAATGTGGTTGTCTACTACTGCTCAAGTTATTCAAACAGCCAATTTGCATCACTTGATAGACGTGACTACCCTCAAACTTTCAAAGTGCTGCCTAATGTCGATACGGAAGCAGCTGCATCGATACACACATCGGAAAGGAGAATGTGACAATGTATCGCTGTACTGATATTTTGAACACCGCCCTAGACATCATAATGTTCGGTCATAAGATGCAGTGTGAACCAGTGAGGTTTGATGTTATCGAAATAACCGCCATATTTGATCTTTGCACTTTTATTTCTTAAAAATGTACCTTTTGTGTTCCATAGAAGGAACAAAAGTCAGGGTTTGAAGCGACATTAAGGTGAGTAAATGATAACAGAATTTTCATTTTTGGGTGAACCATTCCTTTAACAAAACACTATATAGTCCTCATCATGTACAATTTACCAGTTTACACAAATTGATTATTATTTGTGTCCACAGATGGTAGAAGTGACGGATATTTCTAAAAAGGTAGATACTTGCGGAGAGGCATCAGCTGTTACCCCATCTGCAACTCAAGAGATGAAAATGCCCTTTAGAAGAAGTAAGGAGATCAATTAATTACAAAGCCCCTTCAGATATGTATTACCTACAATGTGAAAAAACCAAAAAATATGTTTTATGAAAAATATGCATAAAAATTGTTGAGGTTAATGGATTTAGTTTTGTTTTGTAATTATTTTTCAAGGCAAGTTGCAAGTGAAGCCTAAATTAGCAAAGGCAGCACATACTAAAGATGGTTCCTCAAGAAAAGTGCGATCTAAAATTGAGCTTATTCATCCAGCCACATCTCCAATCATTTCACCAGTTCCTCAGCAAGTTATTGAACATCAGATTAAAGAAAAGACTGATAAAGTAGAACAGAGATCTGAACAAGAAGATATCTGTGATATGGTGCCAACTGTGACTAATGAAGTTGTGAAGGTGAAGCAACCGCTTATACAATTCACTACTGCAAAAACATCAATATGGTAAGACACATCTCTTAAATGTTCTCAAATCTGTTCCCTTAGAACTGTGTGATAATTATGGCTTAACTGTCTTTTAATTATAGTGCTGAGTCACCACCTGTGGAAGAGAAAAGTGAGGATTGGCATAAGGATGTGCCACACACAGTGTTGCCTGATATAATAGTGCCGGTTTCTGAAGAAATGGAAGATGAGGTTCATAAGGAGAGTGGAATTTCTCTTCAGAGTGGTTTCCAGTCAAGTGAAGACCCATACATCTGTGCTGTAGAGAGCCAGCAGAGTCTCATTGCAGAGGCAGATGAGGAGATAGATGATGAGCATGAGGGAGTTTCACACATGGTGTTGACTGATATTTTTATCCCTGTCTCTGAGGAAAGTGGAGATGATTTGACCAAGGAATGGACAACAACTGGAAAGGGAAGCCCTCATAAAGCAGAAAGATCCCAGGTTAGTTCCGAATAGCATAATACATTTCTCACCTTATGTGTCTCAACATATGTAGAAATGTTAAGATTGTACTTAAATGTTTACTACAGCTGAAAAAGCATCCAGACATCTCAAACCTGCGATGTGCAGAGTCAAATTTGAGATCATCTAATTCACCCAAAAGGAAAACGCCCATGAGGAAAGGTGGTGAAATTCTATTGGCGTAATGTGTACATTCTCAAAGTACTGCATTGTTTGTAACAATATGATGCATTTTCACTGATTTCATTTGTTTGTTTTTTTGTCACTTCCCTTTAAGGCACGTTGAAGGTGAAGATGATATTTCCCAAGACGAAGGAGTCCTCAAAGAGTGTCCAGCAATCACAAACAGCTTTATCAGTGCCTTCAACCTTAATGGTGAAACAGCAGGATATTGATCTTACTCTAAATTCCCTAGAAAATGAGCATGTCTCACAATCCAAAGTGGAATCAAATTCAGAAGATGGTAAATGCTCAATCAAAGATTTGACTCCTTTTGCCAGTAAAGACTTGCAGCCATGGCAACAAAGCACACATTGTAGTGTCAAGGAGACTTTAACATGGTATGCAGACTTTTTCTCTGATCTGAACTTTTATCTTTTGATGAAGACTTGCATGTTGAAATTACTGATCGTTTTGTCATTTCTTAATAGCGCTGACCCTGAGAAGACATTTGAGGGTGTTTCTCACACAGTGCTTTATGATGTATTGGTGCCAGTATTTGATGAGACTGCAGAAAGCTGCCTTCACAAAGAGGGCTTTTTGGTTGGTCTTCAAGACAGCATGGAGACACCATCTCAAGATGTAGTCAAAGTATGTGTTCTTGTGTTTTGACAGGTCATTCATGCTTGGACTTTTTCTCATTTTTTTAATTTTAGTAGAACTATAAATGATTTATTGAGAGTCTATTAAACTGCCACAGGTTGTGAAGCCAACAGATATCGAAAGGCCATCAAATACTGAAAGAGTGGAGTCAACTGCAAGTCGATCTGTGTCGGTGGAGAGGAAAGCACCCTCCTGTAGAGGAGGTTAGAATGTTCATTGAGTTATTTTAATTATATCAATCTTTTAAAGAGAAGAAACCATTTTAATCTGTAAATTGAGAGTTAAAATGGGAATGAACACACGTGAACACACGTTATTGTGTGTTCATTGATTGCAAAAGTATTTTTTTAAGGCTGTCAATCGATTACATTTTTTTTTTAGTTAATTACATGATGTGCCGATTAATTCATCGAATTAATTGCATATATCAAAAGTTGCTTAGGAAAGGTCCCCAAATAATATAATTCAATATAAATAATAAAGAAATATCACACGAGCAAGAGTGCTGTATGGCACTAAATCAGCACGGCTTTGATTCGGCCACAGGCACTGTAGATAATCACAGCCGTGCTGATTTTTTTTTTATTAAAAAAAGAGAAAAAATTAAGGGCTGTCAAACAAAAACGCACTTGTGCATGGAACTACTTTCTAATGCCATTCATCAGAATCTGCCATTTCTAGTTCAAAAGATAATGTAATTTTGGTCAAATACATACTATTTTCTCTTTGTTAAAATAGCCATCTGAGCGGGTGTGTTCTTCCCTATTTTTCGCTGTGTGCAAGAGACATTCGCTACAGCAACCGTACTCTGTTAAATGTTTGTTCTTATCTCCTCCCAAAGCGTCCACTACGGTATCTGTGATTACTCAAGTCTGTTGTGTGCTGAAGCTGTTAGTTTAACTGTATTTCCCAGCTTTAGTGTAGTAGTAATCTGAGCGATCATGGAGTGAGGCAATTGCTGATGACTTCAAAGAAACTGCTTGCTGATTGGCAGCGCAGACTCGAACATCAGCTCAACTCACTTATAACACACAAAAATTGTCTTTGGTTGCCACCTGCTGGCTAAAATCTTTGTCACAGGGATAAATAAAACTAGCTCTTTTACACAGCTGCTCTTAGTTTAGAACACAAGCGGAGTGGTAAAACCTCTGACTACTGGTGTTCTGTATCATCAGCACTGTTGGAACATCCCTCTTCCAATCAGATTCGAGGACCGGAACTAACTGTTGTATATTACGTGATAATTCAACAATTATACATTTTGAATGTCAATTATATATATACAGTGCATCCGGAAAGTATTCACAGCACTTCACTTTTTCCACATTTTGTTATGTTACAGCCTTATTCCAAAATGGATTAAATTCATTATTTTCCTCAAAATTCTACAAACAATACCCCATAATGACAACGTGAAAGAAGTTTGTTTGAAATCTTTGCAAATTGATTAAAAATAAAAAACAAAAAGGTATTCACAGCCTTTGCTCATTACCTTGTTGAAGCACCTTTGGCACTAATTACAGCCTCAAGTCTTTTTGAGTATGATGCTACAAGCTTGGCACACCTATTTTTGGGCAGTTTCTCCCATTCTTCTTTGCAGGACCTCTCGAGCTCCATCAGGTTAGATGGGGAGCATAGGTGCACAGCCATTTTCAGATCTCTCCAGAGATGTTCAATTGGGTTCAAGTCTGGGCTCTGGCTGGGCCACTCAAGGACATTCACAGAGTTGTCCCGTAGCCACTCCTTTGTTATCTTGGCTGTGTGCTTAGGGTCGTTGTCCTGTTGGAAGATGAACCTTCGCCCCAGCCTGATGTCCAGAGCGCTCTGGAGCAGGTTTTCATCAAAGATGTCTCTGTACATTGCTGCATTCATCTTTCCTTCGATCCTGACTAGTCTCCCAGTTCCTGATGCTGAAAAACATCCCCACAGCATGATGCTGCCACCACCATGCTTCACTGTAGGGATGGTATTGGCCAGGTGATGAGTGGTGCCTGGTTTCCTCCAGACATGACGCTTGCCATTCAGGCCAAAGAGTTCAATCTTTGTTTCTCATGGTCTGAGAGTCCTTCAGGTGCCTTTTGGCAAACTCCAGGCAGGCTGTCATGTGCCTTTTACTGAGGAGTGGCTTCCGTCTGGCCACTCTACCATACAGGCCTGATTGGTGGAGTGCTGCAGAGATGGTTGTTCTTCTGGAAGGTTCTCCTCTCTCCACAGAGAAATGCTGGAGCTCTGTCAGAGTGACCATCGGGTTCTTGGTCACCTCCTTGACTAAGGCCCTTCGCCCCCGATCGCTCAGTTTGGCCAGGCGGCCAGCTCTAGGAAGAGTCCTGGTGGTTCCAAACTTCTTCTGTTTACAGATGATGGAGGCCACTGTGCTCATTGAGACCTTCAATGCTGCAGACATTTTTCTGTACCCTTCCCCAGATCTGTGCCTCGACACAATCCTGTCTCGGAGGTCTACAGCCAATTCCTTGGACTTCATGGCTTGGTTTGTGCTCTGACATGCACTGTTAACTATGGGTGATTTTTTTTTTTTTTTTTTTTTTTTTTTTTTTTTATAAATTTGCAAAGATTTCAAACAAACTTCTTTCACGTTGTCATTATGGGGTATTGTTTGTAGAATTTTTAGGAAAATAGTGAATTTAATCCATTTTGGAATAAGGCTGTAACATAACAAAATGTGGAAAAAGTGAAGCGCTGTGAATACTTTCCGGATGCACTGTGTGTGTGTGTGTGTTTATATATATATATATATATATATATATATATATATATATATATATATATATATATATATGTATGTGTATATATATATGTGTATATGTACATACACCGATCAGCCACAACATTAAAACCACCTGCCTAATATTGTGTAGGTCCCCCTTATGCCACCAAAACAGCCCCAACCCGTATCACAGAATAGCATTCTGAGATTATATTCTTCTCACCACAATTGTACAGTGCAGTTATCTGAGTTACCATAGACTTTGTCAGTTTGAACCAGTCTGGCCATTCTCTGTTGACCTCTCTCATTAACAAGGCATTTCCGTCCACAGAACTGCCGCTCACTGGATGTTTTTTGTTTCTGGCACCATTCTGAGTAAATTCTAGAGACTGTTGTGCGTGAAAATCCCAGGAGATCAGCAGTTATAGAAATACTCAAACCAGCTCGTCTGACACCAACAATCATCCATGCGATTATCTAATCAGCCAATCATGTGGCAGCAGTGCAGTGCATAAAATCATGCAGATACGGGTTAGGAGCTTCAGTTAATGTTCACATCAACCATCAGAATGGGGAAAAAATGTAGATCTCAATTATTTCGACCGTGGCATGATTGTTGGTACCAGATGGGCTGGTTTGAGTATGTCTGTAACTGCTGATCTCCTGGGATTTTCACACACAACAGTCTCTAGAATTTACTCATGAGTAAATTCTGGAGCACGAGGGGGACCTACACAATATTAGGCAGGTAGTTTTAATGTTGTGGCTGAACGGTGTAACATTGACATTGAAATGCATTGGATTATTGTGACAGATGAGTAAAGCATTGATTAGACAATACAAAAAGTGGCTTTAGAAATCAATAATTATTGTTTGTTTAGTCCCATATTATTGAACATAAGCCTACAGTCAACAGCAATAAATTTTGTAGTTGAGTCCTTCAATCGTTAAACACCACATTTTTGGATGCTGTGTCAAGTTAAAAGTAGTTAAAACTTTGATAATTGCGTCTCGACACCCCTATATTCTCTTGTGATTTATCCAGCGGTCATGAACACGTCCTGTATGACCATTCTCATTCTGTGGCTGCGCTGCTTGGGAGGTTTGATGCACGCTGACCGCCCCCTTGCTGACGCAGCTCGTAAAAACATGAAGTTAGATGTTCTTCAAGCTTTATTAGCTCCGATGGTAAAAAGAAATACAAAGGCTACTTTTTTGGGGGGCAAAATTTAAGTACAGGTCAGGATTAATTGCAGTAATTTTTTGAATGCGATATTTTTTTTTATATAATTAACTGCACTAAATTAACGTGTTAAGTCTACAGCCCTAGTACTGTTTGAACAGTTAACAGTGTCTATAGTAGATATTCCAATGTTAGTAGAAAACAGCTTGTTTAGGGGAGCTGGTCATTGCAATAATTTTGCCATAAACCCTCTCTGGAGATTAAAATTAGTTAATGCTCTTAATATATCTCTTTAGCTACACCTCAGCAGTCTCTGGAACCTCAAGCTGAGGAATGGTCCCTCAAAAGTGATATGCTGCCCATGGACTCTGATGAACTTGATAACTGGTGTGAAGGAGTTTCCCACATGTTGTTGTCTGATGCCTTTGTGCCTGTGTCTGAAATGATTGCGGACGAGAACAGTACAGACTGGAAAGCATGTGTTGCAAGGAGCCCTAAAAAGGATAAGGAATACGCTCTTAGTCCACCAGAGAGCAAGGAGACATCCTTAGAGAAAACAAACGAAGTATGTTTTACTATAAGATATTTAAATGTGATTCATAATAATTTATTTTATATATGAACATTTAAACAAGGAGCAGATGACAATGCAAAACATGTTTCATAGGTTCATCAATCAGGCAGTATTTCTCAAATGCCAAAAATGGTTATAAACTCAAGTGAGAGATTGCTGGCATCACAAGCAATAACTTCACCTGGGAGAGGTAAGTGAACACCCTGCTTTATTTGTCTGTGTCCCCCTTTCACACATGCTATACTGGGTTTTTTTTCCTAATCATTCTCAAAAGGTACATTCCATATGACACTAAGATCACCACAAAGAACATACCCTAAAGATCAACCTGATCTGCTAAAGTCAACCCAAGCTGTCCCAACAACACCCCAGCGAGCCAATGCATCAAATCTGAAGGAGTCTGTCCGAACTCCAACAAAGCAACAAACAGAAGAAATCACTAATGTATGTAGAGTACAGCTAGAGAGGTTAACTTCCGAGCAAATCTGCTTGAGCCAAAATTACTTGGAACCAAGACATCACAGCACACCTGTCAATGTGAAAACAACTTCCAGAGGGTAGGGATGTTTTTTATTACATTGCAATGGCACATAGTATCTTTGTAATTCTTTTTGAATCCACTTTACATTAGGTGTCTAACTTCTTTGTACTTAAGCATTTGATACAATTTACTTAAGTACATTCATGTTGTTGCATTGTACTTGCGTTTAAAGTACCTGCATTTAATTACATCTGTAGTTACACTTAACCTTAACCCCTAACCCTTATCTAACCCAAACCTAACCCTTATCCTAAACCCTAATCTTACCCCTAAACCTACCTGTACCTCAACCTCAGTAGCAACAAATTTGAATCTTGAGAATTTTGCAGAACAACATGTAGTTACACAATAAGTATTGTATGTATTTTAATTTTGGTACATAGTAAAAAAAAGACACCTAATATAAAGTGGGACCTTTTCAAATTGTTGCTAGTTGCAGTGCTGTCCACTAAAAAATTAAATAATTAGTTGAATGAGTTGTATTGCATACATTTATTTGTGTTCTTAGGAGTGGTGAGATGCACAAGGCATTTCTGCCTTTGCATGGAAGTACAAGCACTGGCTTAGAATCATGTGCTGATGAGGAGCCACCTGTGCCTTCAGGCAACTGGCCAAAGGTTGTCATTAATCGTATGGAAATAAAGGCTACTGATGCAGACACTTCCATGCCTACCGCATCTCCAGCTAGAGTGTCCGCTGCAGCCTCCCAAAAACTGTCTGAGCATCAGGTACATGATGTGATCTATTGTCAGATCATTGTATTATGTACTTCATTCAACTGAATTGGCATTGTTTTATTTTCATGACATCCTCTATTGTACAGTCACCTCATAGCAGTCCTCTTAATTCTGGTTTGGATGATGATGAAGAGCCTGGTCAAGTGTCTCAGTTCTTCCTTGATGACATCTTCACTGAAGTTGATCCGGATTGATTCTGATTTCTGACCTTTTGGTTACATTATCACTGCTGCTATCACAGTTCATTGCACTTGAGTTTAATGACACATTTTGGAGAATTGGATGTAATCTTGATAACATTTCTTTGCTTAAGTTACAAAGGGAAAAACTACACACACAGATAATGGGAATTACTGTTCTGAGGCCTTTGCTGTAATGTTTCTGTTTGTGATTAGACATGCAGTGACAATGTGCAACCATTTTTGAGGTTAAGCCATGTCTTATGTATTTATTTCTATTTATTTAATGATAAACAGTGTTGTTTTTACTGACACTGGTTTGAGTTTAAATATCTTGTTTTGTTCAAATCGAAATATATTTGTTTTTATGGGTGCTGAATGTTACATTAATTTTAATTAACGTTTTCTCTGAGCAAAACCCTTTTCGTGGACTATAAACACTTTAAGAACACTAAAGGTTTTAGCAATGGTCAATTATATTGGCAGTTTGTCGCAGAGTCTGGAAAATGTGGTTAGTTGACAAATAACTGGTCTTGAACTTTTTTTCAACTTTAAAGTTTTATGTTGAATTTTAAAAGTAATATATGGCAGAGGTATTGAAATAAAGTTCCAAGAAGCCAGTCTTTACATCCCATCAAAGATCTGAACAATCATAACTTATGCTGTTTCTGGATAGATGTATTGTGTCACTATGAAATTAAATAAGCATTTTAGAAATATGTTCATTTAGAGGGGAATATTTATTGCAGGGTGATTTCAACATTACAGGGAATTGTTTCCCTGTAAATTATTCATAACACAGTGGTATCTTTATTTTTTCAACAAAGTTAATACTTCGTCTTCGCTCATTTTAATTTCGTCATTTCAGGCCTGGTTCCTGTTACAAGGTGTCCTAGGGGCTTTGCCAGGGTGGACCAGCATATGATGGTTTTACAGCATTAGGGATCTCTTGAATTAAACTTTTAACTAGTACAAACTACGTAGATATCTAAAATTAATGGCAACACTTTACAATAAGGTTCCATTCATTAACATTAGTTAATGCATTAGGTATCATGAACTAACAATGAACAATATGTTTTTTTTTACAGCATTTAATATTTTTTGTTAATGTAAGTTAATAAAAATACAATGGTTGATTTTTAGTTTGTCTTAGTTCATAGTGCATTAAAGCATTAGTTCACCCAAATTCTCTCATCATTTACTCACCCTCATGCCATCCCAGATGTGTATGACTTTCTTCTGCTTAACACAAAGATTTTTATAAAAATATCTCAGCTCTGTTTGTCCATTCAATGCAAGTGAATGGTGGCCAGAACTTTGAAACTCCAATAATCACATAAAAGTAATCCATAAGCAATATGAAAAGATGAGAAATACATCAATATTTAAGTCTTTTTTTTTTTTTTTTTTTTTACTATAAATTCTCCTTCCTGCCCAGTAGGTGGCTTTATGCACAAAGAATGCAAATTGCCAAAAACAGAAGAAAAAAGTGAATAGGGAGATTTATAGGCTGTGTCTCGTATGGAAGGCTGCATCCTATGGAGATCGCATTTGTCGGCCGCATACGTCATCGAGGCCGTCTCGTTTCAGAAAAGCGAGTAGGACACTTCGAATGCGACCTTCTTTCATGGGAATTCGGAGGATGCATGAGGTGTATCCTTCGTGGGCACTCACAACCCACAACTCTTTGCTTCAACGGAAATGTCTAAAAAAATAACGCCAATTTGCCCGTAAATATGATGTTCAAACACAAGGAATGTTAATTCCCAAGTTGAAGTACCTCAGTAGATGGGTGCAGAGTATATAATATGTATAATTATATTAATATATAATTAAAATAAAGTATTAGACTATTTTCTTTTCTTTTTACATCATTATAACTCACCTAAAATTTACCTCATTCATTCCCTTCCAAAGGGACTTTGTTCCCTTCTCACTCAAAGCGCTCGCGCTTGTTAAAGAGTGGCGTGCTGTCATAGCAACCATGTTACGTTCCGTTTCCGTTTGTCTTACGAAGGCCGTCTCGTTTAAACGAGACTTGTTTAAAGGAGGACACTCGGTATACTGCAGCCTTCAAAGGACGCATCCTACCTAGCATGCAGCCTTCCAAACGAAACACAGCCATAGTGTTTTCCAAGTGCCATTTTTGCGCCTTTTAAGGGCACTGTAGAAAGGGGATGTACTCCAAAGGATCGTTTTAAACAGAAGTAGAAAAAAAAATCACGTAAGTCCCTTACACAAGACTGTTAGCAAAGGGTACATTCATACATTAATGCTAGGGTTGGGCGATATGACCAAAATCTTATATCACGATATAGTTACATTTTTCAAAAAATAAAATAAATGCAAATTGGTTTATAAATTAAATAAATATATTGTAATGCCTAGTTTTAAAAAAATCCAGTCATTTAATTAAATACTTTATATATGAAAACGACTTCTCTTTATTTTGAACTTGACAAACATAGTCAAAGTAAAAAAATGTATAATAATAATAAATTGATGGTAATCAAAAAGTGGTAATCAACATTACCACAATGCTAAATTTTATATTTCAGTCTGATGTTTTCGACTAGTATTATTATAATAAAATTTTCCTCAAGATACTTGACATCTTCTGAAAGCAATGCGACAAAGGATATAATTCATGAGTTAAATATATATATATAGCCTTCCTATCCTTGATAATAATAAAAAAATAAAAACAAATCACTTCTTTAAGTCATCTCTGTAGACAATATTTGAATATCTGAAAGCAAAGCCAGTTTGTTTTCTAATATCTATCATCATTCCAACTGAATTTTATTAAGGGTGACGAGGTGTAGTTTAAAAACCCCGCATGACAGATGACATCATTGTTTTAGCTGTTTTTCTCATCAGTGTTGGTTAGAATGAGCGTGATCTTTCTATAACAGGTAAAGTGTTGCTTTCCGAAGCTGATGCATTGTCTCGTGTTATCTACTGCAATGTCACTGGATGTCTCTGTGGAGATTTGTAGAAAAGTCTACAAAATTATAGTTGACTTTGTTTGGAACTTAAAAACTCACTAAATAAAAAGTGTTATGATGGCTGATCCTGCTATGGGGGGTTTTGAGTTAGTGGATTATTCCACTCTTAATAACTCTTTAAAAGTTAAGTGGATAAAGTTGTTTCTAAAAAATCCTAAATCTCTTTGGAACATCATTCCAAATCACATTTTCAGTTCTGCTGGAGGCCTACACTTTTTGTTGCGGTGCAACTATGAGATTTCAAAACTGCCCTTAGCTTTAGCCAGTTTTCATAAACAAGCATTATTATGTTGGTCCCTTATATATAGCCATATCTTTTCTCCACATAGTTATTTCATCTGGAATAATGAGAATATAAAAACAAATCTCTTTTTCTTCACATCTGGTTTGATAAGAATATTATCTTACTAAGTCAACTTTTAGATGATAAGGGTGTCCTCTTATCTTATGAACACTTTATGAAAGAATTCTCCTTTCCAGTACCCCCAAGAGAGTATGCTATAATTTTTGGTGCTATTCCTGATTGTGTCAAATTATTACTGAAGTCTGGCCCCAAAGGTCTTTTATGCTCCCCTCCCAATTTTGACAACTCAAAATGATCAATTATCATTGATCAATGTCTTTTTGTGTGTAGTAGCTTTTCAAATAAAAAAATCAGATCAGATCTTAATAGAACTCAGATCTCTTTACCTGCCTGTATTCGCTTTTGGAATAATAAATTCAATGACATAGAATGGAAAGAATTCTGGCTTAGTATGTTA
Organism: Myxocyprinus asiaticus; assembly: GCF_019703515.2. Lineage (NCBI taxonomy): Eukaryota > Metazoa > Chordata > Actinopteri > Cypriniformes > Catostomidae > Myxocyprinus > Myxocyprinus asiaticus. The sequence goes on along the minus strand of NC_059346.1, from coordinate 37,768,223 downwards.
AATTTCTTCTGTTAAAAGTCTCTTTTAAGATTATTCATAATTGTTACCCTGTAAATTATAAACCAGCAAAGTTTAATAACAGTATTTCACCCAATTGCTCCTTTTGTCATCACTTTCAAGAAACAATTGACCACTTATTTTGGAATTGTGTTTATTGCAAAGTGTCACATTTTGTAAAAAAGGAATTTATCCCCAAACTTCTGTATTAGCCTATTTTATTTATTTATTTATTTATTTGTGATTCCTTGAAATTAGACTCTTCCCATGTAAAGTTTATAATTATTTTATTACTACTCCTTGCAAAATTTTACATTCATAAGTGTAAATTTTCAAAGAAAACACTTTTTTTTTTTTTTTTTTCAAAAAAGATCCAATCCAATTGCTTGTAAGACTCTTTCATGGTGTAGGCCTACCACTTATAAGTTAATATAATATGCTTTAGTTCATTTCAGAATTGAATTTACTGTAACCCTCGTGATTCATTTTGTTTATTATATTTACCCTTGTAAATGTTTAATGTTTTATGTCTTGCAAATAAAATACAAAAAAAGTGTTGGTTGTCAGGCTGTCTCGTCTTTTGAGCTGTTTGACTTCCTCCATAGCGCTTTAAGGTTAAAAACTCAAAACTAAACTTCAAATGGGTCACGCGAATTTTGAAGTTGCGCCGCGATAGAGTTCTCCTGCCTGCTGGAGTGGACTCACGCACGACAGCTGCCTGTGTGAGATGAGAAGAATGTCACTGAATTTGCTTCGGCGGCCCAAAATTTCGCTTGGGCGGACGCTGAAAAATGGTCAGTACCTGAAAAACCCTGTTTCTTCAACTCTCCCAGTTTCATGTGAAGCCGCCCTGCCTGCCTTCTCCATTTCTCCACAGAATGTGTACCGCCTACGTGTTATGTGAATAGAATGAAATGCACATCTCTTGCCACGTGGTGGCGATTTTGCGTTACCGCAATACTGACGATAATCCAAAATTTCTACCGGTTTATCATGTGTACCAGTATATCACCCACCCCTAATTAATTAATGCCATGCTCCCTTCAGAGTGCCTGTCCTTTGGAGTGAGTAGGGTATAGGATCACTTTCGATTGGAATTCCCCTTATAGTAAAAAAACAAAAACAAACAAAAAAAAGGATTGATCTGTTTCTCGCCCACACCAATCATATCGCTTCTAAATAGGATTTAACCACTGGAGTCATATGGATTACTTTTATGCTGATTTATATGCCTTTTGGACCAGATTTCTGGACACCATTCACTTGCATTGTAAGGACCAACAGAGCTGAGATATTCTTCTAAAAATCCTAATTTGTGTTCTGCAAAGAAAGAAAGTCATACACATCTGGGATGGCATGAGGGGGAGTAAATGATGAGTGAATTTGTAGTTTTGGTTGAACTGTGTCTTTAAAAGGAAGAGGGGCTGTTCCATTCCAACCCATTTTCATTGGCTGTTCAAGGCGGAGCGTTTGAACTTTAACCATTTGCTCTCCGTACCAAGCGGTAAGGTCAAGGGAGTTTGCATGTTGAATTCACCCTATGATTTGTTCGTTAGATGATGAATCATGATTCTGCAATATGTTAGACCGACGGTCTCGCTCATTCGGAGCAAGAGTGTGCATGCGGCCGTCTCCAGATTATATCATGCGGATAAAGTGGCAACGCTGGGCTCGCAGCCCGACGTTCAGTCTCCACTCTTTCAGGTAGGCCTTGAATGAAGCCCTGAGCTAAATTTCTCGTGTTGCTGTGGTGCATCTAGTGCCCTTGTGCACAACATTGCCTTTAAACAACTTATCTTAGTTATGCATGCCTATGAGTACTTAAAGAGGCAGGGAAATGTCTGAGAAAACAATTCACAGACTGTTAATGTTTTATTTTGCAAGACGAATAAACTTGTACGATTACCGGCTTGTCAAAGTATGTGTTCAGCTATCAATATAGCTGTCAGATTTCAGTCTCGGTCTGATACGTTCATGCAAAAAACTTGAATATTGTGAATAACCAAACGTGAAACATTTCACATCGTAGGAGAATTACGAGCGAATGCAAGCGCTGGTAAAGGAGTTGAAGGACAGAGCAGAGAAGATCAAACTTGGTGAGCAAGTATTTACGTTCACAGCGCAAAACGGCGAATCAAGCCCTTGTATATGGACAGTTTATGCCAGCTTGTGCAGATTTCCTTGCACTAATGTTTACACAACATTGTCACTTTCAAAGGAGGTGGAGAAAAAGCACGAAACCTTCACACGTCCAGGGGAAAGCTTCTGCCTCGAGAACGCATCGACAGACTGTTGGATCCTGGGTAAACACGGACTCACTTAAAAAAAAAAAAAAAAAAAAAAGTGTTATAAATTGTGTTTTTCACTCAGACTGTTTTTTTACTTGATGCAGATCTCCCTTTCTGGAGTTCTCCCAGTTTGCTGCCTATCAGTTATATGGTAAGGAGGAGGTTCCTGCGGGAGGCATCATCACTGGAGTTGGCAGAGTCTCAGGGTGTGCATACTGTTGGATCTCTCACTTTTACATTATTTATGCAATGATGAGACTGATACTGTACAAGAGTATATATTATAACAGGTAGCCTGTGCTTTTTTTTTACAGGGTGGAATGTATGATAGTTGCAAATGATGCCACTGTCAAAGGTGGTACCTATTATCCAGTTACTGTAAAGAAGCACCTACGTGCCCAAGAGATTGCACAGCAAAACCATTTGCCATGCATATACCTGGGTAAGTTCTCGCAGAGGTTTTAAAGTGCATGGCTATATTCAGAATAGCATACTGCTCCATACAACATGCCGTATTTGTATGTTAACTGTGTATAGTATTCAAAATTATATGAATGGAATATCTGGATGGCCTTCTACATTTCCCAAAATGTGCTGCATACAACAAAGCAAACTGCGCTGGGTATTGTACCCCACAATGCAATGCACTTGACTTGACCTTCCATTTTCAGTGAAGGTGACTCATTTTTAAGTGAGTTTGGCATTTTAACACAATTAAAAATTTTATTAAAGGAATATTCCGTATTCAATACAAGCTGAGCTCAGTCGACAGGCTTTGTGGCAGAATGATGATTACCATTTAAAAAAAAAAAAAAAAAAAAAAAACGACTCTTCCCTACTTTTCGTTAATAGTTTACAATGAAACACTTACAATGAAATTGAATAGGACCCATTTTTGAAAGATTTAAAGGCAGAAATGTGAAGCTTATTTTATAAAAGAACATATTAATTCTTGTAAAACTTGTATATTATTTGAGCTGTACAGTTGTTTTAATTGTTTTTATGGGTGTTTTAGGATTTTACAGCATGACGTTGTCATGACAAAGAAGTTGAATAATTGAATATACTGTAACTCTACACAGAAAAGATTAGTAAGCGATTTTATCACACATTTTAACGTTAACATGGATATTGTTTACGTCTTGTGGCTATACTTTTAACATACATTTAGAGTATTTTAATGTTTATGGGTTGGCCCCATTAACTTCCATTGTAAGTGCCTCACTGGAACACAGATGTTTCCTTTTGTTAAAGAAAAGGAAAGAAAAGTGGATTTTTTTTTTTTTGTGGGTAATCAATGTTATGTAAAAAAAAAAAAAAAAATGCAGTATATTGAGATCAACTTGCATTGAACCCAAAAAATTCCTTTTAAAGGGATAGTTCACCCAAAAATTAATCATTCATCATTTACCTCATCATATACTCGCCCTCATGCCATCCCAGATGTGTATGACTTTCTTCTGCTGAACACAAAGATTTTTAGAAGAATATCTCAGCTCTGTAGGTCTATACAATGCATATTAATGGTGGCCAGAACTTTGAAGGTCCAAAAAGCATATAAAGGCAGCATAAAAGTAATCCATAAAACTCCAGTTATTAAAACCGAATCTTTAGAAGCAATATGATAAGTGTGGGTGAGAAACAGATTAATATTTAAGTCCTTTTTTTTTACTATAAATGCTTAATTACACATTCTTCTTTTTCGCATTCTTTGTGCATATCGCCACCTACTGGGTAGGGAGGAAAATTTATAATAAAAAAGGACTTAGATATTGATCTGTTACTGTGCAGTATTCCATTCTGAACATAGCCTATATGAAATTCTACCAAAGACTGTGTTAACTAATATAGGTCTGGTGTTAGTATACATGTTCTGGTCTGTTTTTCTGTAGTGGATTCTGGAGGAGCCAATTTACCCAGACAGGCGGATGTATTTCCAGACAGAGATCACTTTGGGCGCATCTTCTTCAACCAGGCCCGCCTTTCCTCCGAGGGAATTGCGCAGGTCTTTATGCAATAAATGTTCTGTGAACTTGATTTGTTCTATTTGTTGTGGAGACAGTAAGTGGAATTGTTATTAACATATTAGCCATTGAAAAGTGAATATCAAATATAGTTGATTGGTAAAAATGATATATATGAATATACATTAGTTTCTTGCCTAATTCTCAAAAGGAGCTGATGCATGAATTGTACTTGTCATATTTCAGATCGCTGTTGTTATGGGTTCCTGTACAGCAGGGGGTGCCTATGTCCCTGCTATGGCTGATGAGAGCATCATAGTACGCAAACAAGGGACGATTTTTCTGGGTGGACCACCACTGGTAAATGTCCTAAGGAATGTGATATGACTCGCTGGTTATTTAGATGCTTATGGTTTCTTGAACAGTACCTACTATTTAGCAGTGTTAAATAACCAATGTTATGCTTGGTCACCATTCAGTCTGTGTATATGTTCAACAGGTAAAAGCTGCTACAGGTGAAGAAGTGTCTGCTGAAGACCTAGGAGGTGCAGACCTGCATTGCAGGTTAGAGAAACACTTGTACTGTATAGGGCTGCAATTAACGATTATTTTGATAATCAGCTAATCTGACGATTACAGGGCTCCAGACTGCGACTAAAAATAATTGATTGCTACAATAAAATCTAGTCGCCATTGGAAACAGTCATGTTGTGTGTGTTCATATGTGGTTTTGTCAGATATCATCTTGTGAGTTATTGAATACATCTTTAGAGCGGCAGTGTGTCTCGAGCCGCTTTTCACCTGTTCTGTTGTGATGAGCTCGCAGCACTGCACGCTACAAAAAACCCAGCGCGAGAGAGTTTTCTTTCTTTTTTTTTATGGTGGTTCACAAGCTAAAATAGTGCATTACCGCCATCTACTGTAAGCACTGGATCAGAGACTACCCCTCTTTGAACCCCTCTCTCCCTGGACCTATCAGGGCTCAAGCCTCCGCTGGCGCTGCATTTTCAGCTTCTCCAGCGTATGCTCCAAACCCCTCACAACCCAGAAAGCGCAAGAGAGTCATGACCAAATGGCTCATTTGAACCGGGTCTTTTTCATGAATCACCCAAAAAGAACTGAGGGTGTGAAGTGAACTCAGGAGCTCAGGTTAGCAGCTTGAATCAGAGTCACTTTCTCAGCGAATCATCTGTCAGTGTGTTCACAATTGGGAATGCACACATTTCAAAATTCCATGTGTATTTCGGGCTTCTTTATAATTAAAAGACCTGCACCACACAATGGCGTGTGAACATTGATGAGACAAAAGGGGAATGCAAACTTGTGTATCTTCTCAGCTATATATACTGTTATATAACTGTTATATTAAAACTCCGATTAATGGGTTATCAGCTGTCTTCTGCTTTCTATCTTGTTTCTGACAACAATCTAAATTGAGAAATTATATGATTTGGTGACTAAAAACAGCCATTTGGCTCCTTAATGTTTCAGTTAAGGAGCCAGTGGCTCCTAAGTTTTTTTTTAGTCTGCAGCCCTGGATTATTAGAATGATTATTCGACTATTCGGGCGATTATTGCAACGATTAATCGTTAGCTCTTAACTGATATTCAGCTTGTGCCCCGAGATAAAAGGTTGTATACATGCTTACTAACAATAAAGAGGACAAAATAATCTTTTAAAAGTACCTCTAAATGATATTCACTAAATTAAAGAGGTAAATACTTTATCAAGTTTAATTCAGTAAAATTTACTGCAAAAAATCCTATTGTCTAGTGTTTTTGTGTTTGTTTTCCATTTTAAAAAATATCTAAAAATCCTTAAAGCATGATACTTAATATGATATTTACTTTAGAAGCAACATATAAGATGTTAAGAAATACTTTCAGAGATTGTATCATGAATATAAGTGTATTTTGTATATGTGTGGTTTTTTTTTACTTGTTCATACTTCTGCCAGTGCAGTAAAGACAAAATATACTGATATTCAAGATCTATTCTCTGAAAGCAAGTCTAAATATATTATGCTGCTTCTGAGGTGAATTTTGAGATATTTAAAAATATGTAATTTTTTAATATTATATTCAGTATTCTCAGAAAACAAATTTTTCTTCTGCAGTATAGCTCCCAAAGTAAATGTACGTTGTTTTAAAGAAGTTTTAGATATTTATATTGGAAAACAAGCCGAAACAAAAACAAATCAAAAACTTATTTTGTTGCTGTGTAAAACGGGCGAAGACTACCTCCCTCACCTTTTTGTTCACCTTGATCCATCTTTAACTCGCACAAAAAAAACAACTCTCTCTTCTTAATAGAGCTGCGTATTGCCGATTTTCTTTATGATAAGACACACAAAGTGACACATTATGATTCAGTGCGTCGCGAGCCATCACATTATAATCTAGCTGCAGCAAGCGTGCATGCTCGAGGGCCGAGCGTCCCCGCGCCAGAGTGTGCATCAGCTGGGTGCAGTTTCAATCTCTTCCCCCGATCGGACTCATAGAAGTGGCGCTGATCGCACAGACATGCCAGTTTCGGAGTTTGTACTTATTTACATGACCTGCTTCCTTATTATTTGAACTTTAATAAAAAATGCATTACAGATATAATGCCAGGGTGTTTCATTTAAAGACGTTCTGATATGCAAGTTTTGCTTAAGCGGAATGGCAGCTCCGGCTCTGCTTTATTTCACAACGAGAGTGCTTCTGTATTTACTTATTGTATAATTTCCTCATACTTTGCGATCTACATCACCTGAAGCTGTTAGGAAAGTTTGGAATGCATCTGGACTGTGAGCTGTTTTCTCCTCAAACAGGCACGAGCTGCAGTGCTCCTCTCACGCATCATCATTAGAGTTTGTGGTCTCATGTTACGTTAATTGTTACGTAAAAATGACTATTCGACAACTAAAATTTTTCGATAACCTTGTACTGTATGTTCACATGAATGTCTGTTTTTAGGTTGATTATGTTTATCTTACACACTTTCAACATTTGTCTCTCTTCAGAAAGTCAGGGGTAACTGATCATTACGCTTTGGATGACAACCATGCCCTTCACCTTGCACGGAAAGTAATTCGAAGCCTGAACTACAAGAAAAAACTTGATGTGAGGGCACATCTGCTCTTTCTCTTATTGTTAAATCTGTCAGTCGTTGACTGCCAAAACTCAAAAATACAGTGGTCTGCAATAATGTTTTTTAACTTACCCACTTCTAATTAGGTGACTGTGGAGCCTCCGGAGGCACCTCTGTTTCCTGCTGATGAGTTGTATGGTATTGTGGGGGACAACCTCAAACGCAACTTTGACATTCGAGAGGTATTGCTCGCAGCATGATCACTAGAATACAAGCCTGTAAGAAATGCTGCCCCAATAAACAGAATAACTTTTATTGAAGATATATTATACTACAATTCAGAAATAATATAGTTCTGAAGAAACCCAATCAATGATTAATTTCAGGTTATTGCTCGTGTTGTTGATGGCAGTAAATTTGATGAATTCAAGGCCTTCTATGGAGACACGCTTGTCACAGGTGCGTGTTTGTTAAAATAGGAATCATCTTTGAAATCGTAACATGGACTTTTTACTGAGTGTGTTCTGGCTTTGTTCGTTTGCTTTCTAGGTTTTGCCCGGATATTTGGTTACCCTGTTGGAATTATTGGCAATAATGGCGTGCTGTTCTCAGAATCTGCAAAGAAAGTGAGGATCTCTTGACAATTGTTTTGACCTTTGATACTTAGTTCATCAGTGTAATGTCTTATTTTTTTACACTAGAGTTGTGGGTTTGTATAGTTGACCCACAAATTCTGTCATAATCTACTGATCCTCTTGTGGCTTGAATCACATTTTTCTGTATGTTATTTAGTAGAATGTCCAGACTGCTTTTTATCATACATCAAAAGTTGATAGTACGGTGGCTGAAAAGTGCAAAACACAACCAAAAACAGCAAAGCAAAATAAAGCTGAAATCACAATGAAAATAAGCCACAGCACAAAAGAAATAAAGCCACAACACAACGAAATTAACAGAAAATAAATATTTTTTTTAAACACTTAAGTCATGTGGCAGTCTGACTGCGTGAGAAGGCTGCTCGGAAGATGCAGAGAGCTGCTCGTCCTACTCCGTCTCTACAAGAGTTCCCCGGTCCACGCGTAACGGGAGCGTTGACTGGGGAACTGAGCATTTTGGCATCTGAGTGGGGGCTAGAGTCTGCACACTGTGGGAGTGTGCCAGTACGCAAGAATAGCTGCAGGTACTGTGATGTCATTTTCGCAGTATTGCCTAATACTCGTTGTGTTGTAGATTATTTCCGTTGTGTTGTAGATTATTTCCGTTGTGTTATGGCTTAATTTTGTTGTGTTGTGACTTATTTCCAGTGTGTATTCAGCTTTTATTTGCTTTGCTAATTTGGTTGGATTGTGCACCTCTCGGCCACCGTACAATAGTTACTGGTGTCTTCAAGCAAAATCTTGCCTTCTTCGCATTCATATCTGCCATGATCACAAAACATATGTTGATTTCTTTGTTTGCATACAGACTTTTTCCGGTGAGGATTGTGTCCTCATTAATTTAATACAGTTCAATTAATACTGTCTAACATCTTGTGGCTACTGCTTTAATAGAATATGTTATAACTCTTTTATAACTTGTGATAAGTGGACTTCGAATTCAGAGACCTCCTCAACATTGACTAGTAGATAACATAGAGGCATCTTTTTTTTTCTCAAAATTTTTCACGTTTTCTGCTCTGAAAATCAGCAGAATGGATTAAAAAAATTAATAGTCAAAGCTGAGAGCACTATGCCCTTATTGGTTGCCAAAAGCATAATCAAATTAGCTGAAGTATTTATTAAGCGAATATGTAACTTGTGAAAATAGGAACTTTGTGAAAAATAGGCATTTATCTGTGGAAATTTCTGCAGAGTTCTGAGGTGCAGATTGTGTGCAACTAAATGACTGCCAAGCAATATTTGACTTATAGAAATGGTTCTTTATTTTTACAGGGAACTCATTTTATTGAGCTTTGCTGTCAGAGAAACATTCCGCTCCTCTTCCTTCAAAATATTACAGGTATAAATCCATACTTCAGCTGAATGTATAAGTGCTAAGTTACAATAAAGTTCCTCTGATGTTGAAAGACCAAAAAATTTCCTGAATGCCTAGTGAAATGACCACAACAATCAACCCATGATGTATTCTGTGCCTGTTTTTATCAGGCTTCATGGTTGGCAGGGAGTATGAGGCTGGGGGTATTGCTAAAGATGGAGCTAAAATGGTGACAGCTGTGGCCTGTGCCAATGTGCCTAAGATTACTGTTATCATTGGAGGATCGTATGGTGCTGGGAATTATGGCATGTGTGGCAGAGCATATAGGTAAACTTTATACACTTTCTTGCTCATTTATACAAGTGTCTAGCTCAAATAGGAAAAATTCTCAGGTATCCAACCAACATCAGGTAAGCTACCTCATTTATCAAAGTAACCCTATGTGCATTTTACAGCCCCAGGTTCCTGTACATGTGGCCTAATTCACGGATCTCGGTGATGGGAGGGGAGCAGGCAGCCACCGTACTTGCCACCATAACTAAAGATCAAAAAGCAAGGGAAGGAAAGGAGGTATGAAATGATCAACTAAAATTAACAGTTTTTATTATTTAGTACATATTTAGGGTTTGTGAAATTAAGTTACAGTATATTTGTTGACTTTTTATTTTTGCAAAGAAATTGAGTTTGAGGTTTTTAATTTTTTTTTTTTACAAATCTCATTTATACATCTCAGAATTTGTAATGATATATTTTTGGTCATTTTCCAGTTTACAACAGAGCAGGAGGCTGCAATGAAGGAGCCAATTATCAAACGCTTTGAGGAGGAGGGAAGCCCATATTATTCCAGTGCCAGGTAACTATATGAATGTTTAAATGGTGTATTACATAAAATGCTAAACTACATAATTATATAAAATTCATATTACTCTGTGTGCATGTCTTACTATCACTCTTATTGCACTTTCCCTAATTACCTAGATTGTGGGACGATGGGATCATTGACCCTGCTGACACTCGCCTTGTCCTGGGGTTGAGTCTAAGTGCTGCCCTCAATGCCCCCACACAGAAAACCCGCTTTGGTGTCTTTAGAATGTAAATCTGGTCTTGTACAGATAAAAAGATATTTAGAATTAGTCAATTTCCCTGTTTTGTCTTTTGGGCAGTGCATAACTTTATAAACTTGTTTTGTCTTTGTATGTTTGACATTAACAGTAAAATTTGTAAAACCAGTAGTTGACTGTTGTGTCTTACTGCAGTAGGGTTTTCTATTTGTTTTGTGCCGCTTTTCATTTAACAAAAATTGGCAGAAGTCAGGACATAATCCTTGAAAGTGTGCATGTGGTATTATGGTCTTTCTCAACAATTAAAATGGTAAGAATAAGTATGTGAACCCTTTGGAATTACCTGCATTTATGTATAAATATGTCTTAAAATCTGGTTTGATCTTCACCTAAGTTACAATAATGAACAAACACAATCTGTTTTAACTAATAACACGCATTTGTTTTATCGTTCTTGTACATATTGAATACATCATTCAAATATTCACAGTGTAGGTTGGAAAAAAGTATGTGAACCCCTAGGCTAATGATGTCACTAAGAGCTTCATCCGTCCTGTTAGACTAATTATCTATAAATGGAGATGATTTAGTACTGTGGCTACTCTCCCTAGAAGTGGCCCTCCAGCCAAGATGACTCAAAGAACACACCGCAGAATGCACAATGTGGTAAAAAAGAACCCAAGAGTGATGGCTAAAGACTTGAAGGAATCATTGGAACTGGTTAACATCTCTGGTCATAAGTCTATTATACGGCAAACATTAAACAGGCATGGTGACAATGGCAGGACACCACTAAGGAAGCTGCTGCTTTCCAGTAAAAACATTGCTGCATGCCTGAAGTTTGCCAAAGACCACCTTGACACTCCACAACACTACTGGGAAAAAGTTTTTTGGACTGATGACACTAAGGTTGAATTGTTTGTGAAGAACACGCAGCACTACGTATGGGTAAAAAGAACACCGCATTCCAACATGAAAACATCATCTCAACAGTATAGTTTGGTGGAGGGAGCATCATGATTTGGGGCTGCTTTGCTGCTTTGGGGCCTGGTCCGCTTGCCATCATTGAGGGAAAAATTAATTCCCAAGTTTAATCAAGATATCCTACAGGATAATGTCAGGGTGGCTGTGCACCATCTGAAGCTCAGTAGTAGTTGGGTGATGCAGCAGGAAACATTCTAATTGTTTGTGTGTTGTTAGCATGAGCACATTGTGTTTTTCTATACTTTGATATCACATTTTATGACCAATTAATGCAGGAAATCAGCTAATTCCAAAGGGTTCACATACTTTTTCTTGCCATTGTATATGCCAAGGTTCTGCGATTTCATATGCATGTAATACTCGGAAGCTTTTCAAATAAGATTAACATGAACATCCACTCGCCTCAGACCTTTGCTTCTAAATCCTCATGTGGGACAAATCTTTACAGAAGAGTTGGTGAGCAATTTTTCAGCACACCCCACACTGTAAAAATGTGAGTCACAGGTGTGGTCTATGTAGACAGTACCACCACCACTACTGTAAAACTAAAATATACCAAAATAATTTTTAATGTAAATTGTGTGTTCTCTGGAAATTGTGATGTCCAAAAGCACAATATAGAGTTCAAAACAGTGTTACTATGAATGCAAACTTTAATACAGTGAAAAAGACACTCTATTAGCATAATATATATATATATATACCTGGTCAAAAAGTAGTCCGTTAATTTACCTGATGAACTTTCACCTTTTGCTGACCCTTTATACTTCGCAGAGTTAATGTGTGCTTCTAAATCACTTGCACCTTTATTAGCAACTGACACATAAGTGCCAGCTTTACATGTCATTTATGCTGCTTCCCATGGATCTCGACCTGGACGAAAGCATGGGAATTTCGTTTGGGCATTGTTTCCACTCAGCTGTCATTCGCTGCTACCGTCAAGCAACTGTTTAATGCCGAACACAACAGTTCAACAACATTCGCGGAGAGTTTGACAGGCAGGAAATTGGCCAATAGTTGTTGCAAGCCTCTTATAATCGACCAATTGGTGTGCGAGAAGGCGGGACTTACAAAGAGGGGTTAAAGCAATGCAAATATGCGCGCGCACACACACACAATTAAGTATTAGACCAGATGCACATCATAATGTAACTAAAGCCGAATCCCGGACATTATCGCAAATTTAGAAATCCCGGCCGGACGCTTTTTTAAGGTCCGAAAAAGAGGACGTATGGTCACCCTATGTTAAAAATATATTTATTTTGATCTTTTCGATTATTTGTCTCCTTTATCTTATTTATGTATACATTTTGGATAGTTTATACGTATTTTTTTCTTCCTTCACCTGTACTTGTCTTTATGACTCAGTGATTGTATTCATACATTGTTTGATCTTATTGAACATTTATATAGAAAAAAATCCACAGTTTTAGCACATTTGTGGACGGTTCTTTACTCCCCATTGAACTATTTCACCGTGACGCTATCTGACTAGCTTAAATACATTGATTTGATATGGGATGCATATGAGCTTAACACAACGTCAAACATCGTGAATTTTAGGATATTTCGAAGTAGAGGCAAGAGTTTTCACGCAGAGGCAATCCGAGTTGCTAAGCAACAGATAAACCCACCGTGTCGCATTATTTGAACGTCATCCATATGCATATGGCGTACAACGTCAGTGGCGCATGCTGTACATGAAGTAAATTTTGCTACTCGGTTGTAAATTAAAAATTCCCATGGCGAATGGAGCGGAAGACGTAATATTTTGTCGAGGAACGGGTCATGTGAGTATGTTAACCGATTTAAATGTGATTTCAAGAGGTTAAAAATAGGTAGCTCCGATGGTGCTATGTTAGTTTTGACTTATATGTACCTGATTCTGTTTGCTAATAAGCTAACTCCTGTTGCACCTTTTAATAGCTGTTCATTAAAAGTAAAACCAACACGCCCAGTTTGCTAAAACTTTTCTGCTTGTCTTGATGGTTTTGGAGTTTCATTTGGCTCCTAGATAATTTAGCATAAAGCATATAGCTTGGTTAATGGTATCTTTCCCTCTCTTCAGAGTGATGATTCTGATATTTGGGATGACACAGCTTTGATTAAAGCATATGATAAAGCAGTTGCGTCGTTCAAGGTAATGCAATTAAAAACACCTTACACTCATAACAGATGCTATCGTGCAGCTGATCATTTTGTGCTCATGTTTTTTTCAATAACCTTTATGTTGTATGTCTCTCTGTGCCTCTTTTACTCATCAGAACGCATTGAAAGGAGAGGATAATGTGACAACGAACAAGACAAATGAACCTGGAAAGAAGCGTAAAAACAACAAAAAGAGTAAAAGCAGAAAGAGATGTAACGCAGCGCCTGATAAAGAGGTAATTATGAACAGCCTCAGTAAAGCAATGTAGGCTAGTGCATATGAACTGAAATATGTTTAAATCTGTCATTCAGTGGCAAGTTGGGGACTCCTGTTATGCATTGTGGTCTGAGGATGGTAACTTGTATGCTGCTACCATTTTATCAATCGACCACGAGAAGGGCACCTGTGTCGTCTTTTATTCAGACTATGGCAATGAGGAGGAACAGAACCTCAGTGACCTACTAACAGAAGGTTCGGACTTGGATGAAGAAACTCAAAAAGCAGCAGATGTACAACAAGTATGATGCAGTTATCAATTAGACACTGTAATTGGGAATCACCTACACTTTTAGTCATTTGAGGGTTTAATGAGGAAGTTGTTTAATATCGTCATTCTTCTGCCCAATTCTAGGTCAAAGAGGCTGAGTCGTCGACAGAGGAGAGTGAAAGATCTTTTACCCCACATCAGCCTGGTCCTCAGAAGCACAAATCTAAAGTCAGATCTCCCATGGGGCCTCCGTCTTGGGTTCCTGGCTTCCCTCCTGGACCCCCACCAGGACCTCACTTCCATAAGGTGAATATTGAACATCCCTATATATGTGGCTGCTGTCTTTCCTTACATTATAAGTCACAATAATCAGTGTTACTTGGGCAGTGTGATTCTCAACGTGCATATCCGTCTTAAAGGGATAGTTCACCCAAAAATGGACATTCTCTCATCATTTACTCACCCTCATGCCATCCCAGATGTGTATGACTGACTTTCTTCTGTAGAACACAAATTAAGATTTTTATAAAAATATTTCAGCTCTGTAGGTCCATACAATGCAAGTGAAGGGTGACCAGAACTTTAAAGGCTCAAAAAGCACATAAAGGCAGCATAAAAGTAATCCACAAAGCTCCAGTTGTTGAATCTGTGGGTGCTTTTCATTTCTGAATTTGTGCATGCTCATTTCCTTTCCTTGCTTCCTTTCTTCATTTCCTAACTCCTGCCTCTTAGGAAACGAGGAAAGGATGCAAGGAAATGAGGACAGAGAAATCAAAGCAAGATGTGTTTGTAAAATGGAATACCCAGCTCACTTATGCTTCACTTCAGAGCGCTGTCTTTGCACAGCTGCATTACCTTGGAGCACTTGCTGTTATGTTGTTGAAATTTATTTAATAAAATATTCATGATAAATCCTAATAATTCAAGATGCACTGTTGAAGTATGTTACAATTATGGTTTATTTAAACCGCAAAGGTGAAACTTGAATTAAAACTATTGTGTCAGATGTGAAGAGGAGAATTTATATGTGCGTCAGGAGCTTCGACCACAAAGTCTTCCATGTAGGATGCTCCTGTGCTTCCTCGCTGAAGCGTCCTCAGGAAGCTTCCTCACTTTCTCACGGTGCATTTAGAGAATTGATACATCCTTCATGATGGTGAACTTTGGTTTCTGGTTCACTGGCTCATGGATGGAGGAGCGAGGAAACGAGGATGCACAATTTAAGAAAAAAAAAAGCACCCCATATCTTCGAAGCAATATGATAGGTCTGGGTGAGAAACGGATCATTATTGAAGTCCTTTTTTACTATAAATTCTCCTCCCTGCTCAGTAGGTGGCAATAGGCACGAAGAACACGAATCACCAAAAAAAAAAGAAGAATGTAAAAGTGAAAGTAGAGATTTATTGTAAAAAAGGACTTAAGTATTGATCTGTTTCTCACCCACACCTATCATATGGCTTCTGAGGACATTAAATTCACCACTGGAGTTATATGGATTACTTTTATGCTGCCTTTATGTGCTTTTTGGACCTTTAAAGTTCTGTCCACCATTCACTTGCATTGTATGGACCTACAGAGTTGAAATATTTTCTACAAATCTTTGTGTTCAGTAAAAGAAAGAAAGTCATACACATCTGGGATGGCATGAGGGTGAGTAAATGATGAGAGCATTTTCACTTTTGGGTGAACTATTCCTTTAATGGGCCTCATTCATTGAAATATGAGCAGAATAAAGTTTTGTTTAAATCGTTCGTAGAGCCGTTCTGATGTAAATTCTTGAATTCATGAAAGTTTAAATATTTTCAAAACATAAGTTGGTACAAACAAAATTTACACCTGCTCCGACCACGTGTAAATCGTGCGCAAGACATCCAATTGTGTTCTTTCAGACAAACTGACATGACTTTATTTTGATAGAAGTTAAATTAAATAAGTAATGAAGAAAAAAAAATAATGAGTGAAATTAAGCTTAAAAAAATAACATAAATTAGTAAAAAAAAAAAAAAAACTTTTTACTTTTTGTTTACTTTTTAAACCATAGCCATACTTATTTAGAAATGTTTCTTTGCTGATTGCATTTATTACATAGTATATACATAGTATAATTTTTTCCCCAAATCTGCTTATCATTTTTCCAGCAGAAGTGCTTGATTATTCTCGAAAAAATTAATGCCCTCTAACATGACTGTTCGGACAGTTTTTATTTTTTATTTTATTTGATACAAGCTCTATAATTTAGATTTCATCATTTAGTATAGGCAATCATTATATCACGTTCAGTTGATAACAATGCTAACCAAGTATGGTCAGTGCTAATGCTGTTAAATCCTAAAACGCATTGCTTCAGTTGCATACACAATACAATGGGAAAAAATAGAAAAGGCACATTGTCGTATAGTTTGCAAATCTGTAATATCTTACAGCATTTCGTACAAAGATCTTCTTGTGGTACTCTTCATTTTTCTGAAGATTATTCCAGTTGCAAGTATATCACTGTTACCATCATGATTTATCTGAGAAGTTTCACAAATGATGCTGGCGATGCACTGTGAACTGAACCATAGAAGGTTAATGATGGTGGACATCCTATTCCTGCCATCAACTGAACATGTCAAACAATTTTTATTGACTTCTTGAACTGTTTGATTTACAAAAGAGCATCATATGACAGCAAAAACATGCGATGACAGCAACTCACTTTCTTTGAGACGCTTTTGCGTTTGCTAAATCAAAATTTTACGATCTGAATGCACTTCATTCCTAAAAACGATTTTATTACTGTTCTGCACGTGTTAACAGCATTTACTAGCGAGTCTGGAGCCTTCCTTATATGCAGTTTTAATGGGTGTGGATTATGATAATTGTGAATGAACGTGTACGTGCCACCTCTTTACAAATGTTTGGAATACACTAACATACACACGTTTTCAGGAAGGTCCATTTTACGCGAAAATTACCGAATTTTCTCATATATTTACAAAAGTTTCATGAATGAGGCCCAATGTTAAAAAAGCTGATTGATCACTTAAGCAGTGAGTAAAAATTTGAATCGTGGAGAGACCACACAAAATCATAATGACTAGTTTCCATCTCCCATTAGAAATGATATATTCTTACTAATACCATGTTCCTTCCAGTCGGATGGCAGACGATCACAAGGTCCTGGCCCTTTCTTCCCTGGATGGCCTCCCATGATTCCACCTGGTCCCCCGGTAAGAACCATCTGTAGACTTTTCAGATCTATTAACATCTTAAATTCCCATTACATAGGATATATTTACATTTACTGTATTAATTAGGGATGGGCAATGACGGTCGTCCAACAACCGGCTAGTCAATTAGTGAGGTTGACTAATGAGATTATTATTTTTAGTGGTGATTGTTATAAAGTTAAAGGGCTGCGCTTAGAGTCCATAAAAGTGTTTGGGATCTGTTGGACATAACATAGGCTAATTATGCATGGGGTCCATCACATCGACTAGTCCAGAGTTTCTCAGAGTTTTTTTTTAAAAACATTGATGGATAATTCCAAAATTATGTCTAAAATATAAGCTAATGTATAATTTCCTAAAAATATAAATGTTTCATTTCATAAAAATATTTCTAGACGTAAAGGGGACATGTCCCCCCACCCCAGATTATAATAGTTGCTACAGCCCTGGCTTTGTTACTTCAATGAAAATATTTTTTTTTTTTATAAGAAAAGAAAAATAGATGTAATAAAGGTTAATTAAAATATAACAATAATAAGAAAAATAAAGAGCAAAGATGTAAAATTAATTATATTTCAAAGGTTTACATTACTTAAAATATCATGGGGTACTTCAAGAAAATAATTCGGGTCAAAGGGGTTCGGCTGACAAAAAAAAAGTTTGTGAACCCCTGGACTAGTCAAGTAGTCGCTCAGACAACACACCATCTAGTCAATTTTTGTAAATTAGTAGTTTTGCGCATCCATAGTATTAATTCACAAACACCCGGGTATGGCACGGGACCCATCTTTATGACGGTAGCCCATGAAAGGAACAGTGGTGTGCTCCTTCCCTCCATAGTGCTATGGTCTTCTCCTTGGGCAAGAGAGAACAACCCTCAAGCCCCCCTTGCTAGGGTCACAGCTATAAAGGTTTTTCCACCACTCTGTAAGAACCCAGAGTTTAATAGATCCCTTTTTTACCTCTTCACTATTATAATAAATAGGAAAAAGAGATGACTCGTTAGCTGTGAGTTGCGACCCGTGTCGGTGGAGGAAGAGATCCTGGTCCCTGAGAAATGCGGTTTGCTGCGGACTCCATTATTTCAGCATGGTACTTTGGCTCCTCCTTCACCTAGGCGGGAGGTTGGAATGGCTCGATCCAATCAATCGGCTGGTCAAGACTTGCCCTTTGAATGCTCTATGTAGAATAACTGAGCATCAAATATTTCTCAGACTCCCAGTAGGTGTTGGCTAAGAGTCAGTCAAGTAAATTGAGCAACTTGTTGCTTAGTTTGCTTGAGAATATCATCCCTGTATCCCTGATGCATAATCTGCTGGAGATCCACGGTGCTGTGCATCCCTCTCTTTTGGGCTCCAAGGTGGGTGGGGAGCAGAGATGATGAAACTGAAAAACTGATTTTTTGGACTTGGACACTGATAATACTTAAGAAAACAAATGTGCCTCTATACCAAATAATGATGACTGGCCAAAATGTATCATTATTGAAGCTGCTGCTCCAGACTTTCCGATCAGCAAGCTTTGCAGGAATTGCAGGTACAGTAAAAGAAGAGAAAAAGCTTCGATCTGGTCAAATTCTTGTGGAGTACAGTAAAAAGGCCAATGCTGAAAACTTTCTACAAGCCAGCATGTTAGCTGGAGTACAGATAAAGACCTTCCCTCATCCAACTCTGAATTACAGTAAAGGAGTAATCCACACTTGAGAGCTGGACGACGTGGATGAAGAAGAAATAACACATTAATTCAAGACTCGAGGAGTAACAAATGTTAAAAGAATAATAATCAAGAGAGAAGAGCGAACAATCAAAACTAATATGTACATACTCACTTTTAATAAACCGCTATTTCCAGAAAAAATTCGAATTGGATACCTAAGTGTTTCGGTGGACCTATTTGTACCCAACCCTCCACGGTGTTTCAACTGTCAAAGGTATGGACACGGGTCCAATGGCTGCAACAACAAACATATCTGTTGCAACTGTGGGGAGGAGAGCCACGACAAAGAGGGTTGTGAAAAACCACCTAAATGTTGTAACTTCTCAGGTGACCACCCAGCTGCATCAAAACAGTGTCCCATGTGGATCAAAGAAAAAGAAATGCAGAATATCAGATGCACTTAGAGAATCAGTTAACTTGAAGCAAAGAAAATGGTGTCCCTGTGTTTACTCTGAATAAAACCTTCACCTCTGTTGCAAAAAAAGCTGTGAGAACAATAGATTTCCAGGCAGATATTACCTGGATGCACAAAGATAAACCCCAAACTATAAATTATAGTAATAATCCCTCAAAGACGAAGAATACAGGAACTCGGAGCGAAACTCTTCTAAATGACATCTATTCCAATCAGAGCTCAATAACAGAGAACCAAAAAGCAAATAAAAACAATAGAAAGGCAAGCTCTTCACAATCAAAAGCACCCCAGGACGAAACTTCAAAGACCAGGCAAACTAGAGATGTGGAAATGAGAGGGAACATTATAGAAGTCTGTCCCTAAAGGCAAAATCAGACCAACTGGCCCTATTCTTCCTAACAGGTAATGGAGAATGTTATCATCCAATGGAACTGTCATGGTATCAGGGCTAATTTTACAGAACTACACCGTTTAATTGCAATCACCAATCCTATAGCCATATGTCTTCAGGAAACACAATTACCATCAGATTGTACTCTTTTAAAAATGTTAAAAAATTTTTACCGTTTTTGCCGTTTTAATAAGAAATGATGTGATCCACAGTCATATAAATATTAAAAGCAACCTACAGGTGACAGCAGTACGACTGACTCTGCAGAAAACCATCACAGCTGTTTCTATCTACATTTCTCAAAACTCAAACTTGACACACATGGACCAAGATCACCTTGTTGCTCAGCCACCTTGTTTCTTTAAACACCCATTTCACACCACTTTTCGAATATTTCATGCTCAACAAGAAAAAGAGAAGATTAACTTTGGCTCTAGCAATGCAGAGCCCTACAACCAACCCTTCTCCATGGAAGAGCTACAGCGAGCTATAAAAACAGCTGTTGGACTAGATAAAGTCCACTATCAATTCTTAGGTTGTGTTCACACTTGTAGTTCGGTTCTCTTGGTCCTCTTGGTCAGGACCAAAAAAGAAAATGATACATTTAGTCCTGGTTCGCTTAGCGTTCACACTGGCATTTTTAACACCGAACCTAAAGATACAAAACCAAAGGTATCAGGAAAAAGTCACAACCTGATTGGACAGCTTTTATGACTTTCCGATCATCCAAAATATGCTGGCTGCTGGGTGAAATGCACTCGTTAGATTTATATGTATATATGGTGGTATTTTTACCAGCTGAGATCAAACAAAGAGCTAATAAAATGTGTAAAGGAGTCAAAAAACACCAGGAATTCCTCCGTTGCACACACAAACGAAGATATGCTGCAAGGACGGCTGACGGCGGTTCCGACGCCTGTACCGAACTGTAATGGGCAACATAGCTCCTATGATGAGAAGAACCAGGTATGCTTGAGGTCAGTATAAGGCAAATTACTTCCTGTTTTTGGTCCGTTTAGATGTCTTTGGTCCATGCTGCATTCATATATCAATCGAACCACACCAGAGTTCGTTTGGAAACGGACCGAGACCCACTATTCAGGCGGTCTCGGTCCGCTTGTTTTGTGCGCACCAAGGTTCGGATGGCAGCATTCACACTTGTTCAAATGAACCGCACTAACAGAGCAATCGCACCAGAGTTCGTTTTAATTGAACCAAACCTGCCAAGTGTGAACACACCCTTAAAGAATCTACCCCACCTCTTTCTGAAAATGCTCCTTAGAATTTTCAACTCCATTTGGATATCCGGAAAAATCCCACCTGCTTGGCATGAAGTAGAAATAATACCCATTCCAAAGCCAGGAAAAGACCATAGTGATCCCATATAGTATCACCCTATAACCTTAACCAGCTGCTTATGTAAAACAATGGAGAGGATGGTCAATGATTGCCTGGTCTGGGTACTGGAATCTGAACATCACGTAAGTAATGCCCAATGTGGTTTCAGGAAAGGTAGAAGCACTACAGATCATCTTATTTGTCTTGAAAGCTATATTCGTGATGCTTTTATTAGAAAAGAGCATGTCGTAGCTGTCTTTGATCTGGAGAAAGCCTACAACACGACGTGAAAACATGGCATTTGTATTGAATTAATTTTAGAGGTCACCTGCCAACCTTCATTTAAAAAATTTAGAGTAAAGATAGCAAACACCTTGTCCAATCTACATAAACAAGAACTTGGGAGTACCTGAAGGTAGTATTCTATCAGTAACACTCTTCAGTATTAAAATAGACAGCATTGCGAAAGTCATTGGTTCTGATGTTCATTATAGTTTATATGTAGATGACATCTGCATTTGCTACAGAAGCAAGTACATGCATACTATCAAGCGAAAAATCCAACTGAAGATAAACAATGCACTCCTGGTCAACTCAGAATGGTTGTTCTCACAAACAAAAACTGTATGCATTTCTGTCAGCTCGGTTCATTGCACAATGAACCAGAGCTGTTTATGGACGGAGTCCCCATCAAAGTCATTAAAGAGAACAGGTTCCTTGGTATCAACTTGGTCTTTTTTCCCCTCATATTAAATTATTGAAAAAGAAATGTTTTAAAGCTATGAATGTTTTAAAGGTTTTATCCAAAACCAAATGGGGAGCAGACAGTTCAACTCTTATGAATCTGTACAGAACCTTGATTCACTCAAAGCTGGACTATGGAAGCATCATTTATGGATCAGCCAGGAGATCATATATACGACTTCTAGACGACTACTGTTCACCACCAATGTATTCGACTGGCCTTAAGAGCATACAGAACATCACCAATTCAAAGTTTATATGTGGAAGCCAATGAACCTTCCTTGGAAATCAGATGCCTAAAGCTGACCCTACAGTATGCAATCAAACTGAAAACAAATAAAGAAAATCCAGCCTATCCAGTAGTTTTCTCAACTCAACATTCAATACTATATGAAAGAAAACCAAGTCACATTCGTCCATTTGGCCTACGTGTAAAAACCCATCTGGAGAATCTGAAAGTAGATCTAAACATTCTGGAGCAGACCCCCATGGGATCTCAAAAAGCCCAAAATCTATCTGGATTTAACGAGAAACCAAAAATCAAAAACTCATCCGAATGAATTTTACCAACAATCCTGGATATAAGAGCAGTGTTCCCACAATATATCCCAATATATACAAATGGATCCAAATCCGGAAATCAAGTGGCAGCAGTCTTTGCAACAAGTCAACTGTGTCAAGGCATCCGCATCCCCGACCAAAGTTCAGTTTTTACTGCAGAGGCAAATTCTTTATTAATAGCACTGAAGTTCATTGAGACTGTTCCACAGAAATCCTTTTTAATGATAACTGATTCTAAATCATGTCTGGAAGCATTGGAGTCTATAAGAACTGATCACCCAACAATCGTGAAGATTTTAAACAAAGTGTCATCTCTGGAATCAAAGAATTTTGGTATTATTTTCTGCTGGGTACCTGGCCACTCAGGAATCTCTGGAAATGAACAAGCAGATAGAGCTGCCAAAGAAGCATTATCTACAGAACTAATAAAAAGCTATATTCCATTCACAGACCAAAAACCAACATTAAACGTATACACTAAAAACAAATGGCAGTCAGAATGGGATCAATGTTTAACCAACAAATTACATTAAATAAATCCTGTTGTTGGGACAAGACACGTATTCCCTTTTAGTAATCGTTGGGGTCAAGTCACTTACACTCAATGCCGGATAGGACACGCAAGGCTCGCACACCAATTTTTACTATCTGATGAAAATTCACCAAAGTGCCCATCCTGTCAGAGCCCACTATCCATTAAACATGTCTTACCGGACTGTAACGCTTCTACATACTTGAGGAACCTGTATTATTCTGTTGACACTTTTGAAAAGGTTTTTAACCAAGTAAATCCAAATTTAGTTTTAAGGTTTTTAGAAAAAATTAATCTTAAACACCTTTTTTAGTTTTACTCTTGATTAACTAAACTGGCTCTCGCCATGAATATAGCCAAAGAAGCTGGCGTGGCGTTAAAAAAGGAAAGAAAGAATTCACAAACACACAACTCTTTATGGGACAAATACATTTTGTTTATAAAAATATACATTTATTATTGACCCAGATGATCCCACCACCTCCACCAATGAGTCCAGACACCCTGGAGGATGACGAGGCCTTGGGAAGTATGCTTATTTCCTGGTACATGAGTGGCTATCACACAGGATACTATTTGGTATGGTTGTTCTTGCATTTCACAAACATCAGTCAACATTCACTGTACCCACAAACATAATTCTGTAACCTTGTTATTTTGATCATAAGTCTCTCAAAATCTGTCTTTTATACAGGGTTTGAAACAAGGTCGTAGAGACGCTACAACATCTAAGAAGTCCCATCACAAATAAAGACTTAGGGGTTTGTTTGTTTTTATTATTTCACATATCATTGTTAAAATTCAAGGAAAGCTATTTCAATTAAACCAGTAACCTCTGCTAGGTATAGCTGCATGTGATTACACATTGTTATAGTTATTACTATAATTATTAATTTTAGTAATATGTGTGTAACATGGTCACTGTAAAATAGTGTAACAGAGTTTATGGGGAAATGTATGCCCTAGTGTATTTTTATGTTGCCTAAGTGTCCCTGTTTTCCTTTTTTTGTTTTTTTTTTCTCTCTCTCTTTTTTTCTTTATAGGGCAGAATATGAACGTGATGGTGCAGCAGACTTGATTTCAGATTTTTTGAATTGTTTGTAAATAAATACATTAAAAGTCATTGTGTTCTTTTCTACAGTGCCTTTAGCTACTGGTCATTTCAGTTTCTGATTTGTTATTGTTGGACATGAGAATCTGTGATGTCACAGCAGTGTATTGAATGGTCAAAACCATATAACCATCTGTGTTCTGTTTTGGTTGGTTACTGTTGCTATGGAAGTATAAACTTGAGGAGTGCCTTTGGAACACAACAAATTCTAGTGTCTTTAAAGCATTTACAGTATAATAAATTAAAGGTATACATTTGAGTGTTTAGTGATTAGTTAGTTTGATTTTGACTTTTGTTTTATAAGAAATAAAAAATATATTTTACTACACTGACATAACTCTTTTGGTTCTGGCCCAGAAAATGTTACATAGATTTGTTTCATAAATCCCCAAATTGCAAAAGCTTCCTCTACAAACATTGTGACACATTTATTGCACTTTATTTCAATTTAATTGATTATATTTCTGCATTTCTCTTAGCACAAATTATAAAGACATTGTATATTTTATACAAATCTGACATATTTATTTGCCTGAATAATTTTTTACACTTTATAACACAAAAATGCATAAACCTAACCCCTACACAAATGATCGTAAAACATTAATAAAAGATAATATAAATGATCAAATGGTTTATGACTATAAATAATCTATAGCTTGTGGTAAAAAGCATGTATAAGACATAAGAAAATGTCATAATTAGCTGAATCTTTCAGAAACGATATAGAAAGAAAAGTGCACTTTATAAACTAAAGCAAAACAGTGTAAAATCAAAACCACAGAATTTGTGAAAGTTGATCTTAGATCCACAATACGTTAACAAAGAATATGGCACTAAGCAGCAAAAATACTGTCCTGTTTGTAATATTCTAGTGCACTGAAATTTAGCCATCAGTTCTCTTTAAATAGAGCATCTTAAATCAGAGCTTTGCCTACCATACTTTAAGGGATTTACCTTTTTAAATAATCATCACATAATGTTAATGTAAATACAGAGTCACGTACATAGTCATAACAAACAAGTCAAAAAACATTTCAAAGACCAAAACAATATTTACATTTTATATTTATAAATTCTCCAAGGATATAAATAGTGGAAATGCATAAGATGAAAATTTGACGTAGTTCCTCAGTAGTACCTCAACTTGTGGCAAAAGGTGATTTAGTTTAGAGATGTTTCAGAGTGTGACGAGACAAACACGATGCAGCACATCTCTGCCATTATGCTCCAAAAATGTCTTCATGATATCTTTTCTCTCCCTACCAACAAAAAGCATGATAACATGATTTCACTGGTCAAAGAACATTTCAAACAAGGGCAATAAAAAATCCACAACTTAAAAGATTTAAACACTGATTCAAAATTTTGCCACAATTGACTATTTTAAGAGCTCACCTTTAACCTTTCCAGATATTCTCCAGCCTCTGTGATGGTCATGCCAGTTTTGCTTGCCAGTATCTTCTTCAAAGTGCATATGACATCGCGGGCCATGTTCATGCCACCACAAACATATAGATGACCAGTGTTCTTGTGTAGAACTTCCAAGACCTTTTCACTTAGCTGTTCCCTCAAGACATCCTGCACATACATCTGTTCCAAAACAGGACAAGTTTAAGTTTATAGACAACACAACTCAAACTGATATCAGTTCAAATCAATTTAATGAGTACGACAGACTGACAAGTTCTTACGGAATAAAGTAAAATAAATAAATATTACAGTATGACAAATAGAATTTCTGAGATACCTTTGGTTTATCAGGATGGCGAGAGTATGCTGTATGGACATTGCTTAGAACACCATCAAGTCTCAACTTCAGTGTTTCTACTTTATACAGATGGTCTGTTTCTGAATCACGACACCCAAATACCAATGTCATCGCACTACTTTTCAGACCTAAAAATAAATACATTTAAAGTTAAAGGGGGAAAAATAACATACTTTTTTTTTTTTTTTTTTTTTTTGCTTAAGTAGAAATATATTACTGTACTGGACACATTCAAATGTATGATATTGTAATAACGTGTAAAACACCTCAATGCCTCTTAAGATTAATCTTAAGATGCTTTTTGCGTAGTGATGATCATTGGTGAACTGGATTAATTAACCAGAAATTAGGATTTAATGTATATTACCTGTCTTTTTCATGTCATGAACTCGCTGTTGCCAGAAGCTACGGAAAGGAGCAATACCACTCCCAGCCCCTATCAGAATAACTGGAGTGTTGGGGTCTGCCGGGAGATGGAACCCACCAGAGCTAAAACAAAATTTTTTGCAGGAAACAAGTCAGAAAATCCCTATGCAAATCGTTCTTAGTGGACAGATTATCTAAAACTGAGATGCGGTTTTTAGTTTCCATGTTATTAAGGTGTATGCAATATAAAATACCAAACTGCCTTCATAAATATTTTTATGAGATATTCATATTTAAAAAGCTTTTAACTTGCATTACCGATGAACAAAGCAGGGTACCACATGTCCTCTTTTGATGGTGTTAAGCCAAGTGCTGCAGGTGCCATGTCTTGGGCCCTGTCCGCCTGGATTACAAGAGAAAAGAAGAGAAGTTCTTAAGTAACTTTTTGCAGTTTCCAAAGAAAAACGTATTGTCTTGTTTTCCGACACCTTCCTTGGAACTCATTGGAATTAAATAAATTTTTTAAAACATAATGATCTTCATGTCTATTGCAACATGGACTTTGGTTATTAAAGAATAATTTGATATGTCTTTCTTTTGTTTATATGATACTGAGTCTCTGCATACCCTGAGTGTGGTATTCGACCACAGATACTGTGAGGTGGAGCTCGTTTGGATGACGGTCTAATGAGGAGCTGACGGAGTACAAACGGGGCTTCATCAGAGGAAGCTGGCTGAGAAGGAAGGCTGCAGGGACTTTTAGAGAGGGGAATTCTTCAAGCACCTCCAAGAATGTTGGCCTGTGGAGATCTTTCCATGTGGAATATTCATGGAAATCCTAGGGAGAGATTGTAATACTGTCAACCTATCCACTGTTCATGTTTGCAGTTTAGCACAATGTCATGAACAAGAATCTCTTTAAACATTGACTCAACCAGGTTGGGTGGGACTATCTGTTTTTTTGACCAATGGCAGAAGAAGGGAGTATTCAGGGAAAGCTGTTTGAAAACAATGCTTATTTTTAGGGGTCAAGCCTCAAAGAGGCTGTAGCCCCTTTTGCATCCGTTAGTTTTCCGTATTATTGTTATTCTTCTGGCTGGGAGTCTATGGCAGCCATAGAACCATACGTATGAAAATGATGAAATTTGGCACACTGATTGGGGTCTCTAGGACATATCTATAGCACCACCACCATGTCAAAAATTCATTTTTCTTTTGGGCATATCTTTTGAACAGTTTGTCCTAGAGACATAATTATTTTTTGTCTTATTACTCTCCTCCTGATGATTCCAATGGACCCCTTACATTAAAACTCTGCCCATTACAGTGGCTGCCATCTTGTATTATGATGTTTACAGTTTAAACCTTTTACATCCTTTAAACTTAGTCTAATTTCCCCAAACAATGGCTCAAAATAATCTCCAGACCGATGACTTCACTCCATTATCATTTTTGCAATTGTTGAAAAGTTACAGCAT
Organism: Myxocyprinus asiaticus; assembly: GCF_019703515.2. Lineage (NCBI taxonomy): Eukaryota > Metazoa > Chordata > Actinopteri > Cypriniformes > Catostomidae > Myxocyprinus > Myxocyprinus asiaticus. The sequence continues at coordinate 37,740,611 of NC_059346.1, read as the reverse complement.
CATGAAGTTAACCTGAAATAGGTTTTAAGGCAAAATCTCGGCAACACTTTGTCCTATCAAAATGAAACTTGGTAAGCTTCATCAAGATACTGATCTGAGGGTACATGCAGATTTTGGAGACAGCGCCACCTATGGAAATGAAATGGCTATTTTTGCCCATAACTTTTGAACCATATGTCCTAAAATCATGAACTTTGGATTCCCCGGGTCATGATGATTTCAAGGATACCTTTTTTCCCATATCGCCATACTGCCTCTCCGCCATTTTTAATTGTATTAAACTTTTTTGTATCTTTTGAATGCACTGTTGGATTTGAAAGAAAATGTGTATGCCTCATCAACATCATGTCCTGAGGATACCTGAGCAGTTTGGAGACAGTGCCACATAGTGGTCAAAATGCTTATTCAATTTTTGGTAAAAAATTTGGTTTATCATTGCATCCTTACTCTTAAGTTTTCAGAAAATGCAGAGAGAAATGCCAAAATGTATTTATTTATTTTTTTTAAAACCTCCTGACTCTCAGCTTGGTATGTCTCTTTAGCACTTCTACAGCTTATGGCTTCATAGCGCATTGGTATGTGCAATATACCTGTGTGCCGTGGAGCTGTTTGAAGGCAGCACACATATAGTTAAAAGATAACCCACACTTGTGTGCTGACTCTAAACTCAGCTTGTCTCTTTGCCACTCATTGAGCATGTTAACTGAGTGACACAGTGTGTTAAGCACTGGACTATAATTCTAAAAGTCATTGGTTTGAATCCCCACTTAGGCAGCTCATATGGTTTGATTTCTCTTTTACTGGATGTCTTTGTGCTGCGCTTACAGAATGATTGCAGGGCTAATTGAATTTAGATTTTCATCTTTGTTGAAAAGTTACTTCAATATGAAGTTGACCATGGTAACCGCTGTGCTTGGCCAAACCCTGCTTGGGATGACTTGTAAATCAGTGTGAATTTGAAAAGTACACCATAGCCACTCTGAGGGTGCTATAGGTCCTGTAGGCCATATTGGCAATTTAGTGGGCTTGGCCCTGAAATGGCTGCTTGCAGCTATATTTGTAATTGCATTTGGTGATGCAAGTGGCACAAAAATAGCACACTTCAGCTTAAACAAAATATTTACTGTGCTCTTATGAGACATTGAACATTCTCATTATTTGTTGCAAGAATATTGTACATTTTCTTTGCATAAATCTAATCAACAAAATATAAGTTATTCAAATCAAAAGCAATAAAGACAGACAAAGATACATTTTTTCTTCATCTCTACACTTTTGGTCATATAAAGGCGTTATGAGGAGGTATGTAATGTACTTACTGATGCAAGTGCCTCAAGTCGTATACAATCGGATTTCTGACCAGCTACTGTGGAGAGTTTGCGCAGTAGACTTTGTGAAGGTGGAGTATTAATATCAAGAAAGTATGTAAGAGCCTGGACTAGAGTGCAAGCAGGGATCCGTTCATCCATCTGCCATCTACCTTCCTCTAAAAGACACCACAGAAAAGATACCATAGAAAAATAAGATCAGATTTTGGGGTACATACATACAGTAGCTTGTAAGAACTGCCATCATATAACTGCCATTAGTGTACTGTTTATTGTCTGACAAAAAAAGGCAAGATAAACAGATTGTTACCATGAGTAGAGTCAGAGAGGAACTCCAGGTGAAGGCTCTGTTTTGAAGGAGAGGCATCTGGAATATGCTTCAGAATACCATGCACCAGTGTTGAAGAATTCTCAGGAAAAACACCTACATGATCTCCTGGGGCAAAGTTCAAGGCCTCTGTATTCCCATCCACCTTCAGCTCAACCAGGATAGTGGAACGACTGAAAAAAGAATAAATAAAAAGTAAAAAAAAAAAAAAATAATAAAATAAAACAGCACTGCTAAAAATATGTGTGGACGGGTCATTTGAAGTGGTAGAATCAAACCTTGACTGAGCGCTCTGCAGTTTTTGCCTTCTCTTCAGTGTCATAGGAAACACAGTTTTAGAGTGAACAGCAGACAGTGCTATAAAAACAGAACATTAATGGATGTAAATATTATATCAAGAGGGAAAAAATCAGGATAAAACCTCAAAGTTGAGTTTCATAAAAAACATGAACAAATCTTCATAATATGAAAATATAATTGTATTATATTATAATATAATTATATATATTAATTGATTATATAAAATATATATCAAACATGATAAAATATGAATATATATACTGTATATATATATATAATATTATGTTTATTATTATGTAATACTATAATAATAATAATGTTATATATTTAGTACTGTGCAACAGTGCAAAAGCAGTTGTGTTGTAAGGATGTTTTCAAAAATAATTCCATGAATAATATTTATTTATCAGTTAACTTCATACAAAGTGCAGTAAACAAAAACAAACAAAAAACAAAACAACAAAAAAAAAAACATTTGATGTGTCCACTCTATGCTTTTAAAACAGCACCATTGACATATTTATATGTTTAAATACATTAAATTATTTATACATTAAAATTAGCCTAGTTTGAGTGCTTTCCAATTCACTCAGTTGGCCTCCTGTTTAACAGTCTGGCATAATAGCATTGGGAGACCACAAGGGGATGATATAAAATTTACTGAAGCTGGTCGCGCTATGAAAGGCACAGGTATCACACACATAGAATAAGCTTATGCGGCTCAGCAGATGGCAGTCCAAAATCATGAAGGATTTGTACCTCTTCAAGAATGAACAAAGTGACATTGATGAGTTTGCAGGTTAGTGTATTATACTGGTGTAACTGCGCAAATTGAACGATTAGAAATGGCAACATTTATTGTGCCATTTTTCGGTATGTAGCCTTGAATAGTTCTTTTATTCAAGCTGTCAAACCACAAAACAACATACTGTACTTGTAACTGAAAATACATTGTGTAGGTAATGAAAGATACATATACACAATATATCATCCAGCAATGGCTAGAGTAAATAATCTTTGATAATGATTTGTGTCTACCTTAATGGAAAACTATGCAAACTGCGCTCCGTGGCACTGCAAAATTTTGACGCTGAGTGTTGGCAGTGTGTATTTACCTAGTTGAAAATAATTTTTTTGAAATTTAGAATGTGCCATATTGTGCAGTGTGCGACCCCATTTAATTTACCCTGCCACTCACACTTTACCAAAGTTGTGTTGAGAAGACAAAGACTATATTTTGCAACGAGAAGCCCTTTTTAGATCTGAAAAAAATCCCAATTTATTTCGATAATCATCTGGAAAATCTTCCGATTATCACGCATGAAATAAGAAACAATCCCAAGCCTAATTTACTGTATGTTTATATATATATATAATACCGTTCAAAAGTTTAAGGTCACTTACTCATTCTTTATTCATTTATTTTCTTCACATTTTAGAATAATAGTAAAGTCATCACAACTATGGAATAATAGAAATGGAACTATGGGAATTATGTTGTGACTAAACAAAATCCAAAATAAATCAAAACTGTGTTATATTTTAGCATCTTCAAAGTAGTCACACTTTGCCTAGAATTTGCAGACATGTACTCTTGACATTTTCTCAACCAGCTTCTTGAGGTATCATCCTGGGATGCTTTTTAAAAAGTATTGAAGGAGTTCCCATCTATGTTGGGCACTTATTAGCTGCTTTTCTTAATTATTCGGTCCAAGTCATCAATTTCAAAAACTTTTTTTTCTTTTTTATAAAATTTTAGTTTTGTAAATAAATTAATTAATATGTTGGCACAATTATATTTTTGTCTACAAAACAAATTTCAAACATTTAAGCATACGCCTTCAGATCAAATGATTTTTAAGATCATGAGAAACATTTCAGTCAAGTGTTTCAAAACTTTTGAACGGTAGTGTGTATATATTACATCATATTATATTTAATATAAAAAATATATATAACTATTAAAATATATAACTACAATATTAGGGTTTTGATATGGACTCTGGGGATGTACCTGTAACATGGTCCAAGGTGCAACTGTCATGCTGCACTCTGTATCTCTTTGGTTCCCAGCAGTCAGACTGTTGCTCGACCGCTTTCAGCTGTTTTTTAATGTTAAACTCCTCACATGCTTCCTTGAAGTACAAACAGAGATAACACAAATCGTGATGCATTTCTTTAACAAAATGTCATTTGCATAGCTTTAGTAAAGATTTATTTCTGTGATTCATTGAATCGTGATATCTAAGGCCCAAAGGCATTATAGGAAACCTCACCAACCTTAAAAGCAGTGCAAGCCCAGGCAGAGAAGGCCTCATCCTGCCCATTAAGTTCATCTCCCTCCCCTGTTGCAGTCAGACGCTTGGCCCCCAACTCAGCAAGCTTGTTATCCACAGCATGGGCAAAGGCACAGAACTGTGGGTACACACGTGACCCAAGGCCAAACACACTGTACCTGTAATAGGACGAGGATGTCAGGGCTCCTGTTCAACAACAGCATTTCTACAGTGAAAATCTTCACAGTGCAAGTTTACAGACCTGACATTGTTTTTCAGGTTCTGCAAGTTGAAAAGCTGCTTCTTGAAGCTCTGAGGGAAAGAAAATATTCATGTCATTAAAATATCCAAGAAAATCCAAGTATAAATATCATTAAATTTCTTCTGATTAAATGCAGAATTGTGCCCATACCACTCCATTTCCTGGACTTTCTCCATTGCCGAAAGTACTGGTGACCACCATCAGGAGGCTCTCAGTTTCAAGTTCACTGAAATTATAATCTTCCATACAAACAAGCTGTATTGAATGAAATTAAAAGAAATCAAAAATTAAATTTTTTTTTTTTTTTTTTTTTTTTTTTTTATGTTAAAAGGTTGAATCACAGGTTTTTGTTGTTGTTATTATTTTTTCAAAGTTTCCATACAGCATTTCTTACCCTAGAGTCAAAGGCTCGTTTGAGCATGGTGTTTAGCTTTTTGGCAAAGGTCAGTGATTTCCCAGTTTCTGTGGCATAGAGAACAGTGCAGCGCACTCTCTTGGCCATAACAGCTTTTATGAGTGTTTGAGCAAAAAACACAGCTCTAGAGAAAGAGAACACAAGTATTTCAATTTAAATGCATACTCCGGGTCTTTAGTGACCCGGAACCTCATTCCACATCTTAACCTCATCCTTTTTTTATTTATGCCCCCATTCCTCAACCTTTCTCTTATGAACCATGTAACAATAAAAAGTGCCAAAATTGCAACACAAAAATATATAAATAAAAAAATAATAAAATTCCCCCAAAATTCCCAAAAGTGTATTGGGTCTTTTGTGACCTGAGATATGTAATAGTGTCAAAATATATTTCCACTTCTATAAATCATATTTTATGACTATTTCATATCTATTTAAGTTTACTATCACAGGATATCTGTTTCTTTGTTTATTACAAGACAAACGAGTGTCATATTCACACAAATTACTACTATAACATATCAGTTTTCTGGAAGTGGTGGTGAATTATCAGTATCCCATATCCGTGTACACATTCGTATTATACGTGTTATTTGTTACTCAAGGTGGCGCTGTTGTTTCAGTGATTGACTTAATTTACATTTGACATTGCCATTTGATGAAGAAGTAACATGTAAGTAAACTATAGCAAGTTCAACATATGAACAGTAAAATGTTGCTATTGTCATTTGGATGTGCTACAGAAATTCTGTAAGTTATAGATCTATTTAGACTCAATAAGTAATTGAGAAAATACATATGTGTAACTTATATAAATAAAACATCAAACTCTAACAGAATATATTCTTTTCTATTATTTTCTAATTGTCTTAAAAATCCTTTGAAATTTTTACACTGTCTGGTAGATTCATTTCTGATAGTGCCGGGTCATTAAAGACCAGAGGTATGTAATAAAGTTTGGCAAAACACCCATGCATTTAAGGGTTAAATGTCAGTGGTTGTTGACATTAATATGGTGCAGTGTAATTCTGTTTTTGGAGGCAGCTGATCTGTTAGTACCTTATCAGGCCTTTGAAGCTGACCTTACATCTCCTAAATCCTTTCTTCTCATCTTTCCACTTGTGTGTTAGCCATGGATCAGTCTTCAAAAACAAAAACACCACATATTCTTTATTGGTAATTGTTATTTTTTGTTAATATATATTTATTTATTTAAGCAGAACAATTTCTATGTAAATTTGCAAAACAATTCTTATATATATTTTCACTCTTAATTAAATGCAAAAAAAAAAAAAAACTTTACAAGAATGTATTAATGAATGGTTTCCACAGCAATTCTTTCTGCCCGCATTTCATTAATAAGGCCCAAAATCTTTATACATCTTTACATTTATTTCCATGGCCACCCTTCATTGTCATAAGGCTGATTACTATTTAGAAAAGTTGATACCTGATAATAGAAGAATGGGGAGAGGACATAGTTTAGCATCTCCTGGTGAAACACTGGAGTGAGAGAGCCAGACATGGGCGGCACCAGCCAAACCCAATCAGCTGGACAGCCACCACGCAATCGGACTTCTGTCTCCATGTGTTGCATGAAGGACTCGCATGCTGAGTGGTGGTCTGTGATGGTGACCTTATTTTTCTGCACAGCAATAAAACAAGAGAAAATGTAAAAACCAAGCAATATCAAAATGTTTGTATTACCTTTTCTTAAATAGTATGTTTATAAAGTCCAGAAACATATTGATGTAAAAAATAATTTTTAGTGGCAATATATGTATCAGATACAATAATAACAGTGAGATGTTGACGTGAGAGAAATATTGAGGATCTTGGGATTGCATCCATATGCAAGTTATTGTAAGCATATTTAACCTTTTTACTTGTTCTGCAAGACAAAGATCAGCGGAAGGACACTTTACCTGGTAGCTATGAATCACAGCAACATTGATGGCCACAAGTGCCTGGTCTTTCCACAATGAAGACAGCTTGCATGTCTCTAAGCCCATTAACTGGCCAACGCGCTACAGAACATAATGCAGTAAAAACAAAAATCAGTTTCAAACAGCAGTTTCTAAATATGGCTTTATTTGTTACAGATACTTCTGGCAGTCAATCCCAGCCATATGACACAATGAAAGAAAACTACCTCCAAAATATTGTAGCGCTGACTATCACAGAAGTCTCTCACTCCAATCTCTGTGCCCATGTACCAGCCATTGAAGGGACATGCTGTGAATTCCACACCACCGATTTCCATTAGCATGTTGGCCACTGCAGGAATTGCATACCATTTGAGGTTGAGATCTTTGAACCATTCATACCTGCACAAAAGTAGAGCATAAAACAGAATTTCAACTTTCATGCAAAAATACCATGAGAAGCAGAGAAACTTGTAAAACCTGTAAAGATTTTTATTCTGAAACCTCTGTGCAATAACGCTACAGCATTCTACTTTGTGATTCTGAATTCACAAATTTCAATGGATCTTTCGGATGAGATGTTAAACCGAGTTCCTGACTCTTTGTGGTCGTTAAAAATCCCAGGGCACATCTTGTAAAGATTTGGGGTATTACCCTGGTGTCCTGGCCAAATTCCTCCCATTGGCCCTTATCTATCATGGCCTCCTAATAATCTCCATCCCTGAATTCGCTACATCACTCTACTCTCCTCTCCACCAATAGCTGGTGTGTGGTGGGCGTTCTGGCGCTCTATGGCTGCCGTCGCATCATCCAGGTGGATGCTGCACACTGGTAGTGGTTGAGGAGATTCCCCCAATACTATGTAAAGCACTTTGAGTGCCTAGAGCTATATAAATGCAAGGAATTATTATTATTATTATCTAAGTGAGGAGTTGAATAAACGTTTACTGGAAACATTGACTTAACAGGTTAAATTTATAAATAACTCCCTTTTTAAACTTAAAGGTACCTCCACATTTTCACTGAAATGACCCAAATCACTTACTGTGGGTGCTCTATGGGGACCTCCAGAATCAGTTCTGATGGTATGTCAAAAAGTTCAGGGTCCTCTCCATTTGCCTGCAAGACTAGTGGAAGCACATCAAAGCGGCCATACTTTGGTTTCCATCCAAGCTGAATACACACCTATAATAGTACAATGTGGATGGACCACACAATAAAATATTGAGATTTTTTTAAATACTGAGATTTAGTACAAAAGTGGTAATTGTCTACCCTTCTGTAAAATAGACACAATTTCTAGTAGCTATCACTTATGATTATTTCATTATAGAGGCAAAGATTTGGTTGGCAGATGCCATTTGAAATTGAATCACAAAATAGGTAAGAAATCATGTAAAACAGATAGCCAACAAATATTTGCACAAAAACACATAAATGTTTCGGTTTTGATTCAACTTTATTTTACATTGCTGGTTACCTGTGTGAACTCTACACCTGCTGGGTCTCCTATCACACTTCCATCCTCCATCTGATAGCCAGCATATTTTATAAGTTGGCCATTCCAAACACGGAAATCATGCTCTCCATCTGTTCTCTGGGGGAAAACAGTGATGGCGGATCTGCCAAATCCACAAAAATATGGTCCTTTAATGGCTGTTATCCAATATATTCAGATTAATTCATTCATAGTTAAAATTTATAAATTCATCACAATAGTACAAAGTGGCGAAGTTACGAGTTAATTCGTACGAAATTGTACGATACACCCACCAATGAGAGACGCTTCCCTCGTTTGTTCTGTGTTAATCCAAAATTGTGTTTTTGTAACTGTAAGCAAATATGGGTCCCTAATATTTAAAAAATTCAAATCATTCAAACAAACAAATGTTTTAGCCTATTTTTATGATTTACGCATTTTAATTTCATAACAAATTTCCATCAGATTGGATTTTGTCATTTTTTACAAACTTAAATTTTTTAGTTTTTTATAGCCTATATATATTTTATTTAGTAAAAGATTACTACATTTAATTTGATGGAACTCCTTAGAGTAGACGATAGGTAAAGGATTGCTCAAAATGAGACTTATTGTAATCACTATAGCTTCAGCCTACCTCAGGTTACCTCCATTAGAGGCGTACTTAAGATGAGTACACAAGGCTTGAAACATGTCCTCGGCAGTTTTGCACTGACGCGCATCGAAAACCTGCAGAACAAGCACTTTGTTTAAACGCCTACATGAGAATGACATTGCTGTCGAAGTGCTATCCATGATCATAATCTGCGTGAATAAAATCACATACCTGTAAATTGGACCACTGAATCCTGCCAATGCACCTCGGCGCGTTTCTCCACGCTTGTTTGGCCCCAAAAGCGAGTTCATCTGCAGTGAGTGTGTAGGATCCGGTAAGAGTGATCTCCAGTGCGACCCTGTCAGCCCGAGCCTGGTGTTCCGTTGGATTCGGACTGTTTAAAATGTAAAACATATTTATTCACCTACCTAAATTAGTCATCTTCCCATCATTTCCATCCTAACATCCTAAATAAATAAAAAGTGCAATAAAAAATGAGTATGGCGTTTTCTGTTGTCATGATTTGCTAATAAAGACTAAATATAGATAATATTGTACTTTTAAGATTGTTTCCTGGCAAGAAACCTCCCTTACGGAAACTCACAGCACAAATGAATCGCACTCTAGTGTCAATCTCCACCTCTCTTCACATCTGTCCATAATCACAATACAAAGCCCACTATCACTTTTCACAAACGTTAAAATGGATCCATATTTAAGACCTGTCCGAGAAACTAATTACCTGAAGTGTATTAATTACTAGTGTGTGGAATTAGTGTAAAATTTAAAGAATGACTTTAAGTTCCTACATTTTGAATGATTTGTAGTATTGGTCGATGAAATCCATTGCTTGGGTGAGGATGTCTGAGGAGCCAGGTGTGATTTTGGGTGACTCGCGGATCAGAGATTTGGGATTCATGATGGAGCCCTCGCAAATTTTCGAATTGCATGGCGTATTCTGAAAAAAAAATAAAATAAAAAAATAAATAAATATATATATATATATATATATATATATATATATATATATATATATATATATATATATATATATATATATATATATATATATATATAATCGTAAAAATCTAGCTATAATATTTTGGGTCTAAACTGGATCGTTATCGAAAGATACCTGAACTGCTTTTTGATGCAGCGTATCTTGGTGGGTCGCGCCATCCTGGTAGTTTCTCAAATGAACTGCGACTGGGCATCGACTTCTGCGGTCGACTGACAAAAGCTAGGGTAAAAAAATAATAATATATTTATATATATATATATATATATATATATATATATATATATATATATATATATATATAATAATAATAAATAAATAAATATATATATATATATATATATATATATATATATATATATATATATATATATATATATATAATATATATATTATGTTAATCAAAGTTAAGGACACAATAAATATTTGGAAAAAATGCGAAATTGTACTCACCTTAGATGGCACAGTTGTTTTGTCATTTACACTTGTGGCTTGGAATTGCTTTCCCATCCTGAGGAAAATAATATTGAAGCCAATTCATAATTATGCCAATTAAAGTAGGCTATATAATGTTCAGCTACAGTGCTGTTAAGTCCATTTGTCAAAAATGACACACAGCAAGTAAAATAAAGTGATATGGAAGAAAGATGAAAAAATTAAGAAAGGTACATTACAAAATAATAAGAAAGAAACGTAAAGATAAACATAAAGTATTTACCTTAAGCTTGTGTAAGGTTTCTGTCTCAGTACATATACAGCAGTAATTTTTTATTTAGTGTTCTGGTCATCTGTTTAAACATCCTTTTATATAGTTCAGTTAAGGATGGCACCACACTGGGTGAATCATTGCCTCCCATGATAACTGGGTGTGAACTGTTATGAAATCTACAGGGGGGAAAAAGAATATGTAACCATATGTACTGATGCTGCACTTCACACTTCCTTGAACAAAAGCTAGTAAATGAAATTTCCTTCTGACTTTATTAGCCATGTTATCAGTATTGCAGCCTAAAACAGAACGTGATTTTCTGACAATAGCCAAATTTTACCCATGTATATTAAAACCCAAATAAAAAGATTAGAAAAGATTTTAATTGCAACTTTTTGTATTTATTTGTATTATTATTATTTTTTTTTTTACAGACTTCCAGCATTGTTGGCAACAGGAAACCGTATGCTGGGAATAAACAGATTAGATCAAGCAGGAATAAGCACGATCTTCACCTGGGAAATCTGACCCGTCAAAATGTATTATGCAGCCCTACAATTAATTTTGATGAAATAAAAAGTTAACCTATAACCCATAACAAGTCAAGTAATTTTTATTTGTATAGCACTTTTAACATGCATAATTTCAAAGCAGCGTTACAGAAAGTTATGCAACAGAAAATGATACAGTAATGTCTCAAAAGTCCTCATTGAGCAGTTCAAATGAAAACGTAATTGTAAATTGTGCTTTAACAATTATTTGTCTTTAGTCCCCGCAGTGAGCAAGCCAAAGGCAACTGTGTCAAGGAACACAAAACTCAAAAAAAGATGTTAGTTAATGGAGAAAAAAAACCTTGGGAGAAACCAGGCTCAGCTGGGGTAGCCAGTTCCCCTCTGGCTAGAGCGTGAATATAATGCCAATATGAGATATTATCTATGTGTAATACAAGTCATGTATTCATTGACTAATATGAGTAGATATTGGTGGGCAGTATTTAAAACTAAAGGATATTGACTGAACTGTAAGCTTAAGGATTAAGTGTCTTTGAAGTCCATTCCAAATTGACTACGGAAGTGCATTGATGCAGTGTCCTTTTTATTTGGCTGGTGAGGGCTTTAGTTTGCATTAATTTATTCTCTTTGTTTTTCATTTAAGAGAGAGTAGTCCATACAGTGACCAAGATGATGCAAGTAGAGATCAGTGAAGTGTGCCTTGCAGTCCAGCTGGAAGCTTGTGGCAATTCATTTCGGTGAAGTCCATCCTAAATCAGAGGAGCAGGCAGTGGCCAGTGAAGTATCCTTTGTTGTACGGATGGAGTTGGCAGCAGTTCATTGTGGCGAGCAGGGCGAGTAGGGCGTGGCCGAGCAGTGTCCGGGCCGAGCGATGCCGGAGAGATAAGGTCTCGCGTTCCAGTGAGGAGCAGCGGGAGTACTTAAGGAGAGGAGACAGTGGCAAATGTGTGCGTGTCGATGTGGTTGTGTGTTAGGAACCACTGAAATGCAACCCGGACCTGTTTGTGTCTTGAATGTTACAGCTAAAAAGTTATATTGTGTGACACTGAAAAGTGTCTATGCAATACATTTCTCACGTGGATTGTTCACCCGGCTCCCGCTTCCTCCTTCATAGGAAAGGCAGAGGTCTGCCACATTCATCCTGAGTGAAGTCCATCTTAATAAATTGAAGTGTGGCAGACAATAATTTTTGAAGCACCCCTTGCTGTCTGGCTGGCACAGACTGCAGTCAATATCACTCAGCTAAACATAGCAGTGAAAGTGGGACATCAGACTGGATCAGAGCAGGATCTGGCAGGCACTGGTAACCTCAGGATATGTATCCCGAGGTTAAGATAGGGAAATAAATAGAATAATATTCGCGTGGATGTCATTCACTTTAAAACAGTATTATAGAAAACTGATGGATAAATTATAGAGTTGATGGATAAATTAGGTAGGGATGGCTTGATACCATTTTTTTGAGAACGAGTACGAGTACTGCTACTTTTTTTTAGTACTCGCTGATACCGAGTCCGATACCTGTTTTTTTTCTGAACTCCATATCAGCAGTTTATTTCTATTTTATCATCGAAACTGTGTTTAAATAAATAAACTCTTTAAAACTTTAATCAAATGAAAGTATAACAGTTAATTTTCAACATGATATTGTATTATTTTTATCAAATGAAGTGATTTTATACAGAACCTCACAGCACAATCCTAAATAAAACATTGGTGTTCTTTTTGTCAAATAAAGTGCTGAATAATAGAGCATCAAATGTGAGTTATTGCTTAAATATAATACAGTTACTATTGATGAATTATTATTATTAGTAGTAGTATAACAGTGTATATTACATAACTATACAGTAGTGATCTATTTCTGTCATTTTATTATTATTATTATTAATATTATTATTATTATTAGATTTGTTTGTTAAAATAAAAATAAATAAAACACATATACCCTGATATTAAAGTCTCAGCATAGAGTGTAGCTATTGGTATTTTAATTGTATGAAGTGTAATTTCATGATTGTCCTGCAGGTGTCTGCATAAGTCTATGTCCTAACGAATCTCTTAGCACTGTACAATTACTCCAGAGCACAAGTAATACAATGTTTTTGGGAAACGGGCCGCAAAACTAAGATGAATCATAAGCTGGATTCTACAATCTATTTAAGATTATGATGCTTTTGAGAAACGAGGCCCAGGCCGATTTACAGAAGTGTTAACTTTCCCTTGTGTCAGTTGTAAAATCTACCAATAGATTTGTAGATCTATGCACTACCAGCACTGTTGGCAACAGGAAGTTTTGAGTTTTGCATTCTTTGCCTCAAATATCTAGACTCGGAACCATTCGACAGGTAAATTACAGTGACAACAAAAAGCACACAACAAAGTTTATTTTCAAAGCTCTGAGGCTGTGAACTCATGTTTGCTCTCCAGCCAGACCTTTTGAAAGCAAGGTTAACAAGTTTGAACTGAAAACCCCTGATTATATTAATGTTAATAAACACACAGTATTAAAGTTGATTAATTTTATTTTTCATCCTAATATGTTGGACTTGACAGTGGTAAGAACTGATAAGTGCACAAGCATTTTGGCCCCCCTTGAATTTTAAGATCAAGACTAGTGACATTGTGTGAAATACACTGTGTGCTGATTGCTGCAAAATAATTATGTAAACAGTATATAAGATGCACTATGCTGTTTGGCATGCACATTGCCAGTTTTCAAAAGATAATTGATTACTGTTCTTCTAATCGTCCAACTACCATACACTGATGCAGGTTTACAATGTTTCCGCATTCTTATCTGTTATCAAAGAAATCTTGAAGCACTGGAAATCTTTGGCTCTTGGCCTGCTTGGTTCCTGGTCATGCCCACAGATAAAGGATTCTTTGAGAATTTACAAAGCATCTCTGTAACTGACATTTCCACAATTGACATTTCTTCTGTTTATGGGCATGAATTTAGTTAAGGGTCTTCTCAAATGAAGATTCCCCCAAACTCCAAAAAAGCAGCCCAAACAAAAATGCCCTTTGTTGAGCTCGAACAATGTTGCAAGCAATACATTTCACCATGGCGTCCTAGATTTCCATCAGTGATACCGTGTGGTGTGGTGTCTCAAGAAACACAAGTAGGTGAGCATAAGTTTATAAAACCTTAAAGTAGAACTAAAGATTCTTATACTGTGTCCCTGACATTTTCAAATCAGTTAACAGATTCAGCCAGACACATTTCTGCTTGCCACTAACTTTTGGTCATGGAATAAAAGGTCTGAAATAAATTTATAAAAATATATTCACTGCATGTTGAATTGTAGTTTTGGAATTGTATTACATTGTATATTTTGATGGTATTTGCACTAGATGTAAATAGCACCTTCCACACAGCGTGACTATTTGCACTCCAATAGTCTGGTATAAACACAAAATTAAAGAGAGCTCTATGATTTAATATTTAAAACCTATGGACCAACCTCTCACATTTTATGTATATTCCTCATTTTTGTGATGATAGATTGCTGTCACCAAGTTTATGAGTGGAATGATTCCTTAGAATAGTTGTTATGAAACTTGAATGTGACCTGCCCAGACATAGCCTTTCATTTTCTCTTTTGCACACATGCATTTCATGTGTCTTGAGTCTTGACATCTTCCTAATCAGGGACTGATAATCTGACTTCCTTTAAGACTTGGCACCTTTCCACTGTATTAAAGCAAAAGTGACTACCCATATGAGTCAAGGCAATGGATGACTAATAATGTGAGAAGTGCATTGATATTGGTCTTAAAATCATAAAGGTTGGAATGATTTCCTTTTGTTATTTACTGGTATATGCTTTTTAAGAATAGCAAACCACTTTTAAAAGAAACCAGAAGCCTTTTAAGGAACAGCATTTTTGGGCCATGCAGGAAGTTTAATTCCAAGAAAATGACAAACTTCAGAGGCTATGTTGGTCAGTTCATGAGGATGTAGATCAGCTATTAATAAACTGCTGGTATCATGACTGTATAATACAGCTAATTAGGACATAATTACACAGTCCACTGGTATGTGCATTGTCCCGTTAGGCCCAATAACCTTTTAGTAAATATTGAGTTGATACTGATTTCAGATGCCTCTTGTTTCTTAATAATTCACAAAAAAATTAAAAAAAATAAAAATTAAAAAATAAAAGCTTTCGCTTATGAAAGCATTACTTCAGATCAGTTATACATTGTTTTTTTAGTGCTATTAACCCTTGAATTCATGAGAAGTTCACCAAATACTCTTACATATTCGGGTCTTTAGAGCCTTATATTTGTCATGATTCACTGTTGTTTTGCCCCGTGTTTTGCCTGTCATCTGTCGCTGGTCTCCCTTGCACTACATTTCCCATAATTCACTGCCCTGATCACTACCAGCTGTTCCCTATTGTTCTCACCTGTGTTTCATTTATCTCGTTTATCCTTGTGTATATATTGCCCTGATGTCTGTTTTAGCTGATAGGACTATTAGCTCACCAGTGGAGGGAATTGCCGGAGATGGGAGACTACACATGGGAGGAATACGTTAAGTTAACGCTAGAAACTCTGGCTTAAGAGGATCCTCCTCTCCCTACCCCTATCCCGGCTTCCAAGCCTTCCACGCCTGAGTCCGCTCCATGCCTTTCACAGCCACGTCTGAGTCCGCTCCATGCCTTGTCACAATATCTATCACAAATGTATTTAAAAAATGCCCAGATAGTGTCAAATTTTCCAAATATTTTCAAGACAACTAGAAAATTAATAATATAATAAAATATATATTGATATATTTTGATGTTTTGTTTTTCATATATCAAAGAGAAAATGCAACAAATGGGGACAAATCTAGAACAGGATTAATTACTTTCACACTGAAATTTCCTGATACGCAACTGGCTGTCAAAAACATTTTGAGCTACATATAACACAAAAGCTACACACACGTTACACAAGTATTTACTCAGGCACTTGTTGAGTCTAAATAGATGCACAACTTACTAAATTGCAATAGAGCACCCAACTGACAATAGTCATATTATACTATTCATGTGTTGTACTTGCTATACTTTACTTCCATGTTGTTTCTTCATCAAATAGCAATGTAAAATGTAAATCAAGTCAATCACTGAAACATCAGTGCCACCTTGAATAAGAAATATCACAATCAATATTGTTGTTAATTCATTGTTGCACAGAAAATCAATGTGATATATTATTTATTTGTATGAATAAAGTACTAATTTCTCATGTAATAAACAAAGAAATATATATCCTGTGATAGTAAACTTATATAGATATGAAATAATAATCATACAAATATAATTTATGGAAGTGCAAAAAACAAACAAACAAAACAAAACAAAACTGACACCATTACATAACTAGGGTCTCTAATGACCCTATACACATTTGGTACTTAAACCATTATTAAAAAAAAAAAATAAATAAAATGGCAGTTTTGAGAATAGTATCATTAGAGGCAATATAAAGGCATTGTTTAGATGGAAATGTACTTTTTTTAGAAATGTATAAATAATATAATTAGAATAACATTTGATTTTTTTTATTTATTTTTTTTTTTGCTGAACTTTGCTGAATGTGGAATGTGCAAAAAAGGAACAGTATCTGACATATACCTGGTTTCCCAATAAGTAAGTAAATATTCTACTCGATCCTGCTCAGGCAGGTAGTTATTCATTCTTTCATTCTTACTCTGCTATCTGACACACTGATTAACAAAACAATCAGTTCAGTTCCAGTTGTTTAGGTTGTTGCTTTTAAATGTGATTGAAATTGGTAATTTTTTAATAGATAGAGCAAGTACTGATTTGTAAATGGTATAAAATATGATGATTTTGGTGGGCTTGGTATTAAACAGTGTCTTTTATCAGAATCAGATTTTTGCATCTGAAAACAAACATCATACATCAAGATATAATTTTTTATTTTTTTAAAAAACAGCAAAAAAAGGTGTTGCCCTTTTTTAACGTCTTTGCACACTGTGTCAATGGATATTAATACCCTATAATTAAACTGACAGTTTATCCTTCAACCCTAGTGTTAGTGTATGTTAACAAAAACAAAGATTGCTTGCCATCCAAAACATGTGATGATACCCTTCAATTAAGTCTGTACTTGTAATCCTGTAACACTTGTCATGACAAATTAATTTGTCAAAATGCTTAAAGAGATAGTTAACTAAACAAAATGACAATTCTGTTATCATTTACAGCTATCCCTTTAACCTTTTCATGAGTAGGGTCTAAATTCCCCTGCAGTGCCCCCTGGAGTGAGTTGTTTTTGCACGTGATTGCACAGCCAGTAGAGAGGGCAGAGTGTAGACAGGTATTTTTTTATTATATTTTATTTTTGACTTCTTGTCATCAAAAAATAAAAATACTGTATAATATAGTAAACATGAACAAATGGGTTATGTCTGCTGTACTATATTTGTTTTATTTATTTCGGTTATATATAGCTATAAAACAACAAATTAACGAATAATATCAGCAGTCTGGTTTGCCTATGCACTGTTGCACTGACATCTCAGACAGTGTGTGTGTGTGTGTGTGTGTGTGAGACAAGCGCTAATGTAAACAGACGTGACTGCGTGCTTCCGATGGTCGCGCTCAGCATGTGTTCACTGAGGATATGAGTTTTAAACTGTTATCGTGGTGCTTTTGTGATATTTTGGTATTATATGCCTAAAAAGACTGCTTGAGTTGCTGTTTGTGTGGATGAAAACCGCATCTGCACCTAAGCAGACATGGCTGCGTGCATGGGAAGATCGCATTTACATATGATGGCTATGCATATACAAGCTGTGAACAGCTTGGTGACATTTTGTTAGATAAAATAAACATATTATGTGCATGAAAAGACTCTTTGAGTAGCTGTTTGTTTGACGAACGACAACCGCTGCTACTGTAAATAAACATGGCAGCATGCATCGGAGGAAGATTGCGTTTGATGTATTGATTGTGCGTATAGGAGCTGTAAACTTTTTATCGAGGTACTTTGGTGACGAGTTGGATGTATGTATATAAAATGAACTTATTTTGTGGTTTAAAAGACTGTGTGAGTAACTGTTTCAGCGAATATAAATTACAGGCGCTTGACCAGTGCAGCCTGTGTTGGTGCGAAAGCTGATTCAGGGCTCCAGACTGTGATTAAAAATAATTGATTGCGACAATAGTTTAAAATCTAGTCACCATTGGCGACAGTCGGGGTGTGTGTGTTCATATGCGGTTTTGTCAGATATCATCTTGTGAGTTACTGAATACATCTTTAGAGCAGCAATGTGTCTTGAGCCGCTTTTCACCCGTTCTGTTGTATTCAGCTCACTGCACCGCACACAACAACAAACCCAGCCCGAGAGTCTTCTTCTTCTTTCTTTTTTAATGGTGGTTCACAAGATAAAATAGTGCATTACCGCCATCTACTGTAAGCATTGGATCAGAGACTACCCCTCTTTGAACCCCTCTCCCTCTGGACCTGTCAGGGCTCAAGCCTTCGTTGGCGCTGCATGATACAAAAATACACTATGATATAGAAAAATATACTAAATATTCCCTCCTTTGAGACTCCCCTAGAGTCTCGCCCCTATCGCCCTTTCCCAGAGTGCAACTTCACAAGCCAGTCTCCTTCATTCCTTCCATGTGACCAATGTAAGTCACACATTCCTCTAACAATGACTGCTCTTGTGGAACTGGACTCCGGAGAAGAAATAAGACCAAACACATCCACATTTGGCTAGGAGGAATTAAAAGATCTCATCTCCCTAACTAAGTTCTTTCTGGAGGGTAACAGCAATCAAATTCTTGTATAAAGCATGTTCCTGCTTGGTGTCAGACTCCACTGCTACGTGTCGCTGAGAGATGACGACAAACTACAGCCGGTGCTAGCCAGACATCACTTCAGTTTTTTTACTTCAGAGGATGAATTGATGCCAACTCCAACTGTAAGACATTGGAGGCTTCATATGCCACTGCCTGAACCTTGGACTTAGGATGGACCCCACCGAACCTCACCAAAATGACCTGCCGTGAGGTTCTCATGGTGAGGTTCTTGTATAAAGTATTAATCAAGTCATTCACATGACTTGATTAAACAACAAACATAATTTAAAAGGAAATAATAACTTCAGGAAGGGGTATATGCCAAAATAATAAACATAATACCCTCTATCTTCCTGCCTACCCTATCCAATCTAAAGTGCTACCTAATTTTATTATAAAAGAAAATACAATGAGTATGCTGACTCCCTTGCTATCCAAAAACATTAGAAAATTGAAAATAAAAAGTAAAATAAAAGGCTCCCCTTCCCTACCATTCTTGTGTAATTCCAGGATTTTACTAGAATTCGTCCAGCTCATTCAGTCCAGGGCCTATGGTACACATGGTGGCCCCAATATCAATTCCAGATGGCTTTACAGACACATTGTCCATCTGTTTGGCTGCAGCATTGGCCATCATTGATCTGAGGAGAGGCACAACACAACAAAACAACAGCACAAAAATAACAACAGCTACAGCTATTATTATTCCTACTTTAGTAAGCCATTCTTCCCAGGATCCAAATATGTTTTCAAACCATTTTCCAATATGTTGATCTCTCCCTGCATTTGCAGTCACCTCTTCCCGTAGATTTTTCAGCTTTTTCATTGCTGCAGTAAAACATCCATCAGGAGCTGTATTATTTGGGATATAAGTGCAACAGTCAGCTCCAAACATTACACAGACACCGCCTTTTTCTACCAATAGCCAATTTCTATTGTCTATTTTGCCATGTCATCTTGCTCGTTGCAGCTAACTGGTCACCTAAGGCCTTCATTGCTTCATCATTGTAATTAATGAATCTTTGCTGATTATAATAAATGTAATTGATCCATTCTGCCTTCTTATTGGGTGTTATCCATACGAATATAGACTCAAAGCCTGATTTTATTTAATCTCTAGCTTTAAATTCCTGTGGTATACCTCTTGGTTGACCAATTGCATCTATGTATACATTAGGGTCTGGTTGATATGCTCACTTCACTCTATGTTTGTTCTGTACAGTTTTTCTAGATTCAGTCTGGATTTCAGATTCTTTTGGGTCCCATGTTAACATAGTTATTTCTTGCGCTAGTCTTACTCTGGTGCATATTCCTTTCCAATTTTTTGGTAATGTGGCCCGCAATTGTTTTCCACCACAAATCCAGAAATAATCTGCTATGGCTACTGTTAGTTCTTCATATACTTTTATCACAGGAGGGACTACAGTTTGGTTTACATCTCCTGCATGCCCTCCTTGTCAAGTTTTATTTGCACATATTGGAGGTCCTGTTATTGTATCTCCCTGTATTATAACTTTTGCATATATTGTATAGAGAGAATAGACTCTTTTCTTTTGTTTATGCATTTTTTCATCCAGATGCCAGGTTATTGTACAGTTGCCTTTAAATGTTCCCACACTGACCTTTCCTATGGATCTATTAAAACACTCATATTCAAGTCTGGGGTCTGTTACATATGCTAAAGGGTTTTCTCTTTTTCTTGCAGTTACTCTAACATCTAGGCTTTTACATTCATTTCCCCAACCATTAATTTCATAATATGAGTAGAATTCAGGAGCTCCTAATATTGCCAAACACTCAGCTGGGCAGAAAGGTATTCTGTCTTTTTACCACAATTTTGTAAATAATGTTGTGCACACTGTGTATAATCATGTGGGTTGGGCACCACCATAATTTCTTTCAAAGGTGATGGTGAACATAACAGGCAGTTAGACATTCCTGATTATTTTGCTGTGTAGTCTGCCCACTTAAACCAATCATTATGATATGCACTGTCTAATAATATTTC
This sequence comes from Myxocyprinus asiaticus, assembly GCF_019703515.2. Lineage (NCBI taxonomy): Eukaryota > Metazoa > Chordata > Actinopteri > Cypriniformes > Catostomidae > Myxocyprinus > Myxocyprinus asiaticus. Next base: position 37,719,620 of record NC_059346.1, on the reverse strand, counting down.
TCTTTCTGATGTCAGGTCAATTTCATAATCTGTGTCATTATTAGGCACTTCTAATGGTAATTCTGCAGTCTGATTTTTTGTTTCATCAGTACGGTGTTTTGGTGACAATGCTACAGATTGGTAATCTGTACCTCCATAAGGATCCTGATAGTCTTCATAGTGATCATCATAAGACCTTCTTTTAACGGATTTATTAACTTGAGTACCTTGTGTTGAGCTAGTGAAAGTTGATATCCCCAAGTTCTGAGAAGTCGATTGTGCGAAATTCTCCTGGCCCTGGCGAGATGTTGGGTTGGAGAGGCCCTTCCTGCTCTGAGTCTGGGGAGTGGTCTCTGGAAAGCCTTGGGGATTGGTATCTGGGAGACCTTGGGTCTGGGGTAGCTGCTTCATCAGGTGTACCAACATCAGTATCCATATCAGAACCTCTCTCACCTTCCTGTCCTGTCTCCACTGGTTGTGGTACATCCTCCTGCAGCTGTACTTCATCTCTTGCTTCAGCATGCTCAGCTGCCCTAAAATGAGTTGTAACAGCATCACTGCTCTCTCCCTCCTGCTTTGCCCTTTCCTCTGCTTGTTCTGCTCTGTCTTGGTCATGGGCTTCAGGCTCTTCTTCAGTTTCAGGAGAATCAACATCTAGATCTTCCTGATCTTCTTCTGCCCTATCTATTTGATTTTTTTAATTATTTGATTAAAAACAGTTGAATTAATGTTAGAAATGGAAAAACATGTACCTGCTGAACTGTGGTCTCAACATGACACAGACGTAGGTTTAGTAAAACCTGCTATTTAGGCACTCTAGTGCAGTGATTCAAATGATACCACTCTGTGCTACCTTCTACCTGTACTGCTGTTGGGGTTGCCCTTACTACTTTGAAAGGTCCTTGCCTTCTGGGTTCATTCCATCTCCTCCTAAAACTCTCAAATAGATTTGGTCTCCAGGAACTATGGGACATGGCACTTCTTCTTCTTGTCTGGGTCCCCTGTTCTGTTCCTGTAAATAAATGGCTTCGTGTATAGCAGTTAATTGTCTTATGTAAGCCCTTAGCTCCATCAGGTACTAGCATGGGTCTGCCTGTTAGCATTTCATGTGGTGTTAGATTGGTGATTCTATTGGTCTGCATGCGGTAAGTCATCAATGCAAGAGGTAGAGCATCTACCCAACTGAGTTTAGTATCAGCACAAATTTTGTTGAGCTTAGCTTTGAGAGTTCCATTCACTCTTTCTATCATTCCCTGTGACTGCGGATGGTAGTCACACCCTAGTCTTTGTTTTATTCTCAGCTGTTGTATCACTGTTTTCACTGTTCTTTGAATGAATGCTGAGCCATTGTCAGAGCTAATTTGAGATGGTATGCCAAATATTGGGATGACCTCTTTGGTCAAAAATTTTATCACAGTTTGAGCTCCCTGATCTGCTGATGGTACTGCCTCTACCCATCTGCTGAATCTGTCTATTATCACCAACATGTATCTTTTTCCTCTTCTTGATTTTGTCATATCCACATAGTCCATTACTAAGTGTTTAAATGGTCCTTCTGGGACTGGTATGTGACCTATTGGTGCAGATGTACCCTTTCTAACATTATTTTGGGCACAAATTTCACATTCAGCCAAAAATTAATCTACCATTGACTGTAGATATGGGGACCAATATCCCTGTCTTTTTATTTTTCTAATCACCTCCCCCCTTGTGCAATAATCAAAACCATGCACATCTGAGATTAGAATAGTAAGGAGAGCTGTTGGAGCAATCATGTGTCCTTCATGAGATCACCATATACCATTTACATCTCTGCTCGCACAGCTTTGTTGCCATACCCCATGTTCATAAGGGCCAGCTTGGTGTTGCATACGTGCAATATCATCGAATTGGGGTTGAGGCTGAATCAAAACTGATACAGTTGCCATTACTGCTACTTGGCATCCTGAGGCCTTTTTGGCGTGTAAGTCTGCTGCATTATTACCTTGAATGACAAAATCATTGCCTTTTTTGTGTGCTTGACATTTGATGATAGCCAATTTCTTTGAATGCATCATGGCTGAAATGAGTTTGATTATATGGTCACCGTGCTGAATTGGTGTCCCATCACTCTTTTTGAACCCTCTTTGTTTCCAAACTGCTCCAAATAGATGGCACACTCCATGTGCACATGCGGAATCTGTATAAATATCAACAGTTTGAGAAGCCTCAGTCAGTGTTTTTAATTCAGCCAATTGTGCCAAGCATGGCTGCTCACAATGCTGCAACACAAGTAGAATACATATTTTTGTCTTCTCTCTTGACAATAGCATACCCAGCATGATTTTCTAGATGGTCTCTGAAACATGACCCATCTACAAAATAATCTGCCTCTGCATCAATGATTGGTGTTGAAGCTAGGGAGACTATTACACATTCATGAGGTGTTCCCTCCCCTTCTAGAGGAATGAAATTGGCTGGGTTTATTGTTGTACATCGTTTTATGGTAATGTCTGGGTAAGTTAACAGTGTTGAATATGTCAAACACCTGGCTTGATTTAGAACAAATCTACCTTGCTCTAATAGCTCTGTTACTTTGTGATGAGTGTAAATTATTACTGGATAGCCCATTGTCACAGTGGAAGCTTTGTCATAAGCAAAATACACTGCTGCAGTCCTTCATAGCATGGCGGTTAGCCTTGTGCTACATTGTCCAGTTTGGTGCTATAATAAGCTATTGGTTGCTTTTTTCTTCCACTACAGGTTTCCTGCATTAAGACTGCTGATGCATAGCCATCTCTTCTGTCTGCTACATACAAATGAAATGGTTTGGTATAGTCTGGGGTTGCTAGAGCTGGAGCTGTCTGAAGCTCTTTTTTCAATGATTCAAAGGCTATCAATGCATCAGTATCCAATGTTAGTCAAGCTCGGAGATTCTGATGCCCTGTCTGTTTCATCAGTGTCCTTAAGGGAGCTGTTTTGATAGCGTAGTCTTCTATCCAATCAGCACTAAAACCTGTCATGCCTAAAAAGGTCATCATTTGTCCCACTGTTTGTGGTTGGGGTGCTTTACTTATGCCCTCCAATTGGCTTGGTGATATAGCTTTAGTTTTATGCGCAATGATTCATCCTAAGTATTCTACCTGTGGTAGGCAGTACTGCTATTTTTCTTTTGAGACTTTGTGGCCTCCTTCAGCTAATTTAATGAGCACTTTGATAGAGTCTTGGTGGCATTGCTCTAATGTTGCTGAACAAATCAGCAGATCATCTACATATTGTATCAATGTGCTATCCAATCTAAGATCTTCCAAATCAGTTTTCAAAACTTGAATGTTTAAATCCCTGGGGCATTCTGGTGTATATATATTGTTTACCTTCATAGGTGAATGAAAAAAAGGTGTCTGCTTTCTTCTGCTAAATGGATGCTGAAAAAAGCAGAGCACAGGTCAATAACAGTAAAATAACTGGCTGCAGGAGGAACATAAGTCAACAGCGTATGTGGATTTGGACCTTCTGCAGGCCAGTCTTCCACCACCTCATTAACTGCTCTCAAATCATGCACTAAGCACCATTTTGATTTGTCTGCCTTAGCAACTGGCAATATGGGTGTGTTGCAATGACTTACTGTTTCCATTAACACCCCTGCCTTAATCAGTCCCTCAATAGTCTTTTTAATTCCTTCTACAGCTTCCTGTTTCAATGGATATTATTGTTTTCTTGGTGGCTGCACTCCTGGTCTAAATTTAATTCTAATTGGATTAGCAGATTTTACTAAACCTACATCTGTATCATGTTGAGACAACAGTTCAGCAGGTACATGTTTTTCCATTTCTAACATTAATAACTGTTTTTGAATCCAATTTTTATTTTTCTTTAGTAGTCACCACAACCCTTGGAATGCCTGTCATAGCAGTAGTACACAGAATTTTTAGGTATGTTTTGTCTGATGATTTGAAGATTAAAGGATTATCTGTGGCTTCCCACTTTTTACTTTCTGCTCTTCTCATCATTTTTCCTAAATCTTTTGCCTGACTTCCTTTACTTACATATAAGGTAACGTGGAGCTGAACTTGGCACTTGGAACCATTTTTCAATAAAGCTACATTTCTCAATTTGTAGTGCTGCTCCTTATGGCCCTACTATTATGTATTGTGAACTCAATGGAACTTCTTGTCCTTTTGTGTCATTCAGCCATTTCTTTTCAAGCTCTGAGTCCCTTCCTGGATCATATATTATGGTACAATGGAATTCAGTTTTTGGCAGGCTTTGTTCACAGAGCTGTTCTTTAATATATTTTCTTCCCCTACGTCTCCTAACCAATATAGGTTTGCTTGTGGCTCTTGAGGTTCTTGGTATATTGTGACAGTCATTTGTTTGATTCCCCTACTGTCTATGTATATTCCTTCCGGAGAGCACCATATCTGTAAGTTCATTTTACATATAGCATCCCTCGCTAACAGGTTAACAGGTGTTTGTTCTGATATTAGAATGGGAATTTTTATTTCTGCGTCATTTACTTTTATGCTGACTGGAGCTGTCATTGGAATTAGCTGCATAAGTCCTGAGAATCCTACTGTCTTTACATATTTTCCAGACTTGGGGAGGTGAGAGGCATAATTTGGACTTATACACGTAAACATAGCTCCAGTATCCAGCATAACTGGTGTTGATTTGCCCTTTATTTTAACCTGTTGATGTGCACTGCTTGGACTAGGGGGTTGATTATTTTGCCATGGATAAGTAGGGCAATCTCTTCTGTTGTGTCCAGGCTGATTGCAACCCCAGCATCTTCCTGGTGGGCCATTATTCCTAGGGCCACTGTTCTGTCTAACTCTTCCTCTTCCTCCTTGTTGTGCTCTGCTCCAGTTTCTGTTGTTTGGTTGTTCTGGTTTTATGTAAATTACAATTGGTGCTGGCGGCTGTGATGCATTTCCAGCTGGTGACATTGCATTCTGGACAACAGGTACAGGTGGCACCAGTGCAGACTGGGCAGCAAGTGCAGGCACGTTTTCAGGAGCCATTACTACTGATTGTTCTTCTTTCTCTTTTACTGCAGCTTGAATCTTCTTCTTCTTTCCAGTTAGTTCTTCGAGCTGTAATGGTGTCAGCTTTCTCTGTAGTTCTCTTTCTTGGTGTTTCAATCTCAACTCATTCTTCCTGTGTCGTTCCACAGAATGTGTCACATGTTCACAGAACTCCCTGTGTGACTTGGAGTTCAGTCCATATACGTCTTCCAATTTTTCCTTCACTGGGGGTGGCATAGCATCCACTATGGCTGTTCTGAATAAAGTAGTCATCACTGGGTCTGCTTCTGGGTTTCTCTCCAACTCTTGTTTCCATCTTCTCAGTTGTCTTTGAATGTAAGTAGTAGGATTTTCTGCTTCATCTATTGGTTCTCCTCTCAGGGATTTTGGGTCCATGCATGTTGGGTATTCTTTTCTTAATTCTTCCCACATGTCAGTGCGATATCTGTCAAATGCAACTCCATCCATTCTTGTATTGTCAATTGCTCCCCTTAGTTGCACTTTTCTAAGGATCTCATTCATCTTGGATCCCCCCAGACATTTGGCCAGTAACACTTTGACGTCGCCAATTGCGAATAATTTTCCCATTGTTTCTTCGTCAACCATTCTGATCCATTTTCCAGCCCCCTCATGGATGTCTGGAAGGTGGGCTATCAGTCCATCAAGGTCCTGATTGGCCCATGACACATACTGTCCTTGTATGCCTTTGATTAAAATTGGACACTTTTTCAGACACTTACTGGGCATTTCTGCATCACTCATGGAATATTGTTCCAGTTCCTCACTGTGTGGATGCATGTCTCTTGGATATCTTCTGGGTTGATGCATATGGCCCGAATCTTCATCAGACATATCCGTGTCATTTGGATGTTCATCAGGTAGACCCAGGCTGTTTAAAATGTAATTGGTTAGATGCACATTGCCTGGACACTCACTTGGTAGATGCATGCTTGTTGTTCTTGTCAATCTTCTTTGTGGGCTCCTTTTCCAGCATGGCTTCACTTTTGGAACCTCCTCAAGAACCAGGTTTCCTGTAACATATTTTTATTCTCTTTTAGGGCTGTTTGAGCATGCTTTGGAGTTAAGAGTCTGCGTTTTCCTCTAGATTCCAATCTTGTCAGGTCTCTTCTCCTTGTTTGCTTCTCTCTGGCTATTTGCTCCCCATTCTCTGTTATCTCTTGCTCCAATTCTTTTAGCATTTTTGTTAGGTCTCTCTTAGGTGTAAGTTTTACCTGTGACCTTTCTTCCCCTTCTTTTTCTTGTTCATTTCTCAGTTCTTCTTGTATTTGTGACATATCATGTTCGCTTCTTGTCTTTCTCTCATCCCTTCTAGTGCTGATGTCGCATACTGATTCATAATTTCCACACCTTCTGATGTTATAATTCCTAATTCCTCTCTATTACTTACCCCTTCACTGTCCCTGTCTTTATTTTCATCCTTTATGCCTATATTCCCTTTTATTTCTACTGTTCCTGATACGGCAGGCATTTGTTTCGCAGATTGGTCAAGAGGTGGCGCATAGGGAGTTGGTCTCTCTGTTTTTTCAGTTTTATCATCCAATAATCTTTTTGCCTGTTTTTAAGCTTTTAATAATTTTATCCCATGATTTTTAAATAAATTCAATACTTCTTGTTCATTTTCTCTCTTGTCTTCCCTTTTTCCTGCTCTTATTTTTGGCCTTGTGGTTTTTTATTAATGCTTCCATTTCTCTACACATCAAATGTTCCCTCCGCTGGCCATTTGTATTTAAGCTTTTTGTTCTTTTTTCCCATTTGTTAGAAAGTTCCCATATGATGTCTTTACATATTGGATACACCGAGCACATCAGCTCTACTGGTGTTGATGTCATTGTTGCTTAAAAGTATTATTACAATGTATGAGATATATATATATATATATCTCATACATATATATATTTCTTTATTTTTACGTACCTCTCTAACCCCAGCTCATGTCTATTCTTAACAAGTCTTCACCAGGCTGGTCAGACAAGGATCACTAAAAGTATCCAACCCCTGACTTCCCCTGGGCTTTTGCCTGGGTTGAGGACTTGTCACAGCTTCTTAAGATATTTTGTTAGTCTTTCTCAGATATTTCAGAACAGCATTTATTTGTTTTCTAGTTAATGGTTTTACAGGTAATTCCTCTGCACCTAACCAATGTGAATTGTTCTGCATCCAGATAATGTCTCCTCTTAGGCTAATTATGTCAAAACTCCAAAGCTCATCCTCAGCAAACCAACGGCCTGTGGCAGCTATTCCTCCTGCCCAATGCATAAAAGTGAGAGATGGGGTTAATTCTACTTGACACCCTCCCTATAAAACTACAGAAACATTTAATTCACTTTTAAATATTCTAGATGAAAAGATTCAAGGAAGTCAATGAGGGCTTCCCTTTCTTCTTTGTTTAAAATTCCCCTTCCTCTCTTTCCTCTTTTTCTCCCTTTTCCTCTTCTATTTCTATAAAAATCACTCATTATTTACACTGGTTGAATGCTAGATACGTTACTTCTTTTAATTTTTTATTTCCTCTGAATATCTCCACCCACACCTGTCTTATCTGTTCTGGGTGCCTTATGCCAATTGTTACCTTCAACCTTCCTATAATCCCATTCGTTGTGTAGACTGGTGTTATTTCTCCGCCCTGTTCTTTACTAAATATTACCTTCCACTTCCACTGTACTGGTCGTGGTCTGTGCTGTACACCTCTGTGATGTGCGCTCATAAGAGGGATGACGTAAGCTCGTTGGTAAGGTCATGCATCACGTGGAGGAGAAGTCAGGAAGCACGTCATTGTTTACATTGTTTTTTTTATTATTGTTATTTTGAAATGATTTTTTATTTTATTTTGTATGGTTTTGAAATTGTTTTGGACGGTTTGGTTTGTGAACGGCACTTGGTCTGTGCTCTGTGCATGTTTCTCTTGTAAACAATGATGCACTTCCTGACTCCTCCTCCACGTGACGCATGACCTTACCAACGAGCTTATATCATCCCTCTTATGAGCGCACGTCACAGAGATGTACGGAAGCGAACATTTGAAGTTACAAATATATAAGTATTGTTTTGTTTCTAAAAATAATCAATCATTTGCATTTAGAAGAACTTTATTTGTCGACTGGAGTCGTGTGGATTATTTTGATGCACCTTAAATATGCATTTTGGACCATCAAAAAATGGAGGACATTCACTTGCATTGTTTAGAGGAGGAGGTCTGAAATGAAATCCTAAAAGTCTTAAATTCTGTTTTGATGAAGAAAGAAACTCAGATACATCTTGGATGGCCTGAGGGTGAGTAAATTATCAAAAATTATCAAAAATTTTTGGGTGAACTATTCCTTTAACCTTCTCGTGGTCGCTATAATGTGGTTCTCGCTCTCGTGGGGAGCGTGGTGAGTTGTGCGTAGATGCCGTGGAGAATAGCGTGAAGCCTCCACATGCGCTAGGTCTTTGTGATAATGCACTCAACAAGCCACGTGATAAGATGCGTGGATTGACGGTATCAGATGCAGAGGCAACTGAGATTCATATTCCGCCACCCGGATTGATGCGAGCCACTATGCCACCATGAGGACCAGGGTTGGGAGGGTTACTTTTGAAATGTATTCCACTACAGATTACAGAATACATGCTGTAAAATGTCATTTGTAACGTATTCCATTAGATTACTCAAGGTCAGTAACGTATTCTAAATACTTTGGATTACTTCTTCAGCACTGGTGGATTTTTTCACTGGTATTGACTATAAAAACTGTCAGTACAGTAAGACAAAATGTTAAAAATACATTCTCTAAAAAATCTAAATATCTTATACAGTGTTGTTTCTAAAACAAGATAAATCAAATTGATCTTGTTTTAAGGATTTTTAGATATTTTTACAGGAAAACAATAAAAAAATGATTATCAAGAATAAGATTTTTGCCCTAATATCAAAGGTCTTACTAGAAAAAAATGTATTATGATCCAACGTGAATTTTCTTGATAAAAAAATATGATCGTGCCTGGCAACATGTGCATGTAAATTGGCTAGAAATAGCATTTTAGCTCAGCGTAAAGCTGACAATTTACACAAGGTTTATTTCTATTTCTTCTGCTTCAAACTTGCTTCAAATTTACTTCTCTGTCTGCTCGTATGAATGTAACACATCATAAGAAAGTGTTTCACCGCTGTTCAAATGCACTTTGGATCGCATCATTTATATGTATAAATGTTTTCCATCTGAAAGGACTAAATATTAAATGAAACAAATGACAATAAAATGCAAAGTAATCTCTTCAGTAATCAAAATACTTTTTGAATGTAACTGTATTCTAAATACCAATGATTTAAATTGTAACTGTAGTGGAATACAGTTACTTATATTTTGTATTTTAAATACGTATTCCCGTTACATGTTTTTCGTTACTCCCCAACCCTGACGAGGACTTAGAGCACACTGGGAATTGGGCATTCCAAATTGGGGAGAAAAAACAAAAAAACAAAGCCCTGACCTCAGTCTGATAGAAAATTTGTGGGCAGAAATGAAAAAGCGTGTGGGAGCAAGGAGGTCTACAAACCTGACTCAGTTACATCAGCTCTGTTTGGAGGAATGGGCCAAAATTCCAGCAACATATTGTGAGAAGCTTGTGGAAGGCTACCCAAAACGTTTGACCTAAGTTAAACAATTTAAAGGCAATGCTACCAAATACTATCAAATTGTATGTAAACTTCTGACCCACTGGGAATGTGATGAAAGCTGAAATAAATTATTATTATTCTGACATTTCACATTGTTAAAATAAAGTAGTGATCCTAACTGACCTAGGAATGTTTTCTATGATTAAATGTTAAAAGTTTAAATGTATTTGACTTAGGTGTATGTAAACTTCTGACTTCAACTGTAAATCTTGATTAAATTTTTCTGACAATTCATTGTAATGAAAAAAATTAAACATACAAGATTTATACATAAACATCTGAAATCAATCTCCGAAAACATTGTATTCTCAGGTGCAAAAATCATGAAATAAATCCAAAAATTGACATCAGCCTTCAATATGCTCCAGATGATCAAGATCAAGAACATGATCAAGTTTTTAGGGTGTTCCAGTTAAACCCATTGCACGTCTTCTGCCAGTAGTGGACACTCATGCAACGTAAGCAGTGACGTATATCCGAATCCATGAGACAGAGTGAAGTTTGAGAGGGAAGGGGATAAAAATTTTACATGGAATGCAGACAGCAGCTCAGGTTAGCAGTTTGAATCAGAGTCACTTTCTCAGCGAATCATGGTCAGTGTGTTCACAACTGAGAATACAGACATTTCAAAATAAAAGTCCCATGTGTATTTCAGGCTTCTTTATATTTAAAAGACCTGCACTATATATATATATATATATATATATGAGATCCAGCTTTTGACATGCAGGACAATTGAGGTACTCATAAACTATTAATTAATTATAAGGTGCAAACATTCATTGATGCTCAAGAAGACAACACACTATTAAATGCACACTATACTTTATATAAATATCTGCTTATGTAGATTCTGAAGGGCAGCACTAAATAATTTTTTTATTTAATCTCTTATATTTGTATAAATTATAAAAGTGTGTGAAAATTGATGAGACAAAAGAGAAATGCAAACGTGCGTATTTTCTCAACTATACATACTGTTTATTAAACCTCCGATTAATGGGTTATCAGCTGTCTTCCTTTTCTTCTGCTTTCTATCTTTTTTCGAGAAATTATATGATTTGGCGACTAAAAAAAGCCATTTGGCTCCTTAATGTTTCAGTTAAGGAGCCAATGGCTCCTAAGTTATTTTTTAAGTCTGGAGCTCTGCAATTTGAATCTGGCAGCTTGTAATGTAAAGCTGGCAGCTTGTCTGGCTGTTGCAGAAACACGTGTGTGACACTACTCTGCGGGGCCCAGATATTAACCGTCACATGTGTGATGAGACATATGAAAGGGTTAAAGATACCCTGCAATTAAACCTGACTGTTTGTATTTTAAGCCTAGATTCAGCTTATCATGACAAATTCAAAGTTTAGAATCACAGACCAAAAAGGGTAACAAAAGTATAAGCACTATAAGATCATTGTCATGTATTCCCCGTTTTTTGCTTAGAATTTTATGTTGAAATTCTTGTTTCCTGCTAGTTTTGTAGTCCTTTGTAGTTTCATTTTATGATTGGTTTCCCCTTGTGTTCCTCATTCCCTTGTTTGCCCCTGTGTATTTAAGCCCTTGTTTTCCCTGTTTTCTTTGTCAGTCTTCATGTGTTGTCATGTTCTGTGCCTGGTTTCTCGTGTTTTTGTTTCATTTTATTCTGAGTACTTTGTTTATCTTTTGTTCCATTAAAGCTGCATTTAGATCCTCATTCCTCGCCAGCCTTGTCACACTCACTGTCTGAAAAGCACTGAAAATACCTGAGGTCTTCCTGGAGAAATAAATTGCTGTATCCTTCTTCAAAATAAAGTGATTAGTCAAGCTAATCTTGTTTGCAATCAAGTATGACATGCTTGTGGTTACACTTACATAACATTAGTAAAACTATATGATTACAGGTGCAGTAACACATTATGAAACATGATGGTTAAGTAAAAAACTAAACTAATTTACAGTAAATATCATCGCTTTTGCTGTTATTGATAATGTTGAATCCTGAAAATCTGGTTTTGAATAATATCCTACTAACTTTGTCAAATCATTTTTGTCTGGTATGTTGTAGGATTACAAGCTTTTGTTACAGTGTATTGTAACATTTTACATTGTACTCTTTACAGAATCGAAAATAAGCCTGAGTTGTTTTGTGTATTGAGGCTTGTCCAAACAGACTCATTCCTTTCATTTTTGTAGTTATACTTTTAAAACTTCATGAAGAACATTTACTACTTTATAGTAATCCTGTGTATATATATACACACACCATTCTTATTCCCTAAGCATCCAATTTTGACGCTTGTGCAGAAGCCATCTGTGTCTGCATGACGTGGTGAGAAATCCCATTGTTTTCAACAAAAAAAAACTTTGTCATCAGTTATCAATCTTTGAATATTATTTTATGTATTTAACCTGAATGCTTTATTATACTTATAAATATATTAGTGTGATATTACATTATACAACCATATATTATATTTTAGATCCCCTAACCCAACCCCATTTCTAAACATAACCGATAATCAACAATATTAAATATGAAAGAGACACTTTGTTATACATAATTTGATATACATAACACTATTTACAGATATTTTTAAGCACCCAACCACACATTTATGACTAAACCTAACCAGTTATCAACAATAGAGGTAACAAGCAGATAAAGTACAGTCACGCTAAATTTTTATTTATTTATTTATTTTTTAAATGCACTATAATAATAATCCAAACCATACGATGGCATTGTGAGTAGCTGAGTGAAACTGAAGGTTTTAATCGGTAAAATTATTCTCCCTCTGTGAAGGCATACTGATCCTGTGTCATCCTGATTCTACCTGCACGTCTCATTCAAAAATAAGTGTCATTACACTCGAGGCAGCAATTTTTGAATGCGTTATAACGAAACTTGTGCAGGATGTGTTATGTTGGACGCCGGTTGACCGTGATCGGTGACTAAAAACGTACATTTAGGTTTGTTCTTCACATGATTGTAAGACTGGGATTACACCCGGAATGAAACGGGTTACTTCAGCAGTGCAGGATGTGTTCAGATAGATTAAATATACAGATAAACAACAGATTAAATATTAACCACTGTGAATAAATGTAGCTGATTTCAAATGTAATGAAAATCATACCCCCAACATATGTCACGATGACAAAACTGTACCCCAACGTATAATTAAACGATGCTAAAATTCTAATCCCCATCGCATCAGTCAGTTGATGTCAAAGGTTTCTCGTTGAAAAGAACGCACTTGCCGGATGCGTTGCAAACTGACGCCAGAGGGTGCTTTTACCGTCTGTAGATTGACGCGCTGGGCTCTTGTACAAGCATCAGTCTTTGACGGCTTGGGAGTGAAAATATGTTAAAACATATATATACTTTACATTGGCCCTATACATCTTACAATGATAAATGTTACAATGGTCATTAAATACTTCTAGTTTTCATTAACACAGTCCAATATTTTTAAGTAAGCCTCACTGTTTTGTCTTTGTGGCATTGGCTGCCCGTAGTTATATTAAAGTCTGTTAAATGTTCATTTCTCATGTAGGCCGTATAGCCAACATGATCACATGTTAAATCAGAGTTGTTTTTTGTGAGGTCAGTCTGGTACAGCTGTATAGCTACACATTGTGTCTTTCACAACTTCTGTTTAGACATTTCTAAGTCTGTTCTATAGGTGATATAGGCAGCCACCTAGGGCCCTTATGTACATGGGGGGCCTCATAAATAAGTGCATAGTTCATGAACATACCATCATAATGCTAAGAAACATCAGAAAATTTGATTTTTAAATTCCCTGTACACACACAATTAGTGTTATCATCACATACCAATTCAACATATATATAGATCACAATGACTGTGATAACCAAAAACAACATATTAAGAATAATATGATCTGAATAATCACCAAATGACAAATAACTGAAAGTTACAAAAGTTACAATAACAGCAATGAATATAAGATCAACAAACAGTAAAACTATAAGCAGTACACAGTAATTTGCATAATTTATTCATTCCATAATGCATTGCTGGGAAGCGCCACAAACTATCCTATCTGCAAAATCTATTCTAATAGATAGGCCCATGTGTTTATACTTTACATATATTTGTTTTACATATATATATTTTTGGTAGTGTTGTGTTTATAGGCCTATTTAAAATATGTAATTTTATTTATAAATTATTTTTACACTATCCCACATAGCTGCAACTACCTGATTTTCACTGGTGTTTTAACTCTTACTTTTGCACATATTGTGACCAACGTTTTGTTTTCATTGATTTTGTTGCACTGAACAACATTTACTCAGAGTTATGTGGGTAGTTAACATTAAATTTCAAGCATTGTCAGAAGTATTAAGTGTGACATACTTTTTAAGTAAATGTGACAACTATTTTAAGCAACATTTTCATATTGTAATTTGTAACACTTTAAAATGCGGTTGTATTTTTTAACATTCTCTAAATTAGTTAGTATGTACTAATAATGAAAAATCATTAATAATCTTGGCTAATGTTAATTTCAAATTTGATCAAATTTCTCCCCTTTTCTCCCCAATTTGGAATGCCCAATTCCCACTGCACTATAGGTCCTCGTGGTGGCATAGTGACTCGCTTCAATCTGGGTGGCCGAGGACTACTCTGAGTTGCCTCTGCGTCTGAGACGTCAATCTGCGCATTTTATCACGTGGCTTGTTGAGCGCATTACCGCGGAGACCTAGCACATGTGGAGGCACGCTATTCTCTGCGGCATCCATGCACAACTCACCACACGCCCCACCGAGAGCAAGAACCACATTATAGCGACCACGAGGAGGTGACTCTATCCACCCTAGCAACCGGGCCAATTGGTTGCTTAGGAAGCGTGACTGGAGTCACTCAGCATGCCCTGGATTCGAACTTGAGACTCCAGGCAAGGTAGTCATCACCTTTACTTGCTGAGCTACCCCAGCCCCTTACTAATGCATTTTTAACATTAAAAGTTGTATATGTAGTTAACATTAATTAATGCAGTTTGAAATAGTGATAGGCCGATATATTGGCCAGGGCCTCGTTTCCCAAAAATGATTGATCTTAGCGGTTAAGACCGTTTTCAATGAGCGATTTTACGAACTTTTGTTATATTTTATGTGCGTTTCCCAAAACTGCACTTAACATGAATTTGCGAGGACACGCCTTAAGTGCTACTTAAGATTGTCGCTGTCCATAAATGTGAAGTTCTGAAATGTGACCGTATAGTGCTGTTCGTCATTGAAATTTTATTATATTTGTGTTTAACTTTAAAAACATTTGTAATTTACCTCCCTGGAAATATAAGATATTTTTAAATGTACAACTTAATTCACCACATAATTGCAATTTGTTTTGCAATCATTTTATGCAGAACGATATATTCTTTTACACAATCACTGCTTCGTTCATCAGAAGTACATTTTAATATTTTGCCTTCAAAAATTGCTCTGTGGGTCGAGATTAAAGATTCCAGGATCAGTGAAGACAGCTGTGGCCCTGTGTATGGTCCTGCTAATGACAAGCATTAATTGAATATAACAAGGTTCACCGTACATATTTTTGCAGAGCGTAAAATAAGGAAACGTGTGGAAGATGCGCTTTAGGGACATTCACCAATCACAGGGAGGACTGCTCTTTACTCCCAAAAGTAATAACGGTAACAGCAATGCTACACACCATGTGCGGTACTACACAATGCGTGGTGCGGGCAAGAGCGCCCTTGGGTGTCAGAGAGGAAGAGGAGACAAGGATGAGGAGCCAATATATACAGACGATTTTCATGCAGGGCAGCAAGTTATTGACTTTTTTCCTTCTCTCTCTGATTTACATTTTTACAGTTCTCTGCAACAGTCATGCCCCAACTTTGTTACTAACTATTCCACAAATAACTTTTTTTGTTTACTTATTAATTTATTTTTTCATCCAATACTGAATAACAATTTTATGCATTTATTATTGTTATTATTAGCCTTGTTGGTTAAACATAATAATAAAATAAAATGTATGTATACTGATATTAAATTATCATAAATTGTAGCTATAGGCATTTAAATTGTATCAGGTGTAATTTCACAATTGTCAGGCTTATGATGCTTTTGGGAAAGGAGGCCCAGTGCTTCATTTCCCAAAAGCATCGTAAGCCTAAGTAGATTGTAGAATTCATCTTATGATTCATCTTTGTTTTGCGGCCTGTTTCCCAAAAGCATCGTAACTTAAGTAGTATTTGAAAATGCTTGTAGATTTATGAGCGCTCTGGGGTAATTGTACAGCGCAAAGAGCATCGTAAGCACATAGACTTATGCAGACACCTGTAGGACAAACGCAAAATTACACCTGATACAATTTAAATACCTATAGCTACACTTTATGCTGAGACTTTAATATCAGGACATATGTGTTTTATTTATTTTTTTTTAACAGACAAGTCTAATAATAATAAAAATAATGATTTTTATTCGATGTTTTTTCTTTTCCAGTTTATGCACATTTCAGTAAATATTGCGTAAAAATAAGTGTTTTACTTAATACATTTTGTGTACATCTGAATTGCTGTTGTTAAATTGTATTATGTTTATCGGCATTTACTGTATATTGGCCATCCTGCTCTCAAAAAAAAAACCCATATAGGTTGCCCACTAATATGAACCAATATGAACAAACAAAGACCAATTTTTAAATGATAAATGATGACTTTTCTGTATAATGAAGGTAGATTTTAAACCGAAAGTTTGAAATTTTCATAAAGGTCAGGGCAAGAGTTCACATTTGTATTGGGGGATGTTGTCAAATGTGTTTTGAATATTATAAAGTTACAACTTATACATTTATTAATTGCAATATTTGCTTTTTTGTGCCATTTTGTGATTTATTATTGTTTTATGTTTTAATCTTGCTTTAAAGCCTATAATATGCTGTTTAATAGCAGGTTCCATTGTGACAATTTACCCCATTAAAATATAAAAATACTAACTTGAGTAAAACGTGTACCCCCCCCCCCCCCTCCAGGCAAATCAATACAAGTTGCTAATGCTTTAAGCCATCTTTACGGTCCCATATGATTTCTCAGAAATGATAAAGACTTATGAGGCACATTCTCTCTAAATCTGGTGGGTGGATTTAAACAACATGGACCTGTTTTCTCACTTCTGTCTACATGCAAAATAGGAAAGGGGAAATGAATGCTCTAACTGGTAAATGAATCCAAAGTCTTTCTGGTTATGCTTTCCAAAAGCATTCCATCACCATGTGTCAACAGCATCTGTTATACAACGTTTTGAGTTCCTAGATGGCGCTGATACAATGTTGATTTTTTTATCTGTATCATTTTGGTTGAGATCAAAATGTCAATGTTAAATGTATATGTTGGATCAACTTTGAAATTTTAACAGCACATATTGATTGTGACAGTGAACTAACATTGATGACCACATGTGTGCTTCTCAATATTCTAATTAAAGCTTCTTTATAAGTGAGGAAACACAGGTGCATCCTATACAGAAGCCTTTTTTGTTGAAACACCTATAACGCACTCACACAAATTCTCTGACACTATTTTAAACAATAATGTTAACGTACTTTATTATTTCTCTGTCCCTTTGTTTTACTGGCTTGTTTTTTGTTATTTTGGTTTTGGATTCTGTTACTGACCGTAGTTAAATACATGAATTGAATAAAATGCTCTTTGAAGAAACATTTCCGCATTCTTCAAAATGCAACATGTTTTATCAAGATTAATTAGAATTGTCTTCATTTAAGTTCAAACAACATTATGGCAGATCCCTTAAAACACAGTGGTAATGCATTCTGTGCAAAGTCAACAGTGATTGACGTCGCTTAGAAGTGACTAAGAGCAAGGATATGCCATTTTACACATGTAAACATATTCATTAATTCTTTGATTATGCACTTCCATCCTTGTACTCTTTCCTCGTGTCTTATGAGCGAGGAGTTAAGAAAAAAAAAAAAGGATACTACACAATTAAAAAAATGAGAGACACCCACTGATGTAGTTATGTAAAACAAGCACCTCACATCCTTTCAGTTATATCAGGTAAGGAAAATGCTAAATGCAGTGTTTCAATGATGGATTGTTGCAAAGTGGTGAAGCCAACTTTAAGTGAATTCCAGTATTACTCAATATTTTTTTATATGCCCTTAATTTTCAACCACCAGACTTTCCTGTATGACCGCAACTATTGATTATTTTGCTCATAGACTAATCACTAATCTAGCCATTATTAGAAAAACAATCAACTATTGGATGATTAATGCTATTTTTACTCAACAGCTCTTACAAAAACATAGGTGACCTTACATGAATTCCCTTGCATGACATACTACACTGTACTGCGTGTAACATCATCAAGTGTATAAAACCACTTTTTTGATCTTGTGGATTCTATTAATAGAATGAGGTGGAAAATATATTATTGTCAGTGGTGTAGCCTTTAGCATTGGCATTTAACAATATTCTTGTAAAAATACCAGAGACTGCTTTAAGAATCTAGAAAGACCTTGTATTGTAGTAATATATAGTCGTAATTGTCTTTCCCCACAGATTGCATTATGGAAGTTTTTTTTGTTTGACACACCCACTTCAGGTCATGGAGCCTCGACTAACCAGATGAGGAGTGTTCGATATGGGAAACACCCAAAATGTGCAGAACTTTGGGTCCCCATGACTGGACTAGCCTACATGATTGATTTGTCAAAACATGACACTGCTGGACCGTACAAACCAGTTTTCCACTTGTGAACAATTAAGATTTTTATTCTGTTCCATTGATTTTTATTCTATTGGTTTTTCTCTGTGATCAGTTTTAGATGCCTTTATTCAGCAAATTAGTGTGGGAGCAGTTCCTCTAGTGCTTATTTATTTATTTACTATTATTACTTTTTGTGATAAAGATAAATTAACTCTACAAATTTGAATTTTTTATTTTTTCACCAAATTTCTTTAAACTTTTTTGATATTTCAATGTTGATTCAATCAGATTCTAACGCTGATTCAGTTGTTAATATTGATTTTTTTTGTTTAGGTTTCAATGTTGTTTCGATATTGCATCAACTCTGGGTTTACCACGAAAGTGGGCCTGAATTTACCGGTATTCTTGGCCATAGTAAATTATGCTCCTAACCTGCTCCGTAGCAGGTTTTGTTCTGGGTAACAGATCACTAACAGATACTGATCCAGTCAGCTGGGAGTAAAGTGACATCTCTGATGCAATGGGAAAAGAAATATTAGAAATTCACAAAATCGACTTTAAATTATTTATTTAAACAATTCTACATATAGATTTGGTCTTTTATTTAAATACATAATTTCTTTTAATTTCTAGCCATAAAATGTAATATATCTAGGAAAATATAAATATAATATAAAAATATTGTATATAATTATAGACTATCTATAAAACAGCTAGTAAAATGGATTAAAGATCTAGTTCACAAAAAATTATCCTCATATTTCCTCATATTAAACACCAGATGGCAGTGTTTGATTTAACATTGTCAATTCACTCAGGCAATTTGATCTTTCCCTCAGTTTAAGGTTAGCAAGAATGAATTGGTTCCTTTTAATACATTGTCATAATACACCTTACCAGTTGTCAGTCCTTGAAATATGACCAAATGGTTACTAGACTTATGCTCAGCCCCTCCTCTCCATGTGGATACAGAAAGGCCCATACTGAAACAAACTACTTAAAGGTGCACTCAGTAATTTTTTTAATATATCGTCTTGGACTTACACTGACACCTGGTGGCCTGGATGCAGCATTATTCAAACACAATAGTTTTCAGTTACCAATGCCATTGTAGAAATTCACTATTCGCAGTCAGACATGATTCATGTAATCCATGAGTGAAAGTGTCCAATAACAGGACAGTTACTGAGATTATGGAAGTAGTATTTGTCTGGTCATGTGATCCTAACATGGCTGCCCCCCTGAGGAGACCCTCTTCATGTAGACTGAAATCTCATGTGAGTGCTCATGATTTAAGACATACTGTATGTGTTAAAATTACTATTAATTTCTTTAGTAAAACTCTGCCAGTACAGTAAGGCAAAATACACATGTTAAAAATACATTATCTGAAAAACCTAAATATCTTATGCAGTGTTGTTTCTAAAACAAGATCAATCTAATTGATCTTGTTTTAAGGATTTTTAGATATTTTTACAAGAAAATCAAAAAATTATCAAGAATAAGATTTTTACCCTAATATCAAAGGTCTTACTAGGAAAAAAATTAATTATGGTCTAACGTGAATTTTCTTGATAAAAATTATGATCGTGCCTGGCAACGTGCATGTAAAATGGCTAGAAATAGCATTTTAGCTTAGCGTAAAGCTGACAATTTACACAAGGTTTATTTCCATTTCTTCTGCTCCAAACATACTTCTCTGTCTGCTCGTATGAATGTAACACATCATAAGAAAGTGTTTCACCACTGTTCAAATGTACTTTGGATCGCATCATTTATATGTATAAATGTTTTCCATCTGAAAGGACTAAATATTAAATGAAACAAATGACAATAAAATGCAAAGTAATCTTTTCAGTAATCAAAATACTTTTTGAATGTAACTGTATTCTAATTACCAATAATTAGGATTCCTCCGGTAGGAGGAAACCCTATTGTTATTGGTGGTTTTATTATTATTATTATTAGGATTCCTCCGGTAGGAGGAAACCTATTGTTATTGGCGGGTTTATTATTATTATTATTATTATTATTATTCTCCTTGCGCCCCAATATCTCAAAAAGTCACCAGGCAAAAATTGTCTAATTTGGCACATTGATACTACAGGCAGGCCACCGGGAACCCCCACACCAAGAATGGTCCACATTCGCCCTTAGGGGGCGCTACAGGCCACGCCCAAAAGTCCAATTTTCAAAGTGATGGCATTTCCACCCCATTTGTCCAGTTCTTCTGAAACTTGGAGTACATGCTTCATTTCGCATGGGGAACAAAAAAGCCTCAAGGACCCATAAGGTCCGACATGATGGATTTTCCTGTAAAGTGAAAATTTGGGAAAACCTACAAAAATTTTCTTCTCTTGAACCGTAGATCCAATTGACTTGAAATGTGGTTCCCATATGTAGAATTGATGTCTTTCAATTTGTTACTTAGCAGAAATGAAAACAATACAAAATGGCTGAAAGGGGCGTATTTATGTTAATGTCCACTTTGCCTCAATATAGATATATATATATATATATATATATATATATATGTGTGTCAATAAATCAAATGTCATTTTGACTGATGGTTTTTCAAACCTAACATTCTTCAAGCTGACATCACTCTTAAGTACCACGCAAAATTTCACCTTGATATGTCAAAAGATGACTGAATTACAACTGTTTGAACTTGGGCCAAATCTGACAATGCTAGCCACTGGTTCTTTTTTTATACAGAAACTGAAAGCAAAAATACTCAGCAATGCAAATAGCTAACTTGGCTAAGAGGTTGAGCTGGTAAGTGAAGGGTCAGAGGATCAAATTCAGCCATAGCCATAATTTTTTTGTTTAGGATTCAGACAGAAAGACATGTTTTTTAGGATTCCTCCATCGGGAGGGTTTAACCCCAACCCTCTACTGACAAATGTTTTAATGATTTGCCATTTTGAGGAGGAATCCGCATTGCTGCTTGCAGCTATATTTTAAATTGTAACTGTAATGGAATACAGTTACTTATATTTTGTATTTTAAATATGTAATCCCGTTACATGTATTCCGTTACTCCCCAACCCTGTTCATAAGTGACAGGAGCCCCCCAAATATGTGTCAAGAATAATGACATATATTCTATAATGTCTAGTATGACAGTTTATAGAATTACCTACAACAATCCAAGATCATTTAAATTGCATTTTTATAGTAATTAATAATTAAGAAAATGCTTTAAGTGTGACTTACAATAGGCTACACAACACAGACAACCCCCCTGAAGCAACCTGAGGTTAAGTGTAAGATTGTGATGGCTCATGCATCACCCTGTGCCGGATTCAAACTATCAACCTTTCAGTTACCAGCCCAGCCTGTTTACTGGACCAGACCATTATCACAATTAACTACTGTATGTGGACACTTCACCTCTGTAGTCTGCATGTCTCTATTCACAGGTAAGACTTGGTGAACAATGTGACCATCATGGACTTCTCAAAATCTTTTTGTGATTAACATTTGTATTGATTTTTCAAAGCAAAGAAAAAAAAAAACATATATACAATGAATCCACATTAAACCCCACTACTTACCCTCCCCAATCAAGAACCCCACCCGACCCCAAACGAACATCCCAGTGGTCTTACATAAGTACACACATATACAGAGAATAAAATAATAAAAAAGAAATAAATATATATATATATATATATATATATATATATATATATATATATATATATATATATATATATACACACACACACACACACACACACACACATATATACTTACATACATACATATATAATAAACATACAACTCTAAACTATACCTCTCTCTCCACAGAACCACTCCGAGAGCCCCCCAAAAAACATCAAATATCTACCCCATTTCCCAATAAAAGAATCCCATATCCCCAGCCTTCTACACGTTACCTCTTCGAAGGCTGCCACCCTTCCCATCTCCTCGCACCACTCCCAAATTGAGGGTTGAGGGTGCTCCCACCGACTTCCAACCCCTTAAAACAATCTGCTTGCCTATCATCGCACTGGTGAGGACCCAATTGTTTATGTATTTGTCACCTACGTCGATGACCGCCCCATCACCCAAAACACAGAGTCTGGGGCAAAAATCCGAATGCCCAACACGTCACACACAAAACTCTGTACCTTCAACCAAAATTCCTGAATCTCAGCGCACCACCAAAAAACATGGGCCATGTCTCCATCCTCTGATTGGCATCGCCAGCAGGTGGGTGTGTCTTTAAGACCAAGCCTATACAATTTAGAGGGGGTCCAATAGAACCGATGTAAAATCTTGAATTGTATAAGGCGCACCCTTGCATCTCTCGATGCGGTTTTTATGTTTTTTTAAATTCTAGCCCATTCTCCCTGCTCCAATTCCAGGTTTAAATCTTTCTCACATAATCTCTTGAGAGTGGTTGAGGCTCCGTCCCCCAGACTCTGAATTAATATGGAGTAATACACTGATGCCACATGGCCCTTTCCAAAAGCAGAAATCACCTCTCCTAGAGTATCTGCTGCTTTAGGGGGGTGTATGCTATTCCCAAAAATAGTACAGAGCAAGTGGCGTAACTGAAGATACCTAAAAACCTGAGATCTGGGGATCCCAAAATATTGAACCAAATTTTCAAAGGATCTCATCACACCACTCTCATAAAAATCACCGAGTGTATTAACCCCCCTCACAATCCACTCTGACCAACAAAAAGGGGACTTATTAATGCATAGTTTGGGGTTTAGCCCTAAGCTCGAGGCAACATTTAGATAAATATCTGAATTAAACACTCTGGACACTTTTGTCCATACTGAGTGAAAATGTAAAATAACGGGGTGTGATTTAACTTCTCTATTTAGTTTGATGGAAAAGCTTCGCAATGGCAAAATAGGGGCAAGAAGTTCTTGTTCAATGCAGAACCAGGGAAGGGCTCTTACAGGTGGAAGCCACCAATGAACCAAATGTCTGAGACCGAATGCATAATAATAAAACAAAATCTTGGGTAGGCCTAGCCCACCTTTGTCAATCGGCCAGTGTAACTTATTGAAATGTAATCTGGGGCGCTTACCACTCCAAATGAAAGACTTCGCTATGCTCTCAAATTGCTTGAAATAAGAAAGGGGGACATCTACCGGGAGAGACTGTAGCAGGTAGTTACATTTTGGAATACAGTTCATTTTAATAACATTAACCTTCCCAATCACCAATAAATGTAATGAAGCCCACCTGTCTACATCGCTCGAAAATCTTTTTATTAAAGGGTCAAAATTAACTCTGACTAAATCAGACATATTTTTTGGGAATAAAATGCCCAAATATTTAATGCCCTGTTTGGGCCACTGGAAGGCACCTGGCTGGAAGGCCGTTACTGGACAGTACGCTGTCAGAGCCAAAGCTTCAGATTTAGACCAGTTGACTTTGTATCCTGAGAATTTGGAAAAGGAATGAATAATTCTGTGGAGGCAAGGCATAGATTTAGTAGGGTCAGAGACGAATAATAAGATATCATCTGCATAAAGCAGAAGCTTATGCGCCACGCCTCCCGCCGTCACCCCTGGAAAATCATCCACTTTCTTATTGCGGTTCCAGGGCAAGACAGAACAATAATGGGGAAAGAGGGCAACCCTGAAGGGTGCCCCTATCCAGGACTTCTCAAAATCTTAAACTGGGCGAGGTTTTGTTTAATCCAGTCCCAAATTTTATATTTTGTATTTTGCTAACTTGGTGTTCTCAATCACATGCAGAGGATTTTTAATTTTTGTATGTTCTTAGGGTGATGTCAGCTAAAGTGGACTATCAGGTTAGATGGGCCAGATAAGGTTGGAGTATCATAGTTTTTTAAGATTCAATATCCAATCACTGTAAACTATTTAAAACAGTTGCCACAATAGTACTTGAAATGTTTCAGCTGTTTTCATTGGTCTGAGTTTGTTAAGGTAGGCAGGGCAAATAATTTTACAAAGGCTTATATATAAGCAACTTTTGAACATCTAAATGTAAGGGATCATAAATTATGTAATAATGAACTCTATAAATCTGATTAGCAAAGCAAGCTAATTATTTTATGAGAAATACTTTTTAATTGCTGGCCCATTTTAGCAAACCCCCATCAGCTAAAATAAGCAGCTATGTTTCAGCTAAACTGGGCCACTTTACACTGATCAGCCACACCATTAAAACCACTGACAGGTGAAGTGAATAACATTTATTAACTTGTTACAGTGGCAGCTGTCAAGAGGTGGAATATATTAGGCCGCAAGTGAACAGTCAGTTCTTGAATTTCATGTATTGGAAGCAGGAAAAATGGGCAAGCGTAAGGATCTGAGGGACTTTGACAAGGGCCAAATTGTGATGGCTAGACGATTGGGTCAGAGTATCTCCAAAACGGCAGGTCCTGTGGGGTGTTCCCAGTATGCAGTGGTTAGTACCTACCAAAAGTGGTCCAAGGAAGGTCAACCGGTGAATCTGCAACAGGGTCATGGGCGCCAAAGGCTCACTGATGCACGTGGTGAGCAAAGGCTAGCCCATCTGGACCAATCCCACAGAAGAGCTACTGTAGCACAAATTTCTGAAAAACTTAATGCTGGCCATGATAGAAAGGTGTCAGAACATGTAGTGCATCGCAGCTTACTGCGAATGGGTCTGCGTAGCTGCAGACCGGTCAGAGTGCCCATGTTGTGCCCTGTCCATCGCCGAAAGCGTGGCACGTGAGCGTCAGAACTGGTCCATGGAGCAATGGAAGATGGTGGCCTGGTCTGATGAATCACATTTTCTTTTAGATCATGTGGACAGCCGGGGGTGTGTTTGTCATTGACCTGGGGAAGAGAAGGCAGCAGGATGCACCATGGGAAGAAGGCAGGCTGGCGGATGCAGTGTGATGCTCTGGGCAAGTCTGATCCATGGAGGCCCCACCTCGCAACTTACAGGACTTAAAGGATCTGCTGCTAACGTCTTGGTGCCAGATACCACAGGACACATTCAGAGGGCTTGTGAAGTCCATGCATCGACGGGTCAGAGCTGTTTTGGTGGCACGAAGGGGACCTACACAATATTAGGCAGGTGGTTTTAATGTTGTGGCTGATCGGTGTATAAACTGACTTATAAGAGATATTTTGATGGTTCCTTTAATTAAAACTGCTCAAATAATATTGTAAGAATCCATTTCAAGTTTGGATGTGTTAAATTAGTATTGTATGAATGTGATATCCATAAATGTGTTCAAATACACACACAACCACCTCACACACACTCTCGCAAACACTCACGCCCATTTTATTTCAACTGTTAGGCTTTGAGTAAAATTAATTTACACATGAAAAATCAATTGAAAAGAAATTACAATGGTCAAGACTGCTTATCAGCCATGCTGAATGCTGATGCTATATAAAGTCTTACAGAACAATACCCTATTCTGTCTCACAAGTCACATACACACACAAACACACACACACACACACACACACACACACACACACACACACACACACACAAAAGGAGCTTCTCACAGAATGGTAACAATAGCTGAACAAGTTTTAGAAAGACAAGTTGCCTTTTAAATTTATATTCTTGTTAATGTCATATATTAGTCTTATTCTAACACCTACAAATCCACATCAATCAATCTTAACCTCCTACACTACACGCATCTTAACACATCCATTTGTAATACCATTATATATTTCTTGCATTGCAATGTTATGGTTTTGCTATACCGATTATAGAATGATGGTTGTGCTATACAGATTCAGCAGCCCATTTTAGCTGAACACAGCAATGATGATATGGTGGGGGGCTTTTGACATTTGAATAGCTCTTGGGCATAAACAGTTTTTATTTTTTTTACAGAAATGATAGAAGAGACCTCAATTAACAAACAAAGAGCAGTCAGGAAGATGTGCATATTTTCAGATACATTTTCAGAATCAGAATCAGAATCAGCATTATTGCCAAGTATGCTTACACATACAAGTAATTTGTCTTGGTGACAGGAGCTTCCAGTGTACAACAATACAAAAACAATATTTGTATTTTAATGCTGTTCTAGATGATTTGGCAAAAAGTGACTTTAGCTGACATCCCCCTATCTGTCAGTGGCTTTCTCGAGCCAAGGTATCTGCGTCTGAAAAGTTTCCTGTAGGCCTACGTGGATCTGTTCCAAAACTCTTCAGGTAAAGTGAACGCATGTGTTGCTTTATTGATATACAGCTTCTCTGCCGGGAGAGTTCGCCGTTTCACATAGCTCACAAATTACAAAAAGAAATACAGTACCGATCTCAGGTCAGCTGTGCTGGGAATTCAATCACTCGTCTTGTTGATGCGTTATTAGAGCAGAGGTTGCAGAGTATTCAGTTTGTGATCATCAATTTTTTGCTTTCGTAGTTCTTAACAGACCATAGCAGCAGGAACGTGTTAATGACGGTGGTCAGCTGCAACGTGGAGAGTTTCATTACCAAACTGCTGCTTGAGAGAGAGAGCGTCTCAGGTCAATGAGAATAAACAGCGCTGTTTCGGAGTGAAGGATCAACTTCAGAGTCGCTAATGTTTTGCCGAAATCAGACAGTGAGAGCCACTATCGCTCGGGGCTCAGCGTTGGAGATGGAGATACGACGAGGAAAGTTCAGACAGAGTGTTTTCATGGAAACCCCGCAGGTAAATAAAAGCTCCGGTGTGTCCAGAGGCTCAGCTGGACTGTAGTAGTAGATGTGTCGGATGTTGCCGAATGTACTGTATAGTCTGTTTTACTCTATGCCATTAACTGGATATTTCTTCAACTTAGGGCAATTTCATTTCTCAAGGACTGATTTTTAACAGATCCCAACTTTTTACCCCTTTTCGTTATATGAAGGTCACGTTAAAACTGACTTTTTTTTATTTATTATTTATTTATTTTTATACCATGCCTTAATTATTTATTTTTGGTAGCCCATTTTTCAAATGCTTTTTATGCATTGATTTTAATGTTGTAGTGTCACCGTCCCAGACTTTCAATATTAAACTGAAAAACCATAAAAATAAATAAAACAAATTATGTTTAAAATTATGTTTAAAATTATGATAATATAAACAAAGAGTGACAAAACATAAACCATTTCAATATTTATTGTGGGAAAATTTATACCCATTTTGATTTTTTTTAAAGTTTGACTGTCCCACAGGCGTTATTTCCACCACAGCGAACAGTTTTGGCCCAAATAAATTGTTTTAAAAAGTGAATGTACTTGTAAACCAAGTCAATAAAAGTGTCAGTGAAAATCATGCTTGAGATGAAACATGAGACAAGTGACAAAACCAAAGAAAAATCAAGGTAAATATCACTTGAGCAGAGTATTTTCATTGGGCGTAAGCTCAAATTTTGCCAAATTGTGCAAAAAGTGTGAAAATATTATTTAATTGTTTGTATAATGTATTCATGATACATAAAATGTTTGCTGCTATGAATTAGTCTTAGCAAGACCAAGGAGTTGTTTAATAATCTAACAAATGTAATTCCATCACCAGGGCTTCAGACCAAAAAAATGACTTAGGAGACATTGGCTACTAAACTGAAACATTAAGGAGCCAAATGGCTGTTTTTAGTCTCCAAATCACAGAATTGCTCGATTTAGATTGCTGTTCAGAAACAACATAGAAAGCATAGAAGACAGCTGATAACCCATTAATTTAAGGTTTAATAAACCGTATATATAGTTAAGAAGATAAGTTTGCATTCCCTTTTGTCTCACAAATGTTCACATCCCTTTCATTTTTTTTGGGTTTGTTGTTGCGTGCGGTGCAGCTCGTCAGAAACAGAACGGGTGAAAAGCGGCGCTCTAAAGATTAATTAAATAACTCATAATATGATATCTAACGAAACCGCATATGAACGCACACAACCCGACTGGCGCCAATGGCGACTAGATTTTAAGTTATTGTCACAATCAAATATTTTTGGTCACATTTGCGACTATTTTAGTTGCAGTCTGGATCCCTGATCACCATAAGCATCATTTCCAACATGGAATTCTATTTTAATCTTCTGAGACCAGAGTGTGACTGTTGTGTGCATTTGCACAGACAAAAGCAGTTTATTCTGCAACTAAAATCCCAATAATAAACAGAAAATTTACAATTTGGTGCATAATATGGGACTTTTAACTATAAACAAGCCCAAAATACACAGAGGACTTGGCTCCATTACAGTGCTCTACACTGATTAGCCACAACATTAAAACCACCTGCCTTATATTGTGTAGGTCCCCCTCGAGCCACAAAAACAGTGCCAATCTGTATCTCAGAATAGCTTTCTTAGGTGCTATTCTTCTCACCACAATTGTACAGAACGGTTATCTGAGTTACCGTAGACTTTGTCAGTTCTAACCAGTCTGGCCATTCTCTGTTGACCTCTCTCATCAACTAGGCATTTCCGTCCACAGAACTGCCACTCACTGGATGTTTTTGGCACCATTCAGAGTAAATTCTAGAGACTGTTGTGTATGAAAATCCCAGGAGATCAGTAGTTATAGAAATACTCAAACCAGCACATCTGGCACCAACAATCATGCCACAGTACAAATAACTGAGATCCACATTTTTTCCCCATTCTGATGGTTGATGTGAACATTAACTGAAGCTCCTGACCTGTATCTGCTTGATTTTATGCACTGTACTGCTGCCACATGATTGGCTGATTAGATAATCACATGGATGATTGTTGGTGCCAGATGGGCTGGCTTGAGTATTTCTGTAACTGCTGATCAGCTGGGATTCTCACGCACAACAGTCTCTAGCATTTACTCCGAATGGTGCCAAAACCAAAAAAGCATCCAGTAGTACCCCTATTATACAGCCGGCTTTGATGTTCTTGAGCCTGGAGCAAATTCTCCTGTGTTAATTTCCCCAGCGTGTGGAGTTTTGCTCTCAGGTCAAGAACGTATTGAATTTATTTTTTGCTGTTTGAAGGTCCGTCCTCCCAGTTTTCTCATAGGACGTCGAGCACGCCGCGCGGTCCATGCCCATACAGTAATTCAAATGGAGAGAACCCTGTGGAGGCTTGCAGGTCCTCTCGTACTGCAAATAATAGGGGCTCGAGCCACTTGTCCCAGTTTTGAGTGTCTTTGTGCACAAACTTACGAATTATATTCTTTAGGGTCTGGTTAAATCATTTGACCAAGCCATCCGTTTGGGGGTGGTAAATGCTGGTCTGAATCGATTTAATCCACAATAATTCATACAGTTTGCATAGTGAACATGACATAAACGTAGTGCCCTGATCAGTGAGGATTTCTTTCGGAATCCCCACTCGGGAGATTATTCTGAAGGGTGCCTCCGCAACACTTCGCGCTGAAATGTTGCGCAGAGGCACTGCTTCCAGATATCGCGTTGCGTATTCCACCAGAACTAACACAAAGTGATGCCTGCGTGCCGTTCACTGTAATGGCCTGACGAGGTCCATACCAATTCTTTCGAAGGGGACCTCGATTAATTGAAGGTGGCGCAATTGTGCTCTTGGAGTGGCCGGCGGATTCACCAGCTGACATTCACGGCATGCCGCACACCACCTGTGAACATCCCTGCGAATGCCTGGCCAATAGAAACGGGCCATTAGATGGTTTAGTGTCTTTTTCTGCCCTAAGTGACCCACCATCGGATTATAATGAGCTGTCTGGAATAGCATTTCCCGACAGCTCTTCAGTACCAACAGCTGAGTTTGAATATCCCCGTGCACACACATTACCTTCACCCGTCAGCCTGTATCCAAAGCCTCGGACTGAACCAGGCTTTGGTGAATGGAGGTTTGATTACAACCTGATTTCACGGCTTTGTATGTATCCCCCGTAATACTCACAGGTATCTGGTACGCTTCTGCTTGATCGGGGGCGGCCTGTGGTGCATCGGTGATCCGGACCAATGTCTCCACCTCCATCGCGGGGCATCGGTCCTGGAAGTGCCCAGGCTCCCTGCAGCTCCAGCAGACTAGCCCAGACTTCACACCCATACCTGCGAGAGTAGATTCACCAGCTTTTGGGGGAGAGTGGAGAGGGAAAGGTCTACATTACCGGGGAACCGGTTTTGGGGTCGGCTGAGTGTCAGCGAGCGGAAGTGTTGGCGTTGTTACTATGGGCTTCGGCCAACCCATTGCAGGATGGCTTTCTTCAGATCTTTGTACACAGTTGGCCGCAGGAAGTTGTTAGGCCGTGAGTTGGGCTTCCCTGGACAACAGTGGCAGTAGGCGTGCTGTCCACTGGGTGCTCGGCCACTTCCAGGCTTCGGCCATCCACTTGAAGGGCTTGATAAAAGCCTCTGGGTTGTCCTGGGGTCCCATCTTGGTCAGGGTGACATGCGACACGGCCATGGGTAGGTCTGGGGTCGTAGCTGAGGACCCCTCCTAGTGTACCAAGCTCCATAGCACCTGATGGTTCTCACTTGAGCCTGGAAGAGCGCCTGGAACCATTGCTCCTGTTCCATACGCAGCTCAAGCAGAAACTGATGTTGGGCGTTTGTGGATGCTGGCAAGTGTCTTGAACACTTCGGCCAGTGGCAAGAACTCCATGACGGCATTTTCTTCCTCCTAATTTCTGTGTT
Organism: Myxocyprinus asiaticus; assembly: GCF_019703515.2. NCBI lineage: Eukaryota > Metazoa > Chordata > Actinopteri > Cypriniformes > Catostomidae > Myxocyprinus > Myxocyprinus asiaticus. The sequence continues at coordinate 37,688,708 of NC_059346.1, read as the reverse complement.
TCGGCACCACTGTAATAGTTCACGCATTCTCTCGTGAAGGAGGAAGCAGGAGCCGGATAAACAATCCAACATAAGTTTTATTATCACACTTTTCAGTGTTACACACACAAAGATCTGCTTTTCAGCATAACATTAAATGTGCACACGATCACTGCTGCATGCATCCCTCTCCCTCCTCCGGCAGTCTCACTGTAACACAGAACAGCTGTTAGAGATAATTTCCCACAGGTGTCAAGCCTTACCGTTTATCCTCTCCTGGCCTCGCTCTCCTCAGACATCGCACGGACACGCCCACATCACCACAATCCTTTTAAAGGAAAAGGATATTGCATCTGTATACGATTATCCCACAGAAAGTGGGTTGAGTTAAAAGAGAACTCTGCCTAACCCCTAATTATTTTTATACGTAGCTTGCTGTAGTGTGATAGAAGCATGGCTGGTTCAGAGTGTGGCTGATGGATGCCAAGAGTCCCAGTGGCACCTCTGCCAAAATTCACTGTTTGGGTCTACAGGGATGTTACATTTGATGTAGTTTTAGTTGTGCATGAGGATTTATATTTACATCTAAAATCAATCAGTTTTTATCTTTAATTATGAAGAGTTTGGTTCTGAATCTAAAAATCTGGATCTCAAATCGGAGGCAGACTAAATCTTGTCTTGATTATGTCATCAATAAAAGTAACCTGCAGTTGGGTCACTAAATTTGGATCATTGTTTTTTTACAATATTGTCTATTCTTAGGCTGCATTCAGAATGTTTGCGGGTTCATGCAAGTATTAGAACAGTTTTGTCATATTCAGAAGCTGAAGTTCCATTTGAAGCATTGAAATTCAAATCTTTTTTTGATCACTAAAATGGAGGTTCTGTTTGATTCTTGAACAGCTGAAAACAGAGTTTGTATGTCTCCTTCACTGATGGGATTTAACATACTAGCTCCTATCAGTAACACTTAGGCACCAATCTAACAAATACACATCTCTAATTCAGTCCCTCATTCAGGACAGATGTGATTTCACTCAAGTCATTGTATGCTTTGTTGAAAAGCCTTTAAGACTCCACAGTTCCCCACTGACATTATATTACCCCCACTATACTGGATGATATGAAGTCTACTGTTTGATGTCTTCACTGTGACTGCTGATTGGAAATCAATATGCCCTAATGAAGATTTTTATTTCAAAGAGATCATTGTGTGAATGAGTGACCTAGACCTGGTAGAACTTTACAATATCATGCCCCAGTTTCCAGTATTAGGACTGCAACAGAAAATGTGTGAATTCAGGCTCAGGTAAAGCAATTAGGCAAAAGGGTAGTGGGAAGGAAGATGGCTAGATCAGTTAAGTAGACTAGACTCAAAAGCAGTAATGGAAAAATAGCTCACACACACAGATATTATGTAATGACAGTGCATTAGCTTTTTTGTTTAATCCCATGTCTGCTTGTTACCTGAAAAATATGTTTGGAAATCAGACAAATAGGCTGCAATTTCAAGCTGACATTTTTATTGGTAACACTTAATTTTTTTCTGATTTTTTTCCCCTTTTTCTCCCAATTTGGAATGCCCAATTCCCAATGTTCTTTTTAAGTCCTCGTGGTCGCGTAGTGATTTGCCTCAGTCCGGGTGGCGGAGGACGAATCCCAGTTGCCTCCGTGTCTGAGACCGTCAACCTGCGCATCTTATCACGTGGCTTTTTGAGCGCGTTGCCACGGAGACATAGCGCGTGTGGAGGCGTCACGCCATCCACTGCGGCAACCACGCTCAACTCACGCGCCCCACCGAGAACGAACCACATTATAGTGACCACGAGGAGTTTACCTCATGTGACTCTACCCTCCCTAGCAACCGGGCCAATTTGGTTGCTTAGGAGACCTGGCTGAAGTCACTCAGCATGCCCTGGGTAACACTTTATTTTGATGGTCCCAAGTAGATATTTAACTGACTAAAAGTGACTTATCAACTGGCTTGCTATAGCTAGTAAACAGTGTTTCAACAAACATTCAGTAGACTATCAATAGCCTGTATAACAACAGCAAAATAACAGCTTATCGACTGACTTGCTATAGCTAGTAAACAGTGTTTCAACAAACATTCAGTAGACTTTCAGTAGCCTGTATATAGATCTCTATTAATGACCTACTTACATTATTGTTGAGAACATCAGTTCATTAAAAGGTCATTAATAAAGATCTATATACAGTTCACTCTGGCATTCGGCCCTTTTGCTTTTGCCATCCACTGCAGAGGGGCATGGTCCGTAACCATGGTGAAGGATCGGCCGAAGAGGTAATAGCACAGTTCCAGGACCACCCACTTGATGGCCAAGGCCTCTCGTTCCACGACTGCATATCTGGTTTCCACAAGCAAGAGTTTTCGACTTAAGAACAGGATGGGATGTTCCTCGCCTTGGAACACTTGGGAAAGGACAGCTCCGAGGTCGGACTCTGACATGTCCATCTGTAACAGAAATGGTAGAGAGAAATCTGGAGCATGCAGGACTGGTTCTGAGCTAAGGGCTTGCTTCAGGGATGGAAATGCTTTCTCTGCTGTAGCCAACCAGTGGGTCTTCTCAGGCTGTCCTCTCTTGGTCAGGTCTGTAAAGGGACAAGCTAGAGAGGAGAAGTGAGGTATAAAACAGCAGTAATACCCAGCCAAACCTCCGATCCGATAGCCCAGGTACCGTGCTTCTGTGAGGCCGAGGTGACATTTCTTTGGGTTGGCTGTCAACCCAGCCCGCCTTAGCTCAGTTAGCACCTTCCGGAGGTGGGGGAGATGTCCCTCCCAGCTCTCAGCATGGATGACGATATCGTCCAGGTAAGTGGCAGCGTAGTCTTGATGAGGTCAGAGGATGACATCCATCATTCTCTGGAAAGTAGTGGGGGCCCATGTAAGCTGAAAGGAAGGACTCGGTACTGCCAGTCCAGCCCACTAGGAGTACTGAAGGCTGTCTTTTCCTTGGCAGCGGTGGTGAGGGGAACCTGCCAGTAGCCTTTAGAGAGGTCCAGAGTGGAGATAAAATGGGCCTTCCCAGCTGCTCGATGAGTTCATCAACCCGAGGCATGGGATATCCGTCGAACGTGGAGACTTCAATCAGCTTCCGGAAATCATTGCAAAACCGGAAGGTCCCATCAGGCTTGGGAACCATTACGATGGGGCTGGACCAGGAACTGTGGGATTCCTTGATAACGGCAAGCTTGAGCATCCTCTGCACTTCTCCCTCAATAGCCTGTCTCCGAGCCTCAGGTACCAGGTAGGGCTGCTGCCTGACGGTGGTATTGGTGTGGGTGTGTATGTCGTGGGAGATGACATGAGTCTGACCCGGGACCTCAGAGAACACATCCGCAAACTCCTGGAGGAGATGTTTAAGATCCTGTCTTTGATCTGGCACGAAGTGTTCACCAAGCGCCAACACAGGAGGTGTTCCTGTAGCCATAGCAGTGAGTCGGTGGGGTCCCGGATCGATCCACTTCTTTAGGAGGTTCACATGGTAGATCTGCTCATCCCTTCGGCGGCCTGGCTGCCAGACTCTGTAGTTAACTAGGCCCAAAAGTTCGACTGCTGTATAGGGGCTCTGCCACATAGCCAGGAACTTGGAGTTGGCACATGACCCCAGGCCGACTTTGGCAATGGTCCTACTAGGTCCATGCCGGCATGCTCAAAAGGCACCTCGATGATGGGCAACGGGATGAGTGGGCTTGGAGATGGTCGCTGCGGGGTAGATCTCTGACACATTTTGCATCACTGGCAGAACCTCTTTACCTCTCCGTCCAGTCCTGGCCAGTGGAATCGGTCTTGTGTCTGTTGGCTGGTGTTTCGGGCCCCCAGGTATCCATCCATGGTAGTTCCTTGACCACTCAGATCGCTGCCTCCGACAGCTCCACTGCTTCGACCAACTCAGAAATCGTGGAGGGGTCTTCATTCCAACGGCCCAGCAGACGGGGCACTGCAGAGATCTCAATAACTTATCCATGGTTATCTTCTCTGCTACTCTTTCTGGGCCAGGTTTTCCAGCTAAGAGCCACAGTTCAACGAGACGTGCAAGCTGTGCGGCCTGGACCCGAATCGGAACCTAGGGATCGTACATCCATTCATGGAACTTCTGAGCGGCGCACACCAAAGACAGTCCCGCCTGAACTAAGATCTCCGCTTTGAGGACATCGCAGGAGGCTTCAGCAGAAGGGAATAATAGACCTGCTGTGCCTCCCCCATAAGGAAGGGTGCCAAGATAGCAGACCAGTCCCCTCATGGCCAGACCTCCCGGGTGGCTACCACCTCAAAGGTATGGAGAAAAGGGGCCTGGGTAGCTCAGTGGTAAAGACGCTGGCTACCATGCCTGGAGTTCGCTAGTTCGAATTCCAGGGCGTGCTGAGTGAATCCAGCCAGGTCTTCTAAGCAATCAAATTGGCCCGGTTGCTAGGGAGAGTAGAGTCACATGGGGTAACCTCCTCGTGATCACTATAAAGTGGTTTGTTCTCGGTGGGGCGCGTAGTGAGTTGAGCATGGTTGCCGCGGTGGATGGCGTGAAGCCTACACACGCGCTATGTCTCCGTGGCAATGCGCTTATCAAGCCACATGATAAGATGCGTGGGTTGACGATCTCAGACGCGGAGGCAACTGGGATTCGTCCTCCGCAACCCGGACTGAGGCGAATCACTACGCGACCACGAGGACTTAAAAGCACATTGGGAATTGGGCATTCCAAATTGGGAGAGAAAAAAAAAGGTATGGAGAAAAGCCTATGTATCATCTTGCTCGTTGAGCTTAGTCAGTACTTGGTGGGTAGAGTGTTTTACTTCCGCAAGTGCTACAGGAAGCGTGGGATGAAATGTCACCCGAGTATCTGGACAAACTGACAGCTAGAATGCCAAGGATCTGCAAAGCTGTCCTTGCTGCACATGGAGGATTTTTTGATGAGAACTCTTTGAAGTAGTTTATGAAGATTTTTTTTTCAAATTGTAATAGTAATTTTTCACGTTATTAATGTCCTGACTATATATTGTGATCAGTTGAATGCCACTTTGGTGAATAAAAGTATCAATTTCTTTCCATAAGAGCAAAATCTGTACATTTCTTCCAAATATGTGGCCGCCTGTGTGTGTGTGTGTGTGTGTGTGTGTGTGTGTGTGTGTGTGTGTATTAGTTGCAATCAAAATTATTCAACCCCCCTGACCAGCAATACATTCTGGTGATGTGAATTAAAACACATCAACTAAAACCTCAGTAAACAGTCAAAGTAAGTTTTTAATACACATCTGAGTGATTTTGAGAACAAAGAGTTCAGTTTACCCAAATTTTAAAAAAAAAAAAAAACTAATTCTCTCCATAAATGTCATGTCAAAAATATTCAACCCCCAAAGTCAATCATTTGTGGAGCATCCTTAAAAACAGCAAATAAATGTTTCAGGTAAGTGTTCTCAGGCTTCGGACACCTCTCTATTAGAATTCTTACACATTTCTCATGGGCAAAAGCTTCTAGCTCATTGACATTCTTTGGTTTCTGTGCTGCCACTGCTTCCTTGAAATTCCAACAAAGGTTTGAAATGGGATTTTAATGATGGACTGAAAGGGCCATTTAAGGACATTCCACGACCTATCCCTGAACCAGATTTTGGACAGCTTGGATGTATCCTTGGTGTTATTGTCTTGCTGGAAAGTCCAGTGATCACCAAGCTTCAATTTACACACTGAAGGCATCACATTTGTCATGCCAAAATGGCCTGATACCTGAAAGAATCCATGGTGTCAGTCACATAGTCAGGATAGCTGTTTCCTGCAGCCGCAAAATGCCCCCATAACAGGACTGACCCACCTACATGCTTGACTATGGGGATGGTGTCGTTCTTGTCATCACCTTGTCATCTTACTCCAGATGTACTGCTGACCGATGGGTCTAAAACTCATATTCAGTTTAGTGTCATACGTCTATAAAACCTTCTTCCAGGACTCCATAGGTCTTTCCTAATTACTTCTTGAATATTTAAGTCAACATTTCCCTTGGTGAAGTTTTGCTTTCTTCCACACCCAAGAAGGTTGCTGTTGTACCATATTTAAAAAATGTATGAATGGTGCTGCCAACTTTGTCTACTGGAAATTGAAATGCCTTGGAAATGTACTTTTAGCCATGACCTTTCTTGTGTAATGAAATAATCTCCTCTATTAGCCTTTGAGACAGATTATTTTTAATTGCATTTGTTGCATAGAAATAAATGTTTGCTTACATCGCTAAACTTAAATTTTAAAACTTAAATAAGTGCCAGTGCAGATTGATGACTTAATTTTGTTTTAAAACAATTACTTGTGTAGCCTTACATATTTAAGAAACAGCTACATGCAATAGGGGTTGAATAATTATGACATGGCTGTATTTAAAAAAAAATCCTGCTATTTACATATATTAGGTTATATATTCACACTATGACTTTGAATGTGTCACTCAACTCATAGATGTAAAGTTTAAAAATTCTGGGTCATCAGAAAAGCTTACCTTTGTAAATCCTTACTGTCTTGGGGGATTGAATAATTTTGATTGCAACTGTATGTGTGTGTGTGTGTGTGTGTGTGTATATATATATATATATATATATATATATATATATATATATACACACACACATACACATATACTGTATATGTACAGTATCTCCGACATCATTTCCACCCCGAAAAAGTTTCCGCCATTTTAAATATTCTAAAAATCCTACTTTTGCGAACTCCTCCTAGGCCCTTTGTCTGATTAGCTCGAAATTGTGCACGCATCATCTAGGGACCGTCCTGACAAAAAAAAAAAAAATAATCTGATTTTTTTATTTGTCAGATCGTTTAGAAGATATAAGTTAGCATACATTCTTTGGGCGTGGCCCAAATTTACTATATCTTCTGAACTTTGATATCAGACCATTTTGAGGATGCATGCAATGTTTCATCCAATTGGGGGGCACTACAGCTAAAAATTCCTTATATTACTCTGCAACCGTTTGAATGAAAAATTTGAGAATTGGCATGCACCATCTTTGGTTCATCATTTTTTCATTTGCTAACATATCCTTACAAAAACAATTCAACAAATCAACTAAAATTAACACCAGCAGCCAATCAAATTTCAGCAGTTAATAACTTGCGTTGAGAATGGCCTATCATTATGAAATTTATGGTGCACTTACAGGTCGCCAAAATTAGGCTGTATACCAAATTTGGTTAAAATCTTCCACTAGGTGGCACTATAATTTGCCTTTGTGCTAATAACTTCTTATCTATATGGGCTAGAATCAAAATTCTTATTTTCTCTGATTCCTTGAGTCATGACTAACACAACATATATATCTCTGATTTTATTTTCTCTCCAAAAATTTTCCAGCATTTTTAATTTTCTGAAAAACCTACTTTTGCAAACTCCTCGTAGGCCGTTTGTCCGATTGGCTCGAAAATTTGTACGTACCATCTAGGGACTATCCTGACAGAAAAAAGTTTCAGATTTTTTATATGTCAAATCCTTCAGAAGATATAAGCCAATTAATTATTTGGGTTTAAACTGAAACAACTACTATGCCTTTATTTGTGTGCACAAGGTCCAAACATGACAAAACTTAAAACATATACAGACCAGGATAGTCTGAGGACATGTGCTAAATTTAATCAATTTCCTCTTGTCAACAGCAAATAAAAATATTATTTTCTATTGCCATTCTGTTGTCATTCTAATAAAATTCAAATTTTGCAACTGTGTTTAAAAATCTTTTGCAAGAATTATTACACAAAACAGCTGTGTCCACAGCATCCACAGGATCTGTTGTGTCCAATTTAATTATTTTGGCCATGTCCTGGCCATACGTGTTTGGACCCGATGATTGTCGCTTGCGGCTATATTTAAAGGTTGAAGTTCTTTTTAACTTGACACGGCATCTAAAAAACACAGCACTCCTGCACAAGACAATTAATAAACAAGACGTTCGTTTAGTGCATGTTTACATAAACAAATGGTAAACTGGATGGTTGCAGAAGTGTTAGTTGTAAACAGCCCCTTAGGTTTTTGGCTGTTGAGTCTTGTTCTCTTATCAGCATTTCCCAGATTAAGTAATGGGATTTCATCAGGAAAGGACTTAAATTTGGAAATGTGTGTCTCCAGATCCTAACGTTCTGTTCCATTCTGTTGTGCTTCTTCTGTTTGAACAGCCCCTGGCCTGGGCTCATAGGCCGAGCCGCTTCATCACTGAGTTCAGCCGAATACCACTACTATGTGGGAATATTCCTACTGTACATACAACTGTTATGAATAAAAAACACAGTGGTATCGCCGTTATTATGAAACATGAGTCTGGAGTATTACTGTTGCACCAGTGCAACACTATGTTAACATAGAACTGTCTATTAAAGCGTTTTGCCCCCTCGTTTTACTTTTTACGTAACATTTGAGAATATGAACCAACAAAATCTTTTTATTTATTATGTTGACAGCCCTAATGTGAAATGTCATTCTCAACCCATGTTACTTCTGTAATCTGACATTTTTTCAAAGCGAACAGGCTATTCAGTGAGAAAAATCTAAAATGGACTCTTATGCATCAGGAATTGATTTGATTGTGAAATGAGGGCGTTATACCAGAATGGAGCCAGTTAGTTGGAGGGGTTAAAAAAAATTAAGAAAGATTTGTGACTTCAGCCGAAAAGGAAAGTTGATTCAGAAGTGGAGCAAGTTATTACATTTTGATAAAAGATTGCAAAGACAAACTGTTTTTTTTTATTATTTGGAATAATTTGTACTGATGTATTGTGCTTAATAAGACCTTGAAACAAATGTGCAGTAAGAAAGTAAATAGGGACTTTCATGTTGACCTTAAAGATTGCTTTTTGAATCTGCTGTCAGTTGTGTATCATTTTTTGTTAATAGACGTATGATTGTGTTTATGCATGTGTTTCAGTTTTCCTAGCATCCCTCTGTCTTTGGTTCCCTATTGCTAGTTTGGCAGTCAGATAATGATACTGGTCATTGCTTCAACTCTCTCTTTATTTTTCTATTGCTTTGCTTTCTTGTCATGTGCTCTGTCATCTAATTTGTTGTTTAAATTACACTGTCATCCAAACAAACCAAAGATCTGCAATGTGGCTCTGTGATGTTCTGAGTAAGATCATTTCACGACTCATAACATATCCTCAAAATTACACTGGAAGTTTGACACATTTGATGTCAAGCACAGAGTGTGAGTAAATTCTTTTGTTTTCCTGGTTTTCTTTTTGTTCTTTTTCAAATATGATCCTTAAAACCACACTGTTTGTCTGTTGAGGGACTCGGCCACATATACTGTATATAGATTTTGCTGAAGGAAGTTAAAAGTGATGTATACACACCACCAGACACACCCTTCCACCCACACTGCCTGCTCCTTTTCTGACTGAATTCTGCTTAATTCTGTAATACTCACAGATTATTGCTCATTAAAAATGACTTAGCCAGTAAAAATATACCTAAAGCAAAGCTGCTATAAATTTCGGTATTTTTGGACATTCATTTTGTACATTTCCATCAGCAGACAAAGTGTGCTTGTTTGCACAGTGAGACTTGTGTAATTACAGTATATATTTTTGATGCTTCTGTTTTCTCCATTGATGGACTCTCCAGTGTATTTACTTCGCTTTAAGCACTTGTCCATATACAGTACTCTGACATTTCCTAAGGGAAGAGAAGACATGCATTGTAGACAAACCACATTTGTTAAATTGAAATATTTCGTAATATGTAATATGCTATAAGATGATAGGTAATGTTTATGTACATTTTTTAAAATCTAAATATAAAATATAATGTCAGTATTTTCAGCAACGCTCAAGGTTCAACATAATTCAACTCATATATTTGGGTTCCTCAGGACCAGCAAGGTCATAAATTATACTCGTACAACGCCTTTCACCATGTTCAGAATGAGGCAAGCACATGCCATGAGCTAAAAAGGAGTTGATAACTTGAAAAAATGCAAAAACTTCCCCTTCAGCATATTAGAAAAACCTCCAAGCCCCTAGAGAACAATGGGGAATCTATCAGCACTGGGGCCCAAACAGGAGCCCATGCTTTTGGATTGAAACGAAAGGTTCTCTTGTTCCCTGGCAGAATGCCTTGTTAAGAGGACCCAGAAAAAAGGATAATCATCCACATTCTGATGTCATAGAGGTCTTGCTTTTTGTAGTTTGTATTCCAGGCACTCTTGAACTGTGCATGAGAGGTGTATTGAAAGTTGTTTGAATTGTGTATCTAAAAGAGAGGAGGTGTTGACGTTTCAGTGGCAACAGTTATTGCAGTTTCTAGGATTTGTTTTGCATAGAATTGTTTAAACAAAATCCAGAACCCATTAACCATATTGGCAAAAATCTTTAGTAATGAGAACAACATCCTGTGATTGTGCTGCGCAGAGAAAGGGTAGAGACTATGAGAGTGAGTGTTACAAAACAATCTTGAGGATAACAGAAAAAAGATTTCATAATGACTTTTCTCATTATGTACTTCAAGGTGAAGTGTGTCATTTCTGCATCGTTAGCAGCACCAGTTCGAAATGAGAAAATAATGATTGTTTCAAAGCAGGTTTCCTTAAGACTCCTTCCTGGCCCCCATTTTCCATTGGTTCAAAAAACAGGTAGCAGATCCCTTCTATCAAAGGGAGCCTACAAGGTTAGCATAGCAATGCATAACACAGTGGTCCCATAGAATTCTATGGGCGGTACACAGTTGAGGAGACAAGAGGCAGTTTTATTGCATGTCTTTGAAGAAGATGCTTCAGTTTGCTGAATAAATTGCTTTTTTAAGGAAACAGCTCATCACTTAATGAATTGACTGTCTGTCTGCTAATCTTCAACATGTTTTACACTGAATAATCCCTTTGGAATGAACTATGTGTGCAGTTTACTATGATAAAACTGCTGTTTTATAATAGAGGACACGGATAATTTTGCGGCAGATAGGTGTCAGTTTACGGCTCTCCCCATTCATTTGTATGGTATCTGCAAATGGTGTTGTAGGTTGACCGTTACGCTCTCTCATATGGCAAAAGCGCAGATGTTGTTATCTCAGTATAGAAGATCTCTGACAGGTAGCTTCGCCCTAAACCAGCACCATTGGTTGAGCAAGATGTTGACATGTCCATCACTCAGCAATCAAACAGCAATGAACGCATTTACATTCAAGTTCTTACACTGTCTATGCTTAATATGCCGACAATGTGTGTGGTCATGTAAACGTTTTAAACAGCTTTTCTTTATTGGTTTAGGGTCATATACGGCTTAAAAATAAACTGATCGACCCATGTAGATTTTTGCTTATTACCCTGATTTCGCGTTGTATGTAAACACCTTTACTGGCGTTCTTACCGGCTTATCCAATGTATTCAAGTGTTGTGCACTTGCCTCTTCACTGTTTGACATCAAAAGTAGAGAACAACTTGATTATTCCAAATCTCATGTAAATGCAGTTTTCTTGCTTTGTCAGATTTTTTATTAAGCACATTTTTGAGAGTTATCAGCATATTGATGTACACTATCGGTCAAAAGTTTTGAAACACTTGCCTGAAATGTTTCTCACGATCTTAAAAATCTTTTGATCTGAAGGCGTATGCTTAAATGTTTGAAATTTGTTTTGTAGACAAAAATATAATTGTGCCACCAAATTAATTTATTTCATTATAAAACTAAAATTTAATTTAAAAAAAAAAGTTTTTGAGATTGATGATAAAGAAAAGATGCCAATAAGTGCCCAACATAGATGGGAACTCCTTCAATACTGTTTAAAAATCATCCCAGGGTGATACCTCAAGAAGTTGGTTGAGAAAATGTCAAGAGTACATGTCTGCAAATTCTAGGCAAAAGGTGACTGCTTTGAAGATGCTAAAATATAACACAGTTTTGATCTATTTTGGATTTTGTTTAGTCACAACATAATTCCCATTGTTCCATTTATGTTATCCCATAGGTTTGATGACTTTACTATTATTATAAAATGTGAAAAAAAAAAAATATATATATATATATATATATATATATATATATATATATATATATATATATATATATATATATATATATATATATATATATAATAAAGAATGAGTGTGTTTCAAAACTTTTGACCGGTAGTATAAATGGGCTCAATGTTTTGAAAGCGCAAGTGAGCTGCAATATTTGTAGTCTTTGGTATGTGAAACTACCAATGGTTTACTTATCTCTGTACATAAAACTGAGATAAAAGAACGTATTTTAATATCAGAAAAAAATTACACATTTCACCTTTATTCAGAACAAGATAATCCATTTGCTTTACTTTGAACAGCTGAAAGGAACATTCTGAAGTCTATGGTTGTGTCATTTCAATTAAGTTATTAATCAAGTATTGTAATGAAATCATGCAAATGCACTAATATTAAGAGCCTTTAAAATAAGTTTACCCCTAGTTTTAACCCTCCACATAACTGTACTGATCATGAAATGACCATGGATGTTGGAAATGGGCACAGCCTATTGGTGACAATGACTTTGCTCTTAACCTTCAGTATTGGCATGTTTTCTTCTTAAAAATGAATAGAGGCTCAGATGTTCACAACAGCAGGATGTCAAATAGTTCAGGACTAAACTCAAAATGTTAAACTCAAGGATATCAAGATGTCCACTCCACTCTTATCTTATTTGTGCAGAGTTGACTTGGACATTATTCATTCCATTGAACATGTCACGTGATGTTTTTCCATGTTAGGCCGATGAAGACCGGTCACTAGTGTGTCCTGGCTTACATCATGACCATAATGGTCAATGTTGGATCATTTTTTGTTTGTTTGTTTCTTTGTTTAAATAAGATGAGGAAGAGGTTGAAACGTTTATAGATGTAAGTTTGATGGATGTTCTTATCTCTCAGCTGGGTTTTATTGTGGTGTGTGTTCAATTCAGTTCAATTATATTTTATTTATATAGCACAGTACATATACTTTTCACAATACTTTTTTGTTCCAAAGCTGCTTTACAATGAATAGTGCCTTGCAAACCCCCCAGTGAGCAAGCAAAAGGTGTTAAAGATGATATACACATTTTTAATAATTGTATTATCTTCCCTGAGGTCCACATATAATGTTAGTAAAGTTTTTTTGTACCAAAGAGTCATAATTTAGTCATATATAATAGTGCCTGACTGATATATCGGTCGGCAGATATTATCAGCCGATATTAGTCTTTCACCGATATATCGCTATCAGCGTATATTTTACAGATATGCACCGATATGAAAACATTTTTCAGAACATATAATGCAGAAAACAATGCTTTAGAATTGGTGTCATAGCGTAGTTTGTCCAACAGAGCGCGCTCCGACTCTACTGTTTACAGAGCTGACTCTGAACTGACGGTGGCTCTGCAGACAGGGCGGAGTGAGCTGAGCGGTGTTTTCAAGGCAAGCTGCTAACTAGTTTGTGAAATACATACTGGAAAGTTAATAAACAATGACCCCATTTTATATAACTAATATAACGTTAACCCTGTCCCTGACAACCATGTCACTCCTCTTTATCACATCTGTTTGCTGTTAGCCAGCTATAGTTTGTCAGTGCAGTCAGTAATGTAGCAGATTGAAAGGTAAACATCAGAGCATCTTTTTGCCGCTCAGCAGACAACGGTGCGGTGGTGGATTGTGTCTGTTGAGTGTTGATTTCATGCTTCGCTGTTACCTTGTTGGTGAGACGCAATGCTGGAAAGTAAATGAAGTCCATCTGTTACTCTCCGTGACAACGAGCTTATAGCTAACTAGCTAACCACGTAGCTACTTTCATTGCTTGTCAGCTGAGTGGAAGGTAATGAGTAAACGTATTCACCAAACTGTTTTGTTCATGATTCACAGTTTGGTACCCCCTTGAACCGAACAATTCCAGTCGTTGCATTTATAAAATGTAATATTTAGAAGTCTGGTTTTCCAGACATTAAAATACGATACGTAATAAAAGTAGATTTAATAAATAGTATATTTGCCCCATGTAAATAATAATATATAGGAACTGTATCTAAAATAAATGAGGGGTGATAAATATATACTAATACAACAGGCTGGAAAAACAGACATTTATTCATTTTAATATCCAATATATATTTTGAATGTGTTGAAACTTGACACCAGGCAACGCATCCTGAAAACTGCACCGTTAGATCAGTTTCATACTGAAGAGCCGCTTAAAAGTAAGTTTTCTTTCTCTCTCTGAATGTAAATGAGTGTAAATGCCAACATCATCATATATGTCGAAAGGACTGAAGCCTGTCACCCAAAACATGAGCTCATTGATGACATTAAATGAGTCTGCTTATTTATTCCATCAGTTGCTCCTGGTTGGATGCTTCCGTAAATATTTAGTTTATACGTAAGGTTAAGTCCTTCCTAAGTTTGATGGTGCAATGCTCAAATATTTAGTGGTGTGTAAATTGTGACTTAGTGCCCATTTACGCCACAACTCGGCTAAGTTCTAACATACGTATAGCTGGTGCAACTGGCCCCTGATGTTTATTTAGCTATTTATTTTATTTTTATTTATTCTTTGTTTAAATGGTCAGCCATTGACTGATACTAAACAGTACTGATGTTTATTTAGCTATTTATTTTATTTTTATTTATTCTTTATTTAAATGGTCAGCATTTGACTGATACTAAACGTACAGTACTGATATTTTATTTATTTTATTTTTGATTTTAATGGTCAGCAACTGACTAATACTGAACATACAGTACTGAAGTTATTTATTGTATTTTTATTTATTCTTTATTTTCTCAGTGTTCATTTCTAGAATTTGTTGACAATGTATAATAATAATGTCAAATATTCTTTGATAAAAATATTTAAGAAAGCAGCCTTATGAGTACCTTTGCATAGTCATATCGGTGAAAACTCCACATAGAAAAGGTCTGTTTTTATTCCAGCTCAAAAATTAAATATATCGGTCACCATATAGGTAATCTGTGAATTTTCCCCCTCTAAAATTGGTATCGGTCTAAAAAATATAATAATTTTCCACCCTGTCTCTGGACCTCTGTCTGAAACGCTCAGTTTTAAGCTGTCTGGCCCTTTAAGACTTCAATGTAAACGCCCACTGTTGTGGTTGGCTATCATCATGCAGCCCTTCCAATACAGCCATATTTTAATTGCAGTCTGAAGAAAACTCCACACAACATTATAAAACTACATTTTCAGGGTGCGCATGCGCCTGGAGTTATTTGCATTAATTAGTGGGTCCACAAGGTGGCAACACTCGTATTTGAGCCGTTGCTGTCACAAAAAAGTGCTAGAAGTAGATGTAATCGCTGTTAAACTTCAGGAGATGAAGGTAAAAACAACAACAGTGGATGTGCAAGTCAAGAGCACGTGTGTGAGGAGGTCAAATCAAATCACTTTATTGTCACACAGCCATATACACAAGTGCAATGGTGTGTGAAATTCTTGGGTGCAGTTCTGATCAACATAGCAGTCGTGACAGTGATGAGACAGTACCAATTTACAATAACATCAAATTAACACAACACAATTTAAACATCTGATATACACATAATTACACTCAACAATATACAAATAATAACATACACTGTACAGTATACAATACGCACTATATAGATACACATTATTCAATAAAAATAAAAAATAAAAATATATAAAAAAGTATATATAGTATATGTAGAATGTACAGTATTGTACTGTATTGACATTCAGCTGTCGGTTGATAGTCAGTTGTTAAGAGAGAATATAATATAATAATAATATAATTTATGACAGTCCGGTGTGAGATATAAGAGTAAGGGTAATAAAGTGCAGTGCTGATGTATTTTGATCATGGGAGATCAAGAGTTCAGAAGTCTGATTGCTTGGGGGAAGAAGCTGTCATGAAGTCGGCTGGTGCAGGTCCTGATGCTGCGATACCGCCTACCTGATGGTAGCAGTGAGAACAGCCCATGGCTCAGGTGGCTGGAGTCTCTGATGATTCTCCGAGCTTTTTTCACATACTGCCTTGTATATATTTCCTGGAGGGAGGGAAGCTCACCTCCGATGATGTGTCTGGCAGTTCGTACCACCCTTTGCAGTGCTTTGCGGTTGTGGGTGGTGCTATTGCTGTACCAGGCGGAGATACAGCCAGTCAGGATGCTCTCTACAGTGCAGGTGTAGAACCGTGTGAGGATGTGGCGGTTCATTCCAAACTTCCTCAGCCGTCTCAGGAAGAAGAGGTGCTGATGAGCCTTCTTCACAACGACTTCAGTGTGGACGGACCATGTGAGTTCCTCAGTGATGTGGACACCCAGGAACTTGAAGATGCTGACTCTCTCCACTGGTGCTCCATTGATGGTGATGGGACTGTGTTCTCTGTCTTTTCTCCTGAAGTCCACCACAAGCTCCTTTATCTTACTGACGTTGAGGGAGAGGTTGTGCTCCTGACACCAGTGTGTCAGAGTGTGCACCTCCTCTCTGTAGGCTGTTTCATCATTGTCAGTGATCAGACCTACCACTGTCGTGTCATCAGCAAACTTAATGATGGCATTGGAGCTATGTGTTGCCACACAGTCATGTGTGTACAGGAAATACAAGAGTGGGCTGAGAACACAGCCCTGCGGGGCTCCAGTGTTGAGGGTCAGTGATGAGGAGATGTTGCTGCCTATTCTAACCACCTGGCGTCTGCTTGACAGGAAGTCCAGGATCCAGCTGCACAGTGAGCTGTTTAAGCCCAGAGCCCGGAGTTTCTCATCTAGCTTGGAGGGCACTATGGTGTTGAATGCTGAGCTGTAGTCTACAAACAGCATTCTCACATAAGTGTTCTTTTTTTCCAGGTGGGAGAGAGCAGTGTGTATTGTAGATGCAATGGCATCATCAGTGGAGCGGTTGTTGCGGTAAGCAAACTGCAGTGGGTCTAGAGAGAGAGGCAGCACAAAGCAGATATAATCTCTGATTAGTCTCTCAAAGCATTTGCTGATGATGGGGGTCAGAGCAACAGGACGCCAGTCATTTAAACAAGTTATTTTTGATTGTTTTGGAACAGGCACAATGGTGGATGTTTTAAAGCATGTGGGGACTACAGACAAAGAGAGCTAAAGGTTGAAAATGTCCGCAAAAACACCAGCCAGCTGGTTCGCGCACGCTCTGATGACGCGGCCCAGAATGCCATCTGGGCCCGTGGCTTTGCGGATATTCACCCGTCGGAAGGATCGGGTTACATCCGCTACAGAGACGGAGAGCGAACTAACCTCTGTAGCTTCAACCGCGAGAGCTCTCTCCACGAGGGCGGTGTTATTTCCCTCGAAACGAGCATAAAAAGTATTTAGCTCATCCGGGAGAGAGGCAGCGGTGTTCATGGTGGAGTTTTTATTCCCTTTAAAGTCTGTGATGATGTTAATTCCCTGCCACATGCTTCTAGAGTTGGTGGTGTTAAACTGTCCTTCAATCTTGCTCCTGTACTGGCGTTTTGCGGTTCTGATAGTTTTTCGGAGGGCATAACTGGCTTGTTTATGCTCCTCCGCGTTCCCGGAATTAAAAGCGGAGGTCCGCACATTAAGTGCCGCGCGAACATCACTATTAATCCAAGGTTTCTGATTCGGATAGATCCGTACTGTTCTGGTCGGAACCACGTCCTCTACACACGTTCTGATGAAGCACATTACACTATCAGCGTAAAGCTCAATGTCGTCATCAGAGGCGGACCGGAACATCTCCCAGTCCGTGTGATCAAAACAGTCCTGTAGCGTAGAGTCTGATTGGTCCGACCAGCACTGGATCGTTCTGAGGGTGGGTGCTTCCTGTTTCAATTTCTGCCTGTAAGCGGGCAGAAGCAGAATGGAAGAGTGGTCCAATTTGCCAAATGGTGGGCGGGGGAGGGATTTGTAGCCATCCCGGAAGGGAGAGTAGCAATGGTCCAAAACCCGGTCCCCTCATGTGTTGAAACTAATGTGCTGGTGGTATTTTGGTGCGACTGATTTTAAACTGGCTTTATTAAAGTCCCTGGTCACAATGAACGCGGCCTCAGGGTGCACGGTTTTCTGCTCACTTATAATCCCATACAGTTCCTTGAGTGCCCAGTCTGTGTCGGCTTGTGGGGGAATGTACACAGCAGTGATAATGACCGCTGTGAATTCCCTCGGTAGCCAGAATGGTCGACACAGAAGCATAAGAAATTCCAGATCAGGAGAGCAGAAAGACTTGATAGAATGAACGTTCCTCTGATCACACCAGGATTTGTTGATCATAAAACATACACCACCTCCTCTAGTTTTACCTGAGAGGTCTTTCACTCTGTCCGCTCGGTGCACGGAGAACCCCGCGGGTTCAATGGCTGAGTCTGGAATCTCCGCAGACATCCAAGTTTCCGTAAGGCAGATAATGCAGCAGTCCCTTGTATCTCGTTGGAAAGAGATCCACGCTTTCAGCTCGCAGAGCTTGTTATCCAGAGACTGAACATTTGCCAGAAGAATAGTGGGTAGCGGGGGTCGATTTGCACGGCGTCTTACTCTGATGAGAACGCCGGCTCTGTTTCCCCTTTTCCTTTTGCGTTTCCGCGGCCGTGCTGCCCAGACAAAGGGCTCCGCTGGCGTGTTTGTAAACAGCGGGTCGGCATTGAGGAATGTGAAGTCCGGTTTACGGTGTGAAATTGCTGAACCAATGTCCAGAAGTGTTTGTCTGTCGTAGACAATAAGGCAGACAACATCCAAGACAAAAAACATAAGAATTGTGAACAAAACAAACAAAACATTACTATGTTGTGTCGGAGCTCGCAACGCAGCAGCCATACTCGGAGTCCATCTTGAGGTCAGGAGATACCTGCATTTGTGTAACTTGAGTCTGAAGGACTAAAGACATCTTTATTTGTCTAAACTCTTGAAAAGAAATAGTCCCCAATAAATGTCTCATAGCAGTCGTAGCATGCGTACATTCATATGGAGTATACTTGGACAGCCTCACGTTCGACTGTACACGGATGCTGAGCGTTCCCATCAAAATCGAAGTATGCTCTAGGCTTAACACTGAAATCACTGCCATATGTCTGTTTTACTTTCCTAGTAGCAGCTACGAGTAATTACAGTAAAAAAACAAACACTTCTCAGGGGAATAATTCTGATTGAAATCCTGGATTTAAGGATTTTCTTTTATTTTAATTTGGTGGGTTAACTTTTCTATGCTCAAAGACATGCTTTCATTTTCTAAATTACAATGGCATACCAGAATCCTTAACCTTGGTCTTTTGAGCATGCTAAGTGTTTGCCTTTTTGCTTGGAGGAACATCTTCTAGACAGAGAGGAATTAGACAAAGTGGAGGCTGTGACTTTTGTTAACGTCATTAACTGTTCCACAATCAACAGTTTAGCTAGAGGGGATTCATTCATGCATACATGTGTCTGCCTGGAAAAAGAAAGTGAGTCACGCACCGTGTGTATGTATTTTACACAATGTCATGCCCCCACACAATTCTGCTCTGAAGTGATCACCATTATAACAACAGCAACTGTTGTAATTACGTCGGTTGTAGTTGCTTCTGTTTGTTTCGTTAAAGGGCTAGTGAAATGAAAATTCTGGCGTCATTTACTTTCCATGTTGTTCCAAACCCGTATGACTTTTTGTCTTGCAAGGAACACAGATGGAGATGTAAGGCAGAATATTAGGGATCGACAGCCTCAGTTGCCATTCACTTTCATTGGCAAAAAGAGCAATGTCAGCATTCTTCAAAATATCTCCTCATGTGTTCCATAGAAGAAAGTCAGTCATACGATTTTGGAATTACATTTCTGGGTGAACTATCCCTTTAAAATCTAACCATAAACAATGTTATTTTTTATTTTTTATTTTGTTTGTGTGTTGGTTCAAATCCTCATTCTGAATGTTCACACAGAATGTTATATTGTCATGCACTTACATCAAGTGTGTCTGTGAATCTAGGAAATTATTAGTGTAAACAGTGAAATTGTAAACAGTTCTAAAGTGTTTTACCTAGTAGACTTGATGGAATCTGCACTTTCACCCCATTCCCCCAACTTTCTATTCATCCATGAGACTTAGTCCCACTATGTGCAAACAGCATAGCATTGTTCACACACAGATGACTTAGTTGTGCTCTAAAAGCTATGATGACCACAGCTGTCTCACACAGACATTGTACATCATTGCTGGACATGGTCCAAGTCATTACATACCTGGATGAGTGACAGCGTTTACGATCACAGTTCTTCACCAGCAGAGCTGGCATGCTCAGTCTCACTGAAATGACACTATATTATAACATCTGTTAATAGCACTCTTCTGTTTATACTTGAGCTCTGTTAACACCGGACACATTCTCGCTCGAGGTCTGCACAGGTCTTAAAATGAAGCCCAAACCTGACCCGTACCCGAGATCGTGTGACCCAACCCTACACAACCTGATTTTAAATCAAATCCGAACCACACCGTTAGACTTTAAGCCTGAACCCGAAATCACTCACTCTCTTTTCTTCTCATTTCTTTTTGCAGTAGGCTATATTTTATGTAAGAATCGTAGGCAACAGTCATAACAGTATAGTAACAGGAAACATACACAGTTTCAACAAGGCACGACGTTTTAACACCATATCAGAAGGAATAAAACATTGGCTTATCATTTATCAAGTGCTGAAACTTTGCTTGGTGAAGAACAATCTGGAATCATGTGCAGAGCAACTGTCAAAGACGTCCGTCCAGCACGTGTTTACATAGGAAAAACAGCGCAGACATGTGCAAAAACATTATCGTGTAAATAGCCCCTAACTTGTCCCTTTGCGTGTGTTTGTGAATGAGAGCGCGTGTTGGCCTATTTATTCTTTCATTAT
Organism: Myxocyprinus asiaticus; assembly: GCF_019703515.2. Classification (NCBI taxonomy): domain Eukaryota; kingdom Metazoa; phylum Chordata; class Actinopteri; order Cypriniformes; family Catostomidae; genus Myxocyprinus; species Myxocyprinus asiaticus. The sequence continues at coordinate 37,667,901 of NC_059346.1, read as the reverse complement.
TTACAAACCCGATCTGTCCCAAAGTTATCATTTTAAAACTGGCACCAACCTGGCCCGAAACCCACTGGTGTGTCAGGTCCCATCGGGCCCAAGTCGGGTTGCAGACCTCTTAATTTCTCTAATATTGCACTATTTTCTATTTTGGTCTGTGCAATTTTGCATCAGACGAACATCTTTGGGTTTTTCTTTATGTCTGTATTTTTTTTAGCATCTCTCGCTATGAGCGGTGCATGGTTTTGATGTTAGGGACCATTCACAAAGGCCACGTTCTTGCATTCAAAAACAGCAAGACGGAATAGAGCAAAGCCCAGGTGTCTCAAGACAATTTTTCAAAGTTGAGAAGTTGTGTATTTTAAATTGACACGGCGTGTGATAAACGCTGTACACATGGTGTGCTACTAACAAAATGACACAACACAACACAGCACATGTCTAGCGCATGTTTACATTGAAGAAATGTAGGAGGCGGATGCTGAACACGTCCTGTGTAAATGGTCCCTTTAAAGTAGTTTTACTTTGAAAAACACATTGAGACCTCCGTGTTCAGATCCATTTCTTGTTCTCCATCCAGCTACTTTTGAATGCAAGGATGCATCCTGCATGTGAAAGGCCCCTTAAAAATAATTCAGCATTGAAAAACGCATTGGGACCTCTCTGTTTAGTTCCATTCTGCTGTTCTCCATCCAACTGCTTATGAAATCAAGAACATGTCCTGTGTAAAAGGCTGCTTAGGCTGGCTACTATGTAACCCCCTGATGTCACATTAATAAACGCCCCATACAATAAAGTGCAAACAGGCTCGCTCTTCAGACACCAAACTGACACCCATGAACATCTGACAGTTGGTTCACAATGCTCTCAGTGGGTAAAAATAGCATTAATCCTCATATTCCCCATCCTGGTCTGTTGGGCTTTAATGCTGTCTGTCCCCCTAAGCCAGTATTTGGTTATTTTTATTCCCTGATGACAAGATTAAAATATCTGTTTTGTAACATTTCTGTTTTTCTTGACCCTCTTAGATAATCTGCATCCTGTCATGTTTGACCAGGGTCATAATTACACTGGACTGTCATTGTAAGAGTTCAACCTTGGTTTATTCCCTGCCTAATCACCTTAAAGCAGAGTCAGCATGGTTGGTTTGAGTGGTGTAACAGGGTTCGAGGTATACATGGGAAGGAGGAAGCTGGGACCGGCTTGACAAAACACATAGACATTTCTCACTTAAACAACTCCAAGTGCTGCTTCCCTGTGGACACGAACACACAGCTCCATGCGTCTCCTCTCTGGAATGCAAGACCAGTGTGGCACACCGGTGGAACTTGTTCACCACTTATCTTCCCGGCCTTGCTCTGCCCAGACGCCCCGCTCGCCACACACTTTAAGAATGTCTGGTATTATTTAAAATGTATTAACTAGCTTAGTGCATAGGCACTGTGTCTGTAGGCCCCTGTAACATTTCTGTGAGGAAGACACTCTGGAGTTCAAACAAGTTGTTTTTCCTTACTTGTAAGTTACTTTGGATAAAAGCATCTGCTAAATGAATATATTTTAATAGAAAGGTATTTACAGATAAAAAAATGGCTGTTGTCTTTTACAGCCAATCTCTCCCTCTCTCCTTGTTATCAATTTTCCGATGCATCGGGATCTTCATTTGAATTATATCTCTCGATTCTTAAATCTCAAGATCGATCTTTTATTATATGCGCAACTTTCTACAATGCAAGTAAATCACTTGCATAAGAGACCCAGTTTTGAGCTATGCAACTAAAATGTCTGTGATTAGCCCTGACTGGTAAATATTCAGATTTCACTCAGTGATTGAGTATTATAGTGGTGAAATTCAGAATCGAGATCTTTCACTGTGTTGAGGGTTAAAGTTTGGTTTGACTTGTTCTGTGTAATGTGTGTCCAGAGACGAAATCCATGCAATTCATTTGTTATTCATAATGTCTCTCTTAATATCCTTTGTTTTTTACAGAAAGTCTTTGATAAATATTTTAATTACCATGAACAGCAGATGAGGTAAAGAAGCCATTCTAATCTTCTCATTAATAGTCGCTCATTTACAGATGCTCTTTACAGAACTGCCATTTTTCTAAGACCGTTCCGACAGCACGTGTTCTAAAAATCAATGTAAATACTTCTTAATAGTATAAATTATGCATTAAACATGTAACAAAATGTGTAACGGTGTCTATGAATGGAAGAGAGGAGACACTGGAGTGGAACAAAACGCTAAACATTACAAACTAGCTACACAACTTAACACTTCATAAACTCAATTCTTCAGTAACTCAGTGTAACATTTCAAGGACTGACAAATAGGCAAAACTAGAGGATATTTATACAAAAGGAACTAGGGAATGAAATACAGGTGAGGATAAGAAACAGATGGAAGTGATGAGGGCAGTGCACTATGGGAAATGAAGTCCGGGGGAAAACTTCAAAATAAGTCCTTGAAGAAAATGAGGGAGACAGACTGTGACATTACCTACCTACCTACCTACCTATGCCCCCCCCCCCCCCGCTTAAAGGACAATGTCTGGCGGCCAAAGACGGATGAGGGGGGTAGGGTGATGCAGAAGGTGAATGATCCAGGGAGGACGATCCGGGGGGCGGCTTCAGGGCTGGGAATGGATCCGTAGGCCTGGGGGGCGGCCACAGGGCAGGGACTGGGTCAGGAGGTGGAACTGCTGGAGGAGGAAGACTCTGGGGAAGCAGGCTGAGAGCAGTGGAAGGCTTGGGGCTGAGAGCCGTGGAAGAGTACAGGCTGAGACTGGGGATCGACCTCCGGTCGTGGGCACTGGCAGAGACTGGGGAACGACCTCCATGGTCATGAGCATAGGCAGAGACTGGAGAGGAGGAGTCCTTTCCTTCTCTTCTGGCCAGCAGCGAGCATGGATACGGGGACGGTCGAGGCTACAGGCACTGGCTCATTTACCGTGGCAGCCATGGGCACAGGTTGTGGCCCGGGGTTGCCGCCATAATTCACAGCATATGGGGGAAATGCAATTTACGTGGTCGCTACCACTAACTGTGGCAGGGAATCGACCACTGTAACCTGGAGAGGATGAGCCCCCCCCCAATAAAATTAGGGGAATTGTATGGAGAGGAGTTACCTTGGAGATAAGGGGCGTGAAAGTCTCAGAGACAGGGGCCGTGGAAGGCGCAGAGGGAGTCATGGAAGGCATGGAGACAGGGGTCGTGGAAGAAGTCAACTCCTGTATTAAATGTGATGAGTGAAGGGTAATGAATATTCAGGGCGGCTAGGATGTAATTTGTCAAGGGAAGTTCTTCCGCCTCCGGAAGTGCTGTGGATGTTTAATCCCATTCCATAAATGGGCTTGAGGTATATGTCCGGTATTGATGTCGAAGCAGCAAGGTGAAGGAACTTGGTAGTGTATTCCAAGAGGGGAAGATCTTCCCTGAACAGCTCCAAGAATAACTCTGTTGTTGGCTCCATGCGAGGTGATGTGCTCATCAAGGTCAGGCTTTGTAGGAGAGGAGGATTAGTAGGATCACTGGAGTAGAGGAAGACGTTTGGAAGAGCAGGTAAGTATATCCGTATTCTTTGTGGGTCAGTCCTTCTGTAACATTGGTGTCTAGGAGTAGAAGAGGAAGAGAGGAGATGCAGGAGTGGAATCTTTAAATCCTTTAATTATAATCGCTGGAGTGGAACAAACATTAAAAATTACAAACTAGCTACACAACTTAACGCTTCATAAACTCAACGCAATACTTCAATAACTCAACGCAATACTTCAAGGACTGATAAAGGAATGGGGCAAAACTAGAGGATATTTATACAAAAGGAACTAATGAGGGAATGGAATACAGGTGAGGATAATAAGAAACAGAAGGAAGTGATGAGAGCAGTGCATTATGGGAAACGAAGTCTGGGGGAAAACTTCAAAATAAGAGTCCTTGAAGAAAATGAGGGAGACAGACTATGACAGTATGCAATATAATATCATATTTATTGATGGAATACATGGATTTGTACATTTTTAAAAAGCTAAATTGTGACCAATTTGTCAAATTATTATTTTTGTAATGTACCTAGATAGAAGGTCCCCTTTATAATTAACAGCATTAGCTGGGAGATAATTTCTTTCATATGTAAGCAAAATGGACATTATACTGTAACTAAACTGTAAATAAACCCATATGAATCAATATCGGATCCAATTGGGAAATCTGTATCAATACCCAGCTAGTTATCAGTAACCTAAGACTTGTTTTAGATCAGGAGTTTTCAACCTCTCAGTTAACCCAGGGACCCCCAATACAAAAAGCTAGATTTTCTCACTAAGATTTTATAATTTACATTAAGAACATTTACTAACATTATTACATGATATAATGCTTAATGGATCATTTAATTTGTGTTCATTCAGGTAGTTCCAAATGTCATGAACGTTTTTAATAAAAACATAACTTCTCCATGGACCCCGGGTTGAAAACCTTGGTTTTCGTTTTTTAAACTAGGAAGATTTACGTAGTCAGAACAATATTGACTGTATCTCTTTCAATGTACTTAGATATTATACTTAGATACAGTATTAAGTTGAGGTTCAGATACTTCCCTATAGATTATGGACTTGACTTATTTTTTTCATATTCACAGGCTCCAGAAAACTTCAAATGATTATCTTAGGTCAACATTGATAATGCATTCTAAAAATGTGTGAATTATTTGAATGAATTAAATTGCATTTAATTTAATACATTTAAAAAATGCATTTGGATAGTGTAACTGGCAGCAGTAATTGCAACAGACAGAAGCTTTGCAGGGTTTTAGGGTCCAGACCTCCAGTAATAAAACAAAAGGAAGGTTAAAGAGGAAACTCTACCTCCTCTTGTAGGCTTTGAAATTTGTCAATGAAAAGGGCCGTTGGTAACAATTAATGAATAAAATAGACTCACCCCAAACCCATTGTCATATTCAGAAAATGTTTATCTGTCATTAACACACTTCTTGGAGTATTTATAAAATGTACTTTCATGTATGCGCTTTATAGATTTACTAAGATAATAAGGTGATGTGAGTTTGTTCTATGACTGCATCACATTACTGTTGGTCTTTCTCACCCTGCTTTCCAATGGAAAAATTAATCATACTTTACTCACCCTCTGCAAGACATGGTTTTGCCCAGACATTATTCACATTTATATTGTCTCTATGGAAGTTGTTATGATGTCAGAGGAAGTGGACTGACTTACATAATGTACAGTGCAAAGTGTGAGATCTGAATGTGACTTAGCTTTTCTAATCCAGTTGACTCATCTTGGCTAAGCTCTGTTTGGAGTCTACCTCAGTGAGAGCTATCCGACTGGATGATTAACCCATGTATTTGTATATCTCACCCTCTGGCACTTGATGGTTGAGGACTGAGAAACTAATACACTTGGAGGTTGCTTTACCTCTCCAGGAATTCGGAGTGTAAAGTCTTGACATTGTTTTCTTATAAATGCAGAACTTCTTTGTTAAACTTTTACAGAAACAAATTATTTTCTTACCCATCTACATGTATATACTGTATTCCAATGTTTTAAGTCCTCTCTGCTCCTTTCCCTTTATTTTTAGGTAATATGATTACCTGTTATATAATGTTATATAACATATACTACAGTGTGCCAAGGGTTGGTGGTAACCAGGGCTCAACAATAAGGAGTATTTCTGTTGCCCTGGGCTAGTAGTTCATGTAGGCAACTTTACAGTTACATATTTTCATCATCAGAATTTGAAACAACAATATTCTAAACACCACAGAAAACCATAAAAACATACACATGATCAGTGAACATCAGATCTTTGAAAGAATGCAAGCACTGGCCCAATAGGGCAAGTAAATGTTCTGTCCAAAACTCTCTCACACTGGCCCCAGGCCATCCTTAGTGTTCAGCCCTGAATGGTACAGGATGTGAGCAGATACCACAAATCTGGAGTGAAACGTGAACTATTGGAATAGTTACTGATCATGCCCTTGAACAGCACTGCCCAGGTTGCTCAGTTGTTTTGGATAAAAAGCATCATTTTGATGACAGCTAAGTAAAAATAATTTTATAAAGTAAATAAACCTAGTCTCCTAGCAGAAACAATATATGTGCTGTCTGCTGTGGGAGCAGTTTACAGTTGAGCTTAGAGTGATATTTCCATATGTGACATGTGTCTGTGGCTTTTCTCTCTCCTGGACAGCTGCTTTTCCACTCACTGGAAAGAAAACCTCACTAAACAGAAACATAAAAACACTGGCACCCTAGCCGCTGATGCTCAGGCCCAGCCTTGCTGTTTTATTTGACTCTTATTGCTTAAAACTCTGTGGTTAGTTGCTGATTTGGTTAGCTCATGCGTTAGGCAAAATAAAGCTGAGACACATTAGGTTTTGCTATATTTGCATTCAAAGTTCAGCCAGTGCACTCCAGAATGGTGTGTTTCCAACAGTGCAGAATGTCCATAAGAGGGAGACATTACTCTTTATTGGGGATCTAAACCTGCAATAAAAAAGCCAATGGCTTACCAGCTCGAAGCACAATGATTCTTGTAAGAACTTCTCCCTAATATGGTGTGGTTTAATCATATTATTAATCGGCACTAATCAGAAGTGTTACAAGCCCTCTGAATTATTTTTAGGTCATATTGCTGCATGTGGTCTCATTGAAAATCTTTTGGTGCAATAAATAGGCGTTAATTTCCAATGAAAGTAATGTGCAAATGGAGACAGTGAATCAAATCCTGTTTAAACTTAATTAATGATATTTCTGTATAAAAGGTGGAATGCAAGATTTATATTGTGTGGTGTGTGTGTGTGATGGAAAGAGTGAGAGAGAGAGATAGAGAGAGAGAGAGACTATAAAAGTTGATTTGTAGGCAATGGAGGGGTTCTTAGATGGGGGCCAGATCACACGGGATGCAGCTGACTTTAGAAATAAAAAGTCTCTATGGAGCTAATGAGCCAAAGGAAAATTCACTGTCAGTGGACATGTGGAGCATGTTAGCTCTGTGACACTAGCAGCAGACTCGGTGCGGACAGAAAAAGTTTTGGAGACAGACCCCAAAGGACCCAAACCTAAAGCTGGCCTTAAATATGAGTTCTCATGCCTCTTTTTATTTTTTTTATTTTTTTATAGAGAGAAAAAAGCCTCCATAGTGAACTCTTTAATACCATTTTAAGATGTGTAAGAACTTGTTTTGGTTATGACTGGGTAGATGTGTATATAAATTTAAGCAATAAGGAAATAGAGGCTGTGTCAAATTGGGAATAGTCACGGTTAAATGATGACATGCAGAGTTCACAATATAGCGCGGCCTCAAGTGCCATAAAAGAATATTCCAGGTTCAATACAAGTTAAGCTCAATCAACAGCATTTGTTGCATAATGTTGATTACCAAAAAAAAATTATTTTGACTCGTCTGTCCTTTTCTTGAAAAAATGCAGAAATCTGGGTTCCAGTGAGGCACTTACAATGAAAGTGAATGGGGGCCAATTTTAGAATGTTAAAATACTATTTCATAGCCACATATAATACTAAAATAGCCACAAGACTTATGATTTTAATGTGATAAAATAACTTAACTAACATTTTCTGTGTAAAATTATAGCCAATTTTACAGCTTCACATTTCTGCCTTTAAACCCTCAAAAAAATTGGCCCCATTTACTTCCTTTGTAAGTGCCTCACTGGAACCACGATTTTTGCTTTTTTTTTTTTTTTTTTTTTTAAAGAAAAGGAGGGACAAGTTGTAATTATTTTTTGTGGTAATCAACATTATGCCACAAATGCTGCTGATTGAGCTTATTTTGTATTGAACTTGGAATATTCCTTTAAAAGAACAGTTCACCCCAAAATTAAAATGCTGTCATCATTTATTTACCCTAATGTCATTCCAAACCTGTAGCCTATGACTTTTTTTTATTCCACTGAACTCAAAATGAGATTTTAGGTGAAATGTGAAGCCAGTGAAATCTAGAGAGGCCACAAGCCTAGAGCAATGCATTGTGAAGCAGGAGCACAACATTTTTTAAAAAATAAAATAAAAATAAAAATAAAAAAGGCAAAACTGCAACCCATGTTTCCCTACACGTTGTCTCATTATTTTTGTTTCTTTTTGGCAGTGAGAGTGAATAAGGCTAGAAAGCTGTGTTGACCAATCAGCATCCAGGACCGTAACTATATACATTTTATAACAGAACTTTGATTTTCATTGAAAATTACTCATGTGTGGAGTCAGCCATCTGCTGGTCCCTGATCAAACTGCATCCCCTGATATGCAGTCCCAAACCTTTATGCTACTGTATAGTTAATGTAGGGTGTGTTTGTGTTTGTATAAGAGAACAAGAGTGAACATGAAAGAGATTCAGAGAGAGTTCAGTCTCAAAATCAACTGAACAAAATCCATTAATTTTTTTTTTGTCATTTTGTGAAGCTTTCAGTGTTTGTCTCTGTATTATTCAACCATGATATCATATACCTGGCCTCGCAAAATCTAGGTGCACACCCATTATTCTCCTGAAATAAGATCTGTGTCTGTGTGTTTACAGAATATGGGTTTCTTGTGGGTTGAACTCACAGATGGGGGGCTCTTTGTAGTGGTTAGCAGCCCTACATAGGGCCTTGCCTGTCTCTCTGTCTGTTTGTTTCACAGATGTGCTCTGACTGAACTTCAGCCCAAATAAATTCAAATACCTGCCATTACAGTGCTATATGACACATGCTACATTTTAAATTAGCTGGTATTTTTATTCAATTATCTTTAAAGGGTGTAAAAACTTTTGAATGAAAGATTCATTTTCTAAAAAAGTGTTAAAGAAAAAGGACCCATAACTAAAATGTAAATTCTGCAACGTGATGTTTAAAAATTTTCCACTTCCTTCTGTCACAGGGCTTCCTTTCTCTAAATTGAAGTGTACAGCAAACCTGAAGTGTTGTGGTAACTTCAGTATGGCATTTCCTTACTCCACCCAGTCAAATTCCTTCTTGCCACCTAAGCAGTTCCATGCCAGCTTTATCACACCAGCCACCCAAACAAGATGCCTTCACTGTTCTCTTATTCTTGATTGGGAATGGGAAATGACCCTATACACAACGATACATCAGGTATAATGAACAAAGGCCTGTCAAAGCATTAAGGTTCCTTTTCAGTTCATACCATGTTTGTATAGATGGTACCTAAACATTTGGAACTTATACATTATCTGTAGGAGCTCCAACCCATCTTGACTTAAAACATGTGAATATCCAGTTACGTAACTTGACAAGCATGGTCAAATTTGAAAGATTAGCCTAATTGGAGGACAGATAGGGATAGATCTAAAAAGCTCACATCTACAATATAGTAAGTGCCTTCAAATGTTTGCTTTTCGTAGCTTTTTGCTCTGAAACTTCTGGATGATTTTCTATAGTGACATTGTGACTCTATAATGGCCAATTTGCTCTGTCAGTACAGGGATGGCAAGACAATGTAGGTGACTTTTGAACTGTTGTCTGCCCTCAACCATCCCTCACAGTTGTTTTGGCTGTGATGTATGCAAATTCATCAAAGGCTTTGTTTTGCCCCAAAGACTATTTGCTTGCATTAGACTAGCTTGTAACAAGCAAGTCTCTATAAATTCTTTTGTGCATTGGAAGAAATGAATGAGGTTTACCATTGTCTAATTCTATGACTGGTAAAGAGCTCTTATAGTTAAGAGTTCATCCACTTGTCATTGGGGATGGGCATTTCGAGTAATTTTGTAATCGAGTACTCTAACACATACAAAAATGAGTAATCGATTACTTGAAATTTAGAATTAATGTTTAACTTTCAAATTTTGAACCTGTTTTTCTTATAAAAAAATGAGCACTATTTTTTATAAAAATAAAAACATTTGCACTCACACATAGAAACATCTTCTGAAGTGATACAATCACTTTAAATAATGACATCATTTTTGGGTGTACTAACAGCAAGATTTAGATGAGAGAAGCAGTTTCATTGTTGCCCACGGCAGGCAAAGGCAAAAAGTAAAAATCAAATTGCAATAATCGATTTGTGTTTTTACTAGTCAAATATTTAAAGCTGAACGAGTACTTGATTAATCAATTACTTGTGCACATCCTACTTCATATAGTATTGTGACTTCTTTAGTTACTTATAATACTATGAGAATGATAGTGCTAGAAGTACTTAGAAGAAGAAAGCAAAAGTGGACTCTCGGCCACATATAGTAGATTAAGTATCACGAAGTCAAGACCCCTGTGCCTGAATACCTCTCCCTCGGAGTCCACATTTTGTAGTCTATTTTTCTTTCTATCTCCCAACGCTTAAGGAAAATAACGAATCATGTCTTGGTGTTTCCCATTTAGTATCAGCCTAAAGAGACACTAAAAAGTGAGAAGATTTGTGAGTTTGTCTTGGTGCATAGTAGTAAATCTGTATCTGCCATCATAATTGCTTTTTGTTTATCAAATGTTTTGCCATTTTTAACTTTCAGTTGGGATCCATCAGTCACGTTTAGCATGTTTCGCTGTAACAACATTGCCACCATAGACCACAGAGACTGGGAGAGACTCCATAACATCCCAGTTGGTTTTGCACAAGAGAAAAATGTGCTATGAAACAGATTATGAATGTAATGTTGATGAAGCTGAATGTGCTTGTTTTTAACAATTATATAAAAGCAGGATTCTGGTATAAGTTTGGGGGCAGGGTTTTGAAAGAATTGCTTAAAAGTTTTAATGCATAAATGTAAATCAAGAATTATGCAATATGCAAGTCTCTCAAAGACTGGGGTATTAAAATCATTTATGAAATATAATTAAACTAAAAACATTTTAATTTGGCTTATTATATGAATTGTCAGAAACATCTTTTGTCATATTTGTTCATAATGTGCCTTTAAAACATGCTAAAACATTAATGGATAAAGAAAGAAAGTAGAACGTAATTGAAAATATAGGTCTATTTTGTCACAGTCTGATTGAAAATGTTTGTAAAGAAGTCCTGGGTGCTCGAATGCATTGATTTTTACTACTAATGCTACGATGAGTGGAAGCTTTTGACTACAACAAAATTTAACCATTTTAAATAATTGAGTGTATTTTAAAGATTGATGCACTGCTAACATGCATAAGCTAACATGCATACTGAAATATATATTTCAGTAGTAGTAGTGATTCTCTATGAGGAATAAAACATATTTCTTCTAATAAATAATGGTCGGTTCACCACCACTTGACAGTTAACATGACGAATTGTCTTGGATTTATAAAGCTGGATCATCATCATGAGAAAAGAATTAGGCAGACAGCAGTCACTTAGACAAAGCTGCTCTCAGTGTAGAGGGGACAGATGGACCCTTTGTTGCCTGTAGTTAATGTTCATATATTGCAGGCAGTATGCAGCCACATGTTCTTAAAGAAATTAAGGTATTTAAGTTTGGGGCAATTTGGTACACATATAACAGCCTTTTAGTGCTTATTATTTAAAGGTGCACTCAGCAATTCTTTTCCTTATTAAAATGTTTTGCTCCTTAAGTAAAAATAATAATAATAATAATTTTGTAAGTTTAAAATCATGACCACTCATATAAGATTAAGATTCCAGTCATATCAGTAACCTTGTAAAACCAGTTTAATAACTATATTGGGAGGGTCTCCTCATTTGGTGCTGCCATGTTAAGATCACATGACCAGCAGAATCCTGCTTGCTTGATCTCAGTAACCAAACCACCCTGTTATTGGATTCAATTACTCATGGATTACATTAATCATGGCTGACAGTGGGGCCTGGGTAGCTCAGCAAGTAAAGACGCTGACTACCACACCTGGAGTCACAAGTTCGAATCCAGGGCATGCTGAGTGACTCTAGACAGGCTTCCTAAGCAACCAGCTGGCACGGTTGCTAGAGTGGGTAGAGTCATGTTGGGTTAACCTTCTCGTGGTCACTATAATGTGGTTCTCGCTATCAGTGGGGCACACGGTGAGTTGTGCATGGATGCCATGGAGAATAGCGTGAGCCTCCACATGCACTAGGTCTCCACGGTAACACGCTCAACAAGCCACGTGATAAGATGCGCGGATTGACTGTCTCAGACGTGGAGGCAACTGAGATTTGTCCTCCGCCACCCGGATTGAGGCGAGTCACTGTGCCACCACGAGGACATAGAGCGCAATGTGAATTGGGCATTCCAAATTGGGGAGAAAGGGGGAGAAAAAAAAAATCATGGCTGATGGTGAACAAAGAATTTCTACAATGGCATCGGTAATTTATCGGTAAACTATTGCGTTTGAATAATGCTGCATCCACACAAATTACTGAGTGCAACTTTAAGCAACATCACATGAGAAAGAGTTCTGTTGTTCTGTGTATCAGCGCGGCTATAATCAATATACGGAACAACGGCATGATTGCGAGTGTGGCATTGCTTTTATACAACAGTTAAACAAACAAGAAAATTATTAAATAACTTATGTTTCAGATAAAATTGGCCAGTCAGGGCTCAACAATAAGGTCTGCCCAATGGCCCGGGGCCAGTGTGAGAAAGATTCGGGCCAGTTGCTAGAACTGTCACTTGCCCGATGAGGACAGTGCTGCATTTATAACATTAGTGCAATCAAACAACAAGCGAGAGAGCACAAAAATTTCACGGAGCGCACGAAGTCTTCTAACCGAGGAGCAAGCGCGAGTATATTTATCTCGCAAAGACACGCAAACGCATAATATACTGGATGCGCCAAGGCACAGTCGTGTGCACGCACAAGATCATGCAGACACCGAGCGCACTCTCCTAGCACTGTCCTCACTCTTTTCCAAGTGTCTTAGCAGCAGCTATTACCAATGTGTAGAAAATAGCAGGAAAAAACCCACTTAATGAATTTCGTAGTGGGATTTAACGTCTTGTGCAACACTTTAAGTATCCCCGCACATTCCGTGTTCACACTGCGTGAAATCCCACATTTTTCGTTTTTACATGTTGGTGAAAATTAGTAATCCACACATTGGAACACAAGAAATCAACAGTTTCTTTCTATAGGACTGAAAATTAATGTCTCTCCGTGCATATGTCTCATCATCATCTCTCTCCGTGCAGCATAGATTGTTTAACATGCATGTGCTCTCGTAAAGGGACAGAGCACTAGTTTTATTCCCCCTGTAAACAAAAAAAACATTTCCTCATTAATTAGCCTGAAGAGATGAAGCGCCGAATGAGACGTAATAAACTTTGTTAAACCCCAGTTATACACATGTCTGGAAATCACGAGCTGCTCAATATCCAAAATGTAAGTATACATTTAATTAGGTAATGTTTCATAACGTAAACATGAATTCGACATGATAATGCCGTTTGATATGAAAAGAGGCAAGATCACTATGGCTATCAGGCTATTATTATCAGAGCTGTTCAGCTGCAGGGTGAAGATGAATATTTGAAACAGTCTACTTCATATCATCCTCATAAAACACCTGTTACATGTCTCATTTCTGGACCATACAGGTATTTTTGTTTTTTTCTCTGTATATCAGCCAGTGTTGGTCTTGTTTGGGTTGTCTGATTTCATGTTATATACACATTGTTAATTCTCAGATTAGGCCTAATATCTACCTACTGTATATTACACATCACAACCGATTTAGTAGCAAGTCTGTTCTCTCAGTTCTCTCAGTGAATAAACTTTGATCCTTCTTGTGAAAACACTACACATGGGCAAAAATTGCACGACTAAACGGGAGACCGAAAACCCATCATTTCCTCCACAGAACTCTTGGCTTAAAAACACATGTGCAAATGGCAAGACAGCTTAATATGATGTATTTATGAATTTATATCTGTAAAGCGCATATGTGGGATTACATAAAGCATAAATAATATCTTGATAATTATAAATGTGATTCAATTTTGGGGGACATTGTATTTTTTATTTTTTTTCTCCCCAATTTGGAGTGCCCAATTCCCAATGCGCTCCAAGTCCTCGTGGTGGTGTAGTGACTTGCCTCAATCTGGGTGGTGGAGGACGAATCTCAGTTGCCTCCACATCTGAGACCGTCAATCCGCGCATCTTATCATGTGGCTTGTTGAGCGTGTTACTGCGGAGATGTAGCGCGTGTGGAGGCCCACGCTATTCTCCACAGCATCCAAACACAACTCACCACACGCCCCACTAAGAGCGAGAACCACACATTATAGCGACCACAAGGAGGTTACCCCATGTGACTCTCCCCTCCCTAGCAACCAGGCCAATTTGGTTGCTTAGGAGACCTGGCTGGAGTCTCTCAGCATGCCCTGGATTTGAACTCGCGACTCCAGGGGTGGTAGTCAGCGTCTTTACTTGCTGAGCTACCCAGGCCTCTGGGGAACATTGTATTAAAAACATAAGATCTGTAAAAAATATTTATCTTCGTACATATTTTTTAAAGCCATGATGGTAAAAACAGCTATTTGTCATTTTTGTTTTGGGGCCAGTTAAAATATTGGCAGGGCCAGTAAAAATCTGAAGCACTGGCCCACTGGCCCAACCGGGCCAGTAGAAAAAATTCTTAGCGTTGAGCCCTGCCAGTTATTTTGTGCATTTTCTTTTTCTCCACCAGCGAAGCCACATCATCAGAAACAACTCTCTGTACTGCACTTATACTCTGGCTTTGAACTAGTGTTGTTTTGTTCATAACTTAATCTTTTAAGTGTGAATCCGTTAAGTCAATGTTTGACTCACTCATAACATAAAAGACGCACATATGTCACCACCTACTGTCTTAAATATGCTATCTCAAGAAATGGTCACTGAACGAATCGGCGAATAAAATCAAAGTGAACGATGGATCAAAATTCCCACCACTATTTGGAAAGCCACAAACACGGAGAAGCAAAGTAATACAAATATTGAAGCGTCCACTGGTCCAATCAGATTTGCAGATCAGCATCTTGGAATATTGCATAATAGTGCATTCATGTCATGTCGGAATTGCTGTAATTACGAGATTCCTTCTACAGTCTCTATTTTGTCTAAAAGGAACATCCATGACGTCACATAGAGGTTGAGAAACCTTGTCCAATCAAATGCTTTATAGAACAAGAAGGCACCTCCCCTAAAAACTGTAGAGTACGTCTAGCTGGCGCTGATCATGCCTTCGCAGGGCATTTTGAAGGGAGCACATCCATGCTGTAGGGTCGTTTCAAACAGAAATTCCGCTCAGAATTGCTTAAAAAGTTAGTTCTGACTGACTGCTATCACCTTTCAGCCATCTAAAGCTCTTACAGTGGAGGGGAATTGTCTTCAAAAGGAATAGAGCATAGGGATGAACACTTCTGAATAGTTCTAACTGAACCAAGCCGTTTGGGCGTCAGTAGTGTTGTCATATTCGGAATAACTTCCTATGCTCGATGATGAACTCCAATTTTTCCCTATAGACCCGATATTCTTGTCCATATGTTTTGTAACAGTATTTTTGTACCTATTTTTAAAAATTCCCATCATTGTTCATGTGAATGCCGAGATTGCGTGAGGTTCGGCCATTTGCTTGTAAAGGGGGTGTAGTTTCTCTCCTGGCGCCTCGCTCCGGTAGTTTTGTGTTGTGATGTGAATGGTGAATGAGCGCCCGGTGCGGAGGCAGTACAGTCAGTCCATTCGCGCTGTGATGCCCTTTAGTGGGAAGGTCCTGCCAGAGCACACAGACACACTCACATCAGCTCAGAGGCAAACAAAGAAGAAAACTGCTTTTGGAAAGTGTCTTTCCTTTAGAGTAGCTTGTTAATGAACTGGCTTGATTGATCGCGCACAGCAGCTGGAAGAGTTTGTGGGGCGACTGTTAGCGCGGGTTTCGGACTGTATATTTAGGAGAGCTCTTGTTTCAATTGTCCTTTTCGCAGTCTTTATGAGCTATGTTTTTACTTTAAAATGTTTGACGCCTTCTGAGCTGTTTTTTCCCCGGACTCGTCTGTAACATGTGAAAAACTGATTGACTTGGACACGCTGTAGATTGGATACGTTTGGATCGTGCGAGTCATATACTAGTCAGCTTCTTCAAACCTCTTGATGATGTTTCTCAACTCTCAAGACAGATTAATGGTTTGAAGGGGAGGGAGAAGTGCAGTGGGAGACTGAAGCTGATATCCCTCTTGAATGATGCCCATAGACAGACTCGCAGACATGGAGGAGAAACTTCGTATTTTGGAGGACCTTAATATGATATACATTCGTCAAATTGCCCTGAGTTTAAAGGTAAACATTTTCATATAAAACCTAGCTTGACATTTACACTTCTCTTTGAATTACTTTGAAATGACTATACACTAAAACAAAAAAATTAATATTTTTTTTCACAACTTAATTTCATCGTGTGCAATCAATTTAAATTTGTAAAATGGAAGTTCACTTAATCTATTTGTGTTGGGACAACATAAATCATTTTCGTTGGCCATAACCAGATGTAAATGTGATGTCAGGTTCCTAGCATGAGTAAAACTAAGAATTCGTGTGTTAATATTTGCTTTTTGTTGCAGTATTTGCACTGGTGGTGTTGTGTTTATCTCTTTGGGTTTTGTGTCATGCGGGTGCATCTTTTTCAAAAAGTATGACTGTTTAGTGTCACCGTCATTGAGGTTTTGTGTAGGATTTTAATGACCCCCACATGCCTTGTTGAAACGCTTGAATTAAAACTCATCGGCAAGACGTTTTCCTCTTTTGCTGAGACAATAAGTTCACAGGTTGTTTACTTACAACAATAAAAGTTTGACCAAAAAATAAATAAAATAAAATTGGTGTAAATTAAGCTGCCTCAACATAATTAAAATGATGGTTTTGACAAATTGTTATGTATATGTGACTAAATTAATTTAAGTTTGAACAGCTCATTCAAATAAATTAGTTTTGGATGAAAAAAAGCAATTTAATTGCATGGGAAAATTTTCTGAATGTTGTTTTTGTTTTTGAGTGCAATGGTCTTAGGTTAGACTGTGTTTGTATTAATGCTGTAATAAGTATTTAAATGAATAAAAAAAAAGGCATTCTGTCATGTGCTGTGGTCTTACCCGGTCAATTTTCCAATGTGGTAAACTTGCGAGTAGGGGTGTAACGGTATGACGTGATAACCGTTACACAAATTACCGCGGTATCACGGTACTGAGTTGCATTGATAATATCATTAGCAATTTAATGTTTGGTTATGAATTATGTTTGATAACACACAGAGAAATATTTCGGTTATTGTTCAAAAATTCTTGAACTTTATTTTTTATTTCTTCTACTTGAATCCTTTAACTTTTGATCTTAAACATCAGGGCCCAGTTGTTCAAAAAGTTTAATCTGGATCAGAATGATCTGGATTTGAAAATCCTATGTTTTGCTGTCCAGGATCTGGTAATACATCTTACTTTTGTGCCGGTTTTTCAAGGCAACATTGGAATGGATCACCCTGATCCAGATACAGATTTTTCAAGATTACAAAATCCAGATTACCAGTGCTCTAAATGGGACTACATATCACAATGTAGGCTACTTAGCTATGTAAAGAACAACAGGTAGAATAGCCAGCGTGGGGTCACTTTAAGTGTTTTTATTTAAAGAGACAGAAAACAGCACAATAAAACAATACAAACATCCCCCTCCATTTTCAATTTTTTTTAAACAGTCAGACTCTCATCTGACCCACAATAAATAAATAAAAACAAACAAATATACATTATTCACAAATACATTGTGGATATTTTGAACATGTGTTTTAAATCATGTGATGACGTTTATGATGCACCTGAGCCTGTTGAAGACCCAGACTAACCTCTGGCATTCTCTCAGAATGAGGGACTGACTGGACATGCAATAAGGGATGAATTTGTTAGAAACTACTTTTGACTGGTTCATCTCTGATGGTTGTGTCATTGTAATTAATATACAGTGATAAATGACAGTTAAAATTATATTATTTTTGCTTGATATTGGCAGCTGTTTGGGGGATTATTTTATGGGGACAATTTTATGTTTTTTTTTTTCTTTCTTTACTGTAATGAAAGGATTAATAGGTAGCCTAATGTCTACATTATCTACTTTATCACTGTAACGGTTAAATCAAGTGCAAAATATAAATAAATGTATATATACTACATGATACAAATGTTGTATTATTTTACTAAGTTTTATTACATTTGTTCCTGAAATTCACCCTGAATCCACCCTTCTGCTGGGATCAGGATAATCTTGATTTTTTGGATCAAAGGTATCCCAATTCTACTAAAAATTTTTGAACAACACATACTGAAGGTTTGATCCAGATCAAAACAAAAACTGGATTACTTGATCTAATCCGATTTCAGAATCCTTTTTTTTTTCTTCTTCTTTTGAACAACCCATTTTCAAGATTTGATCCAATCCGATAGCCGAAATCTGATCGGATTACTTCTGAACAACTGGGCCCTGGAAAATCTCTTAATCTGACAAGGTAAAAAAATGGCTGAAAAAATTACAAACAGTTAAAACAATAATAATAATTTAAAAAAACAAATGTAAAAAAAAAATTGTACAGTAGTCAGATGATTATAACTAAAAAAATATTTTGTTGTTTTATGATTTATGGAATTGAATAGTAATAATTTGTAATGATTATTACCCAGGTTAACACGTCAGATATGCGTTTGTATGCATTCAGCAAATTGTTGCATTTGTGATTGTTTAATTCTAAACAATACCTACTGAATATATATTATTTATTTACAGTTAATTTTTGGCATTTTGCCCAATACTGTCTATTTTCTGCCACTGTCAATTTTCTGCATGCATATTGTCATTGGCAATTTCCTGCACACTAAAAGCCATGCACTTTGTAAACCCTATTTAGTACAATGTTTTACAAATAAAACATATTAGTAGTATCAAACACATTGTTGGCCTACTCTTGTGTTGCACTTAGGTAAAAGAACAAACAGTTGTCACGTTGTAATGTTGAATGAGTGCTTAAATCCGTTTGCTGCATTTGTGAATGTGTCAGAAAGCATAAACATAACTTTAGCCTACCTAGTTATTACACTGTAAAATCTATTAGTTAACCTTACTTACAAAAGCATGTAAACCAATTGCCTTAAAGTAAATTGGCCGTAAATGTACTTATTTTGCTCGTGAACTAGAAATTTTTTAAAGGCAATTGGTTTCCTCACTATTTTAAAGTCAACTTATTACATTTTATAGTGTACGTATCATGTAAAACTACATTGAATCTGGTGTTTTTATGAAATGGGCTATAATTTATTATTCTGTATACTGTATTTCCACTTACATTCATCTCCGCAAATTCCTTTGGGATGGTGCTTACGGAGATGGTGCTTAAGGTTTGAACTGTTTCCCGCCTGAGCCGACACTTTTTTGTGACAAACTTTATAGACTGGGTAACCATCAACATTGATGGTGCCTTGTGGGTCTTTAACATACCCAAAAATAATCCCAGACAGCGGACTTCAACCACTTTGGTGGCGTAAATAAAGGTTCAGGCTTGGAATTGTCTGTATGATGCTCTCGTGCTGGACTTCTGACGTGCTGGTGATGCGCTGTGCTCGCAACACCTGCATGTCACCTTTCCAATTGAGTGACAGTCGAATGTAACATGAGGAAGGTGCAATTTAAAGACTTATTTTATCTCACCAAGATTATATGATGCTGTGTTAATGTCGCCAATTCTGTCTTAAACAGATTTTGATTTTTTTTTTTAATTCTGAAAAAATCTGTCTTTATATTTATGCAATACCATCAGTTAGAAGATTTCAACGAAATGATAACCATCCGTTTTAAAACCGAGGTATATTGTGAAACCTTGAAAACGTTACATCCCTACTTGCGAGCATCCCACAGTCTATCTAATCTCTGTCATTTATACAGCTGCTCTTAAAGAAAAAAGTACATTTGCTATACAATATCTCTAATGGTCCATGTCAGTTTGGTGTGTTTAGTTTTGGCAATATACAGGAAAGGGCTGTAATGCTTAAAACAGAGAAGCAACACAATATGATTTAGTTCAGGTCTGCAGCTGCACTCACACATATGGCTCCAGCCAAAGTTTCATGCTGAAAGTGAGTGTTTGTGCAAGACCTGTGCGTTTCGTGCCTGGACTCACTAATACCAGCGAGAAAAAACCCCTACAAATTAAAGTTCTTTTGCAAGACGCCTCCACAGAGACTTCATCTGGCTGATCTTGTCTTTGGAAACAATTAGCATATTTGGTGATATCATCAGTGTGAACATATTGATACCTTATTTTGCAATTCAGACTATGAGCAATGAACAAACCCTCCCTCCCATCACAGCAGTGTTATAACCCTCATGCCCGATTCACTAAGTAGGTAACAGTTCATGCTGTGCATTTTTGATTTATATATAGCAGCAGGAGGGAAATGTCAAACTATGTGAGAAATATTAAAAACCTCCTGGGTAATGAAATTAAGTTGGCCCCTTTTGTCCTGCAGCTGTTGTGTGTTAGGAACACTCAGTATCTCACTGAATAACACGTTCAGCCCTGCTTCAGCCCCCATCCCTGTGCTGAGATGCATGGGGTTTTGTGTAGGTGACAAAACGGGCCTCTTTTCATAGTCCGTGCTGAGATTACATCTCACTGCTCCAGGGTGCCTGTTCTCCTCACCAAGTAGCCAGGTGGTCTGGCTGTTGCTCAGTAAATGAACTGCTCTTTATTCCTGCACTGTGACCCTAAACTTGAATTGTACATCGGCATTCCCCTGATATAATGAAATGACATTGAGGTGCCTGCTTTGAGCTGAAGGACATCTTCATAAATTCCTAGTGCATGTTCATTCTTCATGGTCATGCATGTTAGAATTTGCTGGTTTGAGTTCTCAGAAGTCAATGTCAATTTTAGAAAGAGCTCCCTATGAGATCAAGACTTGTTTACTGTGGCACTAAAGGGGGAAGAGAGAAGAAACACTGATTCACAGTGCTCGGTTTGGAAGAAGACTGTCATTTTCTTCAAAATGCCTAAAAACCCGACTCGGTCTGAAAGTTTAAGGAGGCTAGTGACGCTCGTCTTGATGGTGTTTTGATGGTTTATTTGAATCATCCCTGTGGTCTGTATGCTCAAAATGGACTCATTGCTTGGCAAAAATAATCCCACTTCAATATTAGAGGAATTTGTTTCCCATGTACTGGTTGGATTCCTTCTAAATTTTGGTGATGGGCACAAGTACTCAAGTGACAGCAATGCTCAGTCATGATAACACAATAACTGCATGACTTGATTTAAAAAAATTTTTTTACTGTAAAAGTTTTTATTTTATTTTATAATTGATTAATGGTGGTATTGCATGCGTTATGTACCTTGCAGTCCAATTTGTTAGAGTTGGAAAGGAACAGCAACTTTGTACAGATCTATAACACACCTATATAAAAACAGCATTCTTGCTGCGCTAGATACTGAAAACAAAAACCACACACACACAGAAAGCGATACAACAGCCAAACACATCCATCTAACTAACAAATACTAAATAACAGAACTGAACTCGCTCCATTGCCCCCAATCCCACCCCAGGTACTCAGTTGATTTATCTGTGGAGTACTCGAGCAGTCAAAATGCCTCTTTATAAATCTCTATTCTAAATATGTAATACAGTATATTTTTTGTTTTTGGTATTATGATTTTTCACTTCTGAGCAATGTTTCTTGGATAGCAGTAGAAGGTCATGAACCCCATTGTTATTTTAAAGATTCATTTAAAGAGGAAAATCTCTGGGCTCTCTGACAAAATAAAATGGGAAATGATTTAGCTTAGCCAGAGTTTGCACAAGGGGATAATATATTTTCCAGTGCCGCAGAGACAGGAACCTGTGGTTTTCTGAATGATTGGGGACTACTGTTGGTGCTAACTGTTGCAGTCAGGCCTTTCAAGTTTTAACAAGTCAACTGCAGAATGGAGGCAACCACATTCTTGGCACTTCTGCCTGCACATTCCTCTCTGTGTCCTTCCTTTATGATGTCGCCATCTAAAAACCAGGCGAACACCTTCCTGGTGTCATCACAGTTAAACAACCATTTGTTGCTGAAAAGCTGTAATTCATAGCTGGCTTGTTGTGATGGGTGATGGAAACAGGAAATAGCTGAACTTAATGAGAGTGATTGGCTGGTATGATGTCATCTCTGCCTTCCACACAACCCACACAGCTTGATCCCACATACAATAGCATGCTGTGGATGTGGAAATGCTTTTGTGAGGAGAGATTGCTCCCTCAGGCTGTGCTTAATGTTGTTTGCCCTTGCTCTTTAGTCTCTGCCTGAGAGGTGATGGGCCATTTTTTTTTTCTTCTATAATTTGGTTGTTGGCTGCTGATGGGACACTTAAGTCTACATGAAATCGAAATTGATCCTTATTTAATGTTCATGTAATGAAAGTTGATGGCTATAATTGCAAAACATTAACAATACATTGCCCCCAAAAAGCGGGCACAGTAAGCCACACTTAAAATGTTTGAATGCCATTTATACAAAATATCAAACCAAGTGGCATCTGCAAAACAAATGATGCCAGATCTTTTCTCAGCGCTAACTTCACTTTTCAAGATATTTTAACCAACCTGGACCCAAGGTATTTTTTTTTTCTTTTTTTTTTTTTGCGATTTAACATTTTATTTATTGATTCAACCATTAAATATAAATAGCAGAACACACATATACAGAATCAATATCCTTGATAAAGCTTCCCTTTGCTCCTCGCCTGGTGCAACACAAGATCTTTATCGGATGATCTCAGAAATTTGGCCTGGATTGATCGGGGCCTTTCTCCCTCAGCAAATCTGTGAGCTGGGACTCTGTGAGCTTGCTCGATTTCCAGTTTATGGCCTGTTATGTCGAGCAGACTCGGGAAAAGCTTGACTAGGAATTTCACCATATCTCTGCCCTCCGCCTTCCTGAATGCTCAGGAATTCCAACAATTCGAACATGCTCTTCAAGCTTTTCAAGGAGATGTTCCAAATCAACTTTGGTCGCTGGCGGATTAGCGGTTAATTCCCTCTCCGAAGACTGCAGACAATTGATTCATCTCTCAACATCAGTCACTCTTGTAACTAACTCGGAGAATTTTATTTCCATCGCCGTAATTGATCGACGTATTACAGCGAGATCCTCCAAGTCAGCAAGACATGTTGGACAACTGACGCTGGATCTTCTCTCCCGCCGCTCCATTCAAATCGAGTCCCCGGTCTATAGGCCTCTCGGGGCTTTCATCCTGAACACATAAGTGTCTTTTAATGTCTTCAGAGCCCGAGGATTTTGACTTCTTTGCCATGTTTTGCCTCAAAGAGCAAATGTGTAACTGGGTGTATCAAATTTCACCGGATTATAACATGAAAATAATTAAATATTTAGCAAAGTGAGCAGAGCTCGTCGCTCACACGTCTGCTTCTTGCATGGCGTGACGTGACCTCCGCCCCAAGGTAATTTTTAATGTATGTATGAAGTCAGTTTCCCACAAGTTCCCCACAAGTTCACACAGGTGTCCTAGCAGAGTACCAACAGGTACAGTTAATCACACACATTGATCACCTGTTTAACAACCAGAAAATATCCAAAATATATTTTATATAAAAGGGATAGTTCACCCAAACATTTAAATTCTGTCTTTATTTACTCACCCTCATGTGTTCCAAACCCATATTACTTTCTTTGTTCTGCAGAACACAGAAGAATATACACTACCGGTCAAAAGTTTTGAAACACTTACTCATTCTTTATTATTCTTTTTTTTTTTTTTTCATTTTTTTTTTTTTTTTCACATTTAGAATAATAGTAAAGTCATCAAAACTATGGAATAACATAAATGGAACTATGGGAATTATGTTGTGACTAAACAAAATCCAAAATAGATCAAAACTGTGTTATATTTTAGCATCTTCAAAGTAGTCACCCTTTGCCTAGAATTTTCAGACATGTACTCTTGACATTTTCTCAACCAATTTCTTGAGGTATCACCCTGGGATGCTTTTTAAACAGTATTGAAGGAGTTCCCATCTATGTTGGGCACTTATTGGCATCTTTTCTTTTTCATCAATCTCAAAAACTTTTTTTTTAATTAAATTTTAGTTTTATAATGAAATAAATTAATTTGGTGGCACAATTATATTTTTGTCTACAAAACTAATTTCAAACATTTAAGCATACGCCTTCAAATCAAAAGATTTTAAGATCATGAGAAACATTTCAGTCAAGTGTTTCAAAACTTTTGACCAGTACGGTATTTTAAAGAAAATCAAGCATCTGCCTTGTGCTGTAAGTGATTTTTTTTATTTTTTATGGAATGGTATGCAGAAATTGTTCCTTCTCCCTGAAAGATATCACTGAAATAAGTGTCCTGAGATATCTCACCGGTCTCTGTGACAACACTAGACTGTGTAAACAGCAAACAAAAATGTAACTGCTGGCCGTGGACACATTCTTTGATCAGCCAATCATAAAACTTTTATGTGCTTAATGCCTGTCAATCATTTTGCACATTCCCATAGTAGTAGTTGAAGCGGATCATTCAGGTTTAATGTTATATTCATATTCATAACAGTTGTCAGGTATTTTGCTACTGTTGTGTTTGTCAACTGTAAGAAGACGTACAACTCTACTGTTCGGTGACGGTCTCAACAATATCTTTGTAGGGTATGTTTTGGAAAGAGGGGGCATGTCTAATTTAAAGGCTCAGTCTCATGGAAGTTCCATAACGGCTAAAATCTCTCACAGCACCTTTAAGCAGCAGGATATAAAGCTTTTTTTTTTTTTTTTAAATGTGCTCTGCCTGTGTTAAGAGATTCAACACACATACTGGTCTCATAAGTTTCAGAATTTTGCTTCTCGGTTTCTTTCCACTGTAAAAGCAGATTCTCATCTGTTGGCTTGCGTGACTCCAACTAAAACTGAAAATCAATACAGTAGAATTCAATAAGAATAAAAATATTACAACTATTGCTAGTGCTACACTAGGCTTTGCTTTCAAAAGCACAGATGCCATCATATCATATTCTCTCATCCAACACCTCAACGACACACATCCACTGTGCCCCCCAAGGGACTTGTATTGTAACTGAGATATTTGGTGAGAGATTCAGAGGGAAAGTACATCATTCAGCGCTGCTCAAGGCAGGCAAATGCGAAAAGAAAAATCAGTTTGTGATATTCCAGTAGTGTTTTTAATATTTGAATAGCTGGTTTAGAACAAGTGCTCGATTAGTCGATTATTTGTGCATATCCCTACAATTAACTGTTTCATATTCCAGATGGCACTCCCACACAATGATATTCAAGGACACAATGATATTAAAGCAACAATGTCATCTTTGTATCTCTGTCCTTTTTACTTTGGAGCACACCAGTAACATGAGGTGAATATGTTTTGGATGAACAACATTTTTTGCCATGAATTCAGCCTGTTTACATAGACCAGAGCTCTACAGATACAGAGGTCCCTCTATGCTCTCACTACAGCGTATTTACCAGGGTTCCTACCCTCAGGTGGATCACTCTGGCCTTTGTGTATCCAGCACAGTAGGGGTGATGCCTGCTGCTTGCTGTAATTTCTGATGGTATGTTGATTAATGAAATCTTGTTCAGATAAGATGACCCTCCACTCCTAGATGACCTGAGTGTTCAACCTTATTATGTTAGTACAAGAAATAATGACCTCATAACTCTGGCCTCGACCCATGATCTCCTGTGGGTGTTTGAACTACAGCCAGGAGAATGTTCAAATGCTTGGGAAAGGGCAGAGCTCTCACATGACCTAGAACCCCAGTGTGATCTGAATCTGCCTCAGGTTATCTCCGTACTTTGCCAGGTACATGTGTTACGTTCGACTCTGTAGTATACAAAAGGAAAGGTGTTTTTACCTCCCAACAACTTGTTAATTGCATAATGTGGGCCATGGAATGTGACCACACCACAGGTGGATCCATTTATTTTTTCAAACATCCAGGAGACATGCCTTACAATAGACAGAGAGACTGAAAGAAAGGAAGAAAGAAAGATCTTTCTATCTTTGGATAAAAAGTATCTACTTAATGACTAAATGGAAATGTAAAGGAAGATAGAAAGAGAGAAAGAAAGAAAGAACGCAAACTTTTGGAATGCTGAGCTTGGTTTACTGTTTTGTTAGGATGAATGAATGCAAGTGATGAGCCTGAACCAAAAATGACTCTCTTTAGGGTTCATAAGGTTAAAGGTCATCAATTTGTGCATACCAGAGCCATTTACACAGTTGTTTACCTATTCATCCATACTCAAATGGCAAAGCAAGGGCTTCTTTTCATACTGTTGGGTCAGCTGGAGAGTTGTTTAAGTAGCTTTGCTGTGGACTGTGAGGTTTCAAAATTCAGTCTTTATTTGTTTATGTCAAGCAAAAGAGTGAAAGGTAATATTTAACCATTACTGTAACTGTATGCTTGGCTTCTTTGCAAATACGCCAGTTAACAACATGATTGGATACATGTGTCTATTCTGTTTTAGGCTTTTCACTCAGTTTAAGTTAAGTTTTAAATGAGCATCAATGTAACTGCTTTTTCGTGAGTAGGCCTTGCATCTGCAAAGTTCTGGCACACTTCAGGCCCTGCAGTCAGGGTGGGGTACAGGGAGGTGGGCACAGGCTGGTAGTTAAAGAGGGCATTGTAGTTGGTCACCCACGCTTCAGCACAGCCTGTATTGCCACTGGCCGGAGCCCTAGTGCTGTCAGGAGCAGGGCTGAATGGACACACTGTGTGCAAGAACCAGCCAAATGCCTCAACTCAAGCCAGCTTCCGCTGGAAAACAGCACCCAGAATCCAGTTTGTTAGAGGAGACAGCAAAGTTCTCACCCTGGCCCCAAACTTTACAACCTATCCAGTCGTCCCTGCCCAGCTCAGGTATTCTACTAGTGCAGTTATGCCTTCAGAAAATAAGCTATTACATCAAAATAAAACCTGCTGAATCTGTTGCTGAGTCTGGCTCGTATAAGTTTTGTTTATGGTTACATATTGTTCATACAGAATGAGAAATTTTCCTCTATCCTAGGCACTACGAAAGGATCTGCCATATTACTGCATTATAACACACCACCTACAGGCCTTTCCTGCATAGGCAAAATACAGTAACAAGTGTATACATCCTAAAATCTGTCCTGTGACAGATGGGTTTGGCTCAACTATTCTGTGAAATAGTATGAAAATTGCATACAAAATCCACACTAAATCTTTGAAGTCATTTTCTCAGTTTCAGGGTTATCATAGTTACTGGATTTTGCCATTGTAGGACAACATTAAGGCCCATATATACTTAATACGAAATCGAAGAACGAATGGGTATGACGTCATTTAGAGCAAAATCTGGCCATAAAGAAGGTGTTTTTACATTAGTTTCAGTGGTTCGTTACAACTCGCCTGGCTGAACTTTTAGGAAAAATTCTTACTAGCTGCTAAACACCTTCTTACTGCCATTGGTCCACATCATCGGTAGGTGTGACCTGAAGCTCCACCTACTACTATGTTTAGGTTTTTCAGTCAGTACTCAACGTGTACACACCTGCATACAGAGTTATTAGTGAGCTGGTGCAAATTTACCTACATCTGTACGATTGTTTGCCTAGAGACATTTTCCAAGACCATGTCATGCGATTTATTTATTTATTTATTTATTTTTGGCTTAATTAGTCTAGAAAAGGAATCAAATCTACTCAAATATTCTCATGTGCCCATTCACTCATGTGCCATTTGCAGCGAAAGCCATTCACACATCTGTCTAAAGTAAGATATGCCTTCTATCGCCATTCTTTTGTCTGTATTCTGAATATTAACACTGTTTTTGCAGTAGTATCAGTGTCATCATAAATTACAATAACAGAGTGTATTTGGTGCATATTATGGCCGTGTATAGCGTTAGTGCATTAGCTTCATGAATTCACAATGCAAACAAGACAAATTAAACATTTTCTACTGCATATATATTTAAATCATCATCGAGTGGTTAAAACAGCTTCTTTAACAGATCTAGTGTGAATTCTACTCATAGAATGAGACATTAAGTCATTGATAGCTAATTTTAATGTCACATTAGTTTAGTTTTACATGTAGCATCCTCAAATGCTCCTCTAAACACCTCCCACAGTGGTGTGGTGGGTGTCTGAATGTTCACAAACAGTATACCGTTGCTCGGCTGTTTCGAAGTTTTTTTTACCCCTGAAAGAAGAACAAAGAAGAACTTCTCTGGAAGTATATCGGGGCCTTTAGGGTTGGGAACCGAGATTTAGTTCTTGTTCAGAACTGGTTCCATATTTGTAAAATACAGGAACCGTAGGATTTTCCTGACTTTTCCAGGTACCGTTTCATGACTTTTCCCATTAATTTCTTCCATAGGCTTTTCATAAAATCCTCCAAAAAGTTGTAGGCCATGAACCAAACCAACCAGCCACAACAAATCACAAACTTTGTTTTGAGCCTAAAAAAGTATTTGAAAATCTGACATAAAGACAAAGGTACAAGACTGTGTACTTGCCGTCTTTCACGAGGGCACAAACTACAATCCCATGAAACATTGCGAATTATGTAATTGAATAACGAAATTATGCGATTATATAAAACTGTTGATTTTAGGTTGTTGATTATAAGTATAGAAACAATGTATTTTACATTTATTGCAAAATATTCCGATATGTACACAGATAAATAGTTTAAGGGTTAATGGAGACCAACTCGGTTACATCATTCACAGTGCGTCATGGGAGTGGGCGATTGCTGCTAGGCACGTTTCCGCGATGGGAGAAATGTGCTTCTGGTTGTTCCTTGCAGAGTACTCTGTCTTACAGGCTCAATATGGTTAGAAGCAGGGTGGGGGTGGGGTTAGGGCATCTGCTGCCTCCCAGGAACAAACTGAGGCCCCTTTGTAAAACGGGAGCATGTTTTGTAGGCTTTGTTGGCAGCTGTTCTCTGATTGGTGAAGCTTTGTCTGCTGGACCATGGGTAATGTAGTTGTTCAAAAGGAATTCCGCTGTCAAACACGATTTTTAAACAATGAAGTTGAAATAAGGTATACTGATGGTTTCAGTGGAAGCAAATACCATCGATGAATAACCTCTGAGCTCATGGTAAGTGTGTCTTTAAAGGTTTAAATGGACCCTTATATGCACCCCACAGACAATGATGATGCGTTCTGCCTTAAGCAACGTAAATCTAGCAGAATGTTTATTTATTTTTTTATTATTTAGTGTACATTTATAACAATATGCTTTATATTATATTACCCTTTAATTCGTTTAAAAATGCTACAGTAGTTACCGCCAGGGTATGAAATTAGCACACACCAAATGCGGGTCCTTTTTTTTTTGCAGCGGCAGGTGATTTTGGTCATCTGTCAGTTGTGCAGAAACAAATCGCAAGAATAATGTTGCATATGTGAATGCTGCAAATGATCTTTGACCATCTCAGGAAGTGCTCTGAGTTAAGTTAGTTGTATATCACCTCAGAGATTGTTGTGAAAACAGTCGGTAGAATAGTTTTAGCAAAATCAGTGTTGACATCGTTAAACGCAATATAAATGTAACCCTGGGATATCATGGCTCAGCTAAAGAGATGGTGACACCATGATGCACGACAACTCGGGACCCACTGCAGCCAAATAAGTTACATTTTCTTTTGAGACACAGCATGCAGTGAAAGGATCTCGGTGCTAAAGTTCTTCTTCGCCACTACACAACTCAATCACTGGTGAGTGAAATCTGAATATTTACGACCAGCCGCTAATAACAGACATTTTTAACCGCTTAGCAAAATTTGGTCGCATATGCGAATTATTTACTCTCAATGTACAGGGCTGCTTTAAATCACATTGCACTTCTGATTGTATGTGGAAAAGACCTCTATTCAAGGTTTATGTTCTTTCTCTATTTGTGTATGTTGGCAGAATAAGTTAACTTGCCTGAACAGAATCTTGCTGCTGTTTCTGGGCTCTAATGACTTGGTTCACAGTATCAGGATGAACTAAGTGTAGGTGGGAAAGCAGTGCCTTTAATTGAGAGAGAGAGGGCTCTGGCAGTGTCCAGTCAGCTGCTCTCCACATTGAAAAAAACTCAAGATAAACAAACGGTCCTTCACGCATAGGACAAACCACTCTCTGTAATTTTATTTTCTCCCCTTAAAAGTTTTATGCTCTGATAGGGTGAGTGACTTTTTTCCCTCTTTTTCTCAGCTGGATGAGTTTTTGTTGGGTTGCTGCACTGTTCTTATGGTGACCTACACCTCTTACTGCCTGCCCACTTGGCCGTGTAATTGAATTGAGTCTCAGTTGGTAGTTTTGGACAGAGAGGTGAACTGAATAGCAGGAGGGTCACTTTAGCACCAGTACGATAAACCACCACACCTTCAGCCTCTAGAGAATAGCTTGCAATTTAGGTCTGTTGCTTCTCAAAAGCCTCAATCAACACGGATGAGATAATATACTTTACGCTGTTTGTTCATCCTTAGCACAGTTTGATGGGAACCATCTGGCTGAGCTCCAGGGATATAACTGTTGAAGT
Source organism: Myxocyprinus asiaticus (assembly GCF_019703515.2). Classification (NCBI taxonomy): domain Eukaryota; kingdom Metazoa; phylum Chordata; class Actinopteri; order Cypriniformes; family Catostomidae; genus Myxocyprinus; species Myxocyprinus asiaticus. The sequence continues at coordinate 37,637,427 of NC_059346.1, read as the reverse complement.
GTGGGGTGCTTAGCTTATCTGATACAGCTGAAGAGCAGCCCTCATCCTCCTGGTACTCTTTGCCTTTGAGAGAACGGATGATGATGTGTGGCCTGTCTGGAGGTTCATGTTCGATTTATCGCTAATTTTCAGCTCACAATGCAGCACTGTGTTTCCAGCATTGTCAGTGCATTTTAATGTTGAAGGGGATCAAATTGATTTAGTAGCCCAAGGAAATATGCCACATTAAAGGGGTCTTTACACAGCCAAGTTAAAGGTGCAGTATGTAAGATTTAGAAACCCTTGTTATTAATGACACCTGTGGCCATTAAGTGAACTGCAGCCAGCTACCTGTTGCTTGTGCTCATGCACACACTCCATAGGGACGTGAGCGAGTGAGCATCGGCCAAAACAATGACGTAACGTACAAAGAGACTGAACGTGATTCAACAGCATTATGCTGACAGATGAGGTAGCATAATTAAAATTACACAGTTATGATTGTTTTACTACAAACTTTGAGACTAAACTAAAACTACTTATCAGCTAACATAGCATACTGATACACACATACAGCTATATACTACCGAACTATACCAGACAGTTTACTGTTGCACTGCACTGTTATGTTGCACTATTGTATGTTCTGTATGTCATATGTTGTACTACGATCAAGAAACCAGCATATTTGCTTAAATTTAGCCTGTATACCTGACTTTTAGTATAAAGAGAAGATCGTTGAAATTATTTGAAAGTTAAGAAGCAAGGTAGCTTGCAATACGTCAGCATTAGCAGGCAAGATCAAGTTAGCTAAAATTACACCGATCAATCTTTATGGCACTGTATTTCACATGCTTTGCAGTTATGTAACCTTACCTGTCCAATAAGAACACCAATTCAGGGTTGGTTTTGATCCCCAAAACCGAACGAAGGTCCCTCCAGGAATCAAATGCCCTGCCGATGTTCACTCAAGTTTTTGCTCGACAATGATCACGTTCCCGCTTAGCCGGACGAGATTCAGTAGATAAATGTTTTTTTTTTTTTTTTTTTTTTGGTTTACTCTGAGTTTGTGTAGGAGTCGGTGTTGTGCTGGGAACTGGACATTTGCTGGATTCCATCTCTAAGATAACGTTACCTAGTGTTGCAGTTTGTTGTCGCTGTTGAATAGCGGAAGAGAAGCACTGAGGCAAGGCTCTCGGGAGCGTGCATAAATGTCACATACTTTGGATTTTCCCGGCAAAACCGATCCACTCCCTCTGCATGAAAATCAGTCTACAGGCAACCTATAAGCAACCTAGGAAGTCTGGGAAGGGATCATTTTTTTAAGTTGCGTTACAAGCCGTTCACACATTGGCAAAAAAAGGCGAATATTTCACGAACATTGTTACATACTGCACCTTTAAGACTGCTCTGAACAGGCTCTGTGCCTGCTCAAAATTCTGTTTAAAGATGCAATAACACAGACTAAAAGCCATACTAAATTATGCCTCTGACCCACCTCAGCCCCAAGTATCAAATGCAGCTCTGATGCTGCTTTTGTTCTTTGTAAATAAAATTCAACATTAGAGCGGCCGTAAACTTTGTTGATGTCATGATAGAGCATATTAGGGATGGGCACGAGTACTCGGGTACTCGGATGTGGCAGCAGTGATCGATCATAAAAACAATGATAAATGGTGATCATGCATAATGCGACTTTTCACTTAATTCAAAATTAATTGACAATTACCTGACAACTAAACACAAACGTGTCAAAGAGGGAGCTTATTTTTAATTTTGAGATTGATTCCGTTGTGATTTTGAGGGGTACATTGATTGTTAGAGACGCCTCAGAGCAACCAAACTGATATACAATGCTGCAATGATATTGTTACAATAATCAAAAGAGAGCGTAATTAATCATGTTTTGAACACCTGTCTCTGCAAAACGTTTGTTAAACACGTTTTATTATCAACTTTGACTCGTTAATGGATATTATTTAATAAAAGTGAATGTTTGTCACTGACTGAAAACCTCCCTGCCCTGGGTGCCGAAATGTTTGCATGGTGTAACACACGCCTGCATCTCGACGAAATGGGAGTTGAAGATTTCAGCACGAGTTTCCATGTTAGAAGTCCGACATAAAGTGTCATTCCGTTGCACTTTCCCCAGTTGAAAGGTGGAAATTCCGACTCTCCGTGTTGAATGGAACGCTTCATGAATCATCACAGCAACAACAATACGGAGCATTGCGGCTTTCCCCACAGGAGTGAACACTTGGAGATATACACACACACCAGGCGTGTGGAAGGTGGACTCAACGCGCTGAAGCAGCGCATATACAGCAGGTGAGTGTTTCAAACAGCTAGACAGAGTACAGCTAAATGAAACAGAATGCAGCGTCTTCAAAACTGAACTTTAACTGAACAGGCATATTAAAAACGCGATGGTTATGGCGTCTCCTGTTAAGCCAACCGCGTTTTGAAAATAGACGGTTCAGACAGTCATTAAAAAAAATGGTGTGTGCTTACTAAGATTACTACAGTAAACTTTAGGAAAAACGATCAGACGTTGTGCACATTCTTTCATTGAGTTGGGTAGCGAATCTTCACATAATGACAAAATATGATGCCATTATATTTTGATTTTCTTTTGTACATTTTGTAACAGATTATTTTGTAACAGCCTATAATAATGAGTAATTGATACACTGGAACAACAAGATGCAATGCAGCAGCCAAAGACGTTTGTCAGACGTATTATTATATATACAGTTATGTACATGTCATTGCCCATTGAGTACTCGAAGAGTAATTAGTCAGAGTACTCCAGTAGACAAAATGACCAAAATGCACATCCCTAGAGCATATATTTTCACAATTTATAGCACCACATTTAAAAGGATAATTTCCTATTTTCGTTCATTTCACATTTCTATATTCATAATTTTATATTTAAAACAATCTACTAACATTATTGATGTAATTGTAATTGCTGTGTAAATGCATTTATTCAGATGCAGCGTCTGTGCCTCCTTTGCAGTGTAAAAATGGCTTAATATTATGTACTCTAAAAAAATATGATTGAGTTGCTTAATTAGAATGGCAGCAAAGTACTTCAAATTTGTAGTAGACTTGTGTAATTTTAACTCATGAATTGTAGATTATATTAAAATTTAGGTCTGGTCCTCTAATTTGATTGAACATGGCATTCCAAGAGTGCTTAAATTTTGTATAACAGCACTGGAACATTTAATTTTTTATATAAAGCGGGTGGCCTACCAGATGAGCAGTTGCTACACCATGTCACGTCACAGGTAGAACAAGGCACAGGTATCGCACATAGAACACGTTAGTGCGATGAATAGCGGTGGCAGTCCAAAACAGTGAAGTGACATAGAAAGGTTTTTGCATTTTTTCATGGAAGAACAATGAGTTTTTTAAAAAAATAAATAAATAACTGTACAAACTAAAAGATTATAAAGGGTGACATTTATTATACAGTTTCTCTATATGTAGCCTAGGCTTTATTTGCAACATGATCACACGGGAGGTCGGCATGTTGTTTCCAATAGTTCCGATACACTTGGATCGGCGACATAATGCCGACTCACGGACTGCTGTCATGTCCTCACAGACATGTCTGCAATTGCCCCAACTCAGTTGCTTTCCCCTGTGGCGCACCCAGAAGCGTGTCACATCTGGATGCGCGTCACGTCAGAGGGGAAAACCGTGGATCAAATCCCGTTGTGATCAGGGAGTAATCACGATCGCATAATCAGTGATAGTTGCATTTTCACATCTAACATTAAATTTTTCATACACTAATGGCTAAGGTTAGGTATAGGTTTGGGTTGGGTTGTAGACTTGATAAAACAGTCATTCCTCATATGTGCCTGTATAGCAGAAAATAACTCGCTTCGCTGACATTACACCTAGAAACTGGTGCTCTTACACCCAAGAACACTTACTGCTTTGGCCACATGGGGCAGTGTTCCGAATTTTGGTAAGTATACGCCGATTTTAGATAACGAAAAGTCGACCTACTCTTTCCGATCTCACTGTGAGATCAGTCTGTTATTTAAGCTGTCAAACCACAAAAATACAAACTTGTTACTGAAAAAATGGCTATACATGCCTATAAATGTATTTTCTAGTCTAGACTAAAGTCACTAATGTATGTGCCTTGATAACGTTTTGGTTCAAATTTAAGTGGCAAGGAAGAATTTTGAGCAGCCCCCAAAGTTGCTGATGGATTCATTGAAAACAATAGTTTCCATTTTTTAAGACGCTGTATTTTGTCTGAACTGTCACATTTGGTGTGCGACCTCTTTTACTCCACTTGTGTATACGATGTTTCGGTAGTCCACTTGTTGCTCAAAAACATAAAGTACAATAGTTAATCCTGTTTTGGCTCGATAATAGCTTCTTTTTTATGGTACTGTTATGTTAAAGCAATATTACATGAGCAAGTGGTGTTATACTGAAAATACATGTGGCCAAATCACATCCGTGCTGATATTTAGTACAGCAGCTCATGTGATAATGCATACCAAAATTGTGGTCTGACTTTTTCAACAGATAATTTTGTCTTCCCAAAAGCAATGTGAAATTGCATTATATGGTGTTACTGCGCAAGTATGTGATGACATTGTATTACTCATTTATTTTTATTAAAACATGATTTATGTGCACAGTGCAAAATCCTGACCTGCTGCCCAATTTCTCAAAGCTTTAATTTCCAATCTGTCATCCCTGGCCTGAACCTCCCCGCAGTGTATTTTCACCTCTTTATTATCTAGTGCTCAGGCATCTATCAGTACCTACAAAATGGATGATCTACATTTCTGTGCTTGCATCACCAACAAACCTTTGCCTGAGATTTATGGCTCCACCAGTATAGATTTTCCTTGTGTGCACGGTTAAGCAGTGTAAGCCTCCATCCTCATCGATCCAACTCCTGATTCAGCTCTCCGTGTAGCAGCAGTTACTGAGGTCCATGCAGGCCTATTTGTGTTTACTTGCAAGATGTTGAGAGGCACAAATTGTCTGTTTCTGTTTCCGTTTGCTGATGCTATTTATATTGCTTAGAGGTTGCTCATTTATAGCTCAGAAGACTTAATTTCATTAACTTTGTATCAACTTTGTCTCAGATGTTTCTCCTAAAATGCCTTTGGAGAAAAAAATACACAATATACAACACTGTTAAAAAGACCAGCATTTGTTGTTTTTTGGATGCTAGTTTCAAGTATGCTGGTGTGCTGGTGTTCCTTGCTGGTTTCTTAACTAGGTCAACTAGAGAAACTTCTATGACCAGTCCTGCATTATAAGAAAAACCATGCTGGTCAACCAGCTTCACTACTGTATTGTTATTATTATTTTTTTGTTTTTTACTGTATTTTGTGCTCTGCTAGATCAGCACCTGACCAGCAATAACCATCAAAAACCAGGCTGGGCCAGCATGGAAATTCATGCTGGTCTAAGCTGGTCTTTCAGCAGGAAAATTAAACATTTGTTGACATATTTTTTATAATATCTGTCGTATTTGTGATTTTTCTCTCTGACTCCCCAGAATGAGGCCATTCTCCTGCTTCATACCGTAGCTCATAGTTAAACTGGGGATCAAGATCAAGCAAGAGGGCCTTCTTTATAAAACTGCACTTGTGCCACAGGGCTAAAGCAGAAGATCCATGTGGAACTTCTTTGTTTGCATCCTCTTTGAAGCCCCCTTATTATGATGACATAGTTTGGGTTTAGGTGTGCACTATGGGATGGTGAAAGACTCTCCTGTGAAATAACCACCATCCCCATTCGATTTTTTTATGGAAGCTTTTATGGGAGCATTTTAAGCAGGATTTTTACAATACATCTGAGTCCAGTTATGGGTCTTATTTTACCACCAGTCCACTCTAAAAGATTATAGGGGTATCAGCTACTATAAATACCAGTAGATCTGTTAGGTGTTAAATCCTTTCATATTAAATCTGATTTAAATGAGCTGAGTACATCTTATTTAAGACTCTAGAAAGGGCCAACAACCACTGTTTACTTAGCAGATTGTTTACCTTTCCTTGCAAACTGATCTGTTATCAGCTGCTTAGAACAAAATGTGTCTTAGTCAGTAAGCAAAGGGATAAAATGGGCCTTGCTTTCATGAAGACTAGACGCATGAGTATGTAATCTTGTCGTGGTTAGGAATCCTTTAATTCAGATTACTGTTCTGCTGGTTAAAGGAGCAGCAGTGTAGATTATGCTGGAGCTTTCCTCTGTTTCTTATTGGCTAAGGGATGAGCTGGCATCTAGATTAACCCCTTTTTTGACAACCCCCCCCCCCCCCCCCTTTCCCTTTTTCCAGTAGCTTCTCTTATTGATCTAAACATACCTTTTGTCAATATATCTGATGTTGCCCACACTATAGTTGTTATAAAAATCATTCATCTTGTTCATTAGGCTCTGTGTTAATTATACAGCACATAAGAATGTGTTCTCACTTAACATTTTGTTGCTTGACCATTAAATCGTTTTGCTTTTAAGAGATTATCTGCCAGTAGACTTTCTGATTTTCAATATTCAGGCCTCAATCATCTCAGCTGTATATGTTGTTGATTGGTTTGTTGCTATGATGCAAAAATCAATATTTTCAAAAGCCTTTAGTAAATCTACTGATTAAATAGCACTACTATGAGCTAGTGGTTTCAGCTTCATATTTTCTTGTGCGTAAGCTCAGTAGATGTTTTAAGAGGAGTCTGATTCATAACTGTGGAGAGTGTTTACTTTTTGTGGAGTGTAATCTAGAGATTTGTGGATAATGAGAGTAAAATTGAACAAATGTCAGCAAAGTAACAATAATAGAATGAATGTATGTGCTTTACTAGAGTAAAATAAGTTTAGATTTGTATGCATGCACAAAATAACGTGATCTTGAAATGGGCTTTATATATTTATACAAAAGTTAGGGATTTGTATGCTTGGATTCCCCTTGGTTTACAGAAACATATTACCATTGGGGATTTGCTTACTTTCCCTCTGTAACGAAATAGGCATAATTGATGACAGTGTGTTGAATTATTGAAAAATAATGCACACTCAGAGGCTGTAATGCAATGCGAAGCGGAGTTTTCAGGTTTTCGTCCCTAAAACACTCTTGTGAGTAGAACTACTACAGATTCAGCGTCTTGTTTTGATACAGATAAAGCCTTAGTTAGCTAGTTTGAAAGCGTCACTTAAGAACTAGTAAAAGAGGCTTGGGCTGTTTTAAAGCATTTATTGGAGTAACAAGGTTTTGTGCGTGCGTGTGTGTGTGTGTGAGAGAGAGAGAGAGAGAGAGAGAGAGAGAGAGAGAGAGAGAGAGAGAGAGCAATATAAAGAGAGTGAGAGAGCGCAAGTGTGAGTTTGTGAGAGAGCGAGAGAGAGAGAGAGAGAGAGAGAGAGAGAGAGAGCGCAAAAGCAAGCAAGAGAGAGAGCGTGCTTGCGTCTGTCGCAGCTCTCGTCAGCTGTAACATTGCTTCAAATAGCGAAGCTGTTACTACAGTTTGTTGTGGTATGTGGTCAACTTACAAACCACATTGCTCATTTCCTGCCTCAATACACAACTACTCCTGAAGGGGGAAAGTCTAGCTGTATATTTCCCTCAGGATTTATTGATATTAAAACAATACTGCAATGTGACATGCAGCAAAATGCATCTGTGAAATAAGAACAAGTCAAAACTTAATAAGAGATAGAGAGACAGAGGCACTGTATTAGATATGATGTGTATAGTGAGGAAGGAAATAAACTCCAGAGGCAAGGTTAACACGCCTCAGATAGGAAATAAGATTTTGTTTGCTTGGAAAAGGCCATTGGAAATCACAAGCCACTAAGGGAGAGTTTGAGAATGTTACAAAGGTTACCAAACCTAATGGACTCTGTTGAACTAAATTATTTAAGAGCGCAATTATGAAAGGCATCAGATAATTTAAGCTGCAGTGTTTAATTTCTCCACACCTAGCAGCACTATCATAGCAAAATTGGCTCTTTGGGTTGGGACCTGTTTGGTTTAGTAATAGAAGACAGAGGAAGTGTTTTATTCTTATTTGAAAATTGTCATTATTCTTGCTGTTCTAATTGGTGCAGCTAATATTGCATATGTTACCAGGGTTCCCACGGTCGTGGAAAACTTGGAAATATTAGGGAATTTTAAAAGGATATTTTCCAGGCCTGGAAAACTTTAGTCTTGTTCCATTTTACATTTACACTGTTTTTGGAACACAGCAAATCTAAATAGCTATTATATATGTTATATTAAAGAATGCAATAGTAAAATATATCTCTCCTAAATTTAAATAATATTTAATATTTAACATGTTATTTTAAGTCTCTCCAATTAAACTCACTAGTCCTTATTTCACATGAAGGAAGATCTCTGAGATTCTGTGTTTCTTCATTCTATCATCTCCACAGCAATAAAGTAAATGGACATCTCCTCCACTTTGTCATTGTGTGTCATTAATACCGCGTGTATGACCCCAATCGCCAAGAACATTTGACAATACACAAACAATAAATGAAAGTAAAAAGCTTTGCATTAACCTCCACAGACGGCACATGCATCAGAGTGTTTCAGAAGCTGTTAATCTCTTCTGAGTGCGGGCGGTGGTGCGGCTAAGTGAGACAGTCGAATTCCAATTGAAAAAGACGTGTGCCGTTAATGGTATATTTGCTTAATGTTTCCTTATTTGGACAATAGTATGTGATTGGAATTTGAAGCGCACAATAATCGTGGTTATTTCTAATAGCCGCATTCAGACAATTATTTAATAATCGTGACAGGCCTACTTGCTTACATGCTGTAGTGATGTCGGATTTTTCAGTGAACCATTCTTTTGAGTAACTTCTCAAGGATTTTGTGAAACAGTTCACAAATCGGTATAATGATTAATTTACAAATTGCTCTGAATCAAAATTATTTCAAAAAATCTACAGTATAGTTATCTAGCTATCACAAATGCATGGAAAACTCAGTAAAAAAATTATGAAAATGTATTGGTCAATAAGGGTGGGAACCCTGTGTTGCACACTGCAAACTTTACCAATCAGCAGTGCAAGTACAGGCTAAGCGTCTCTCTCCTCACATTGTAAGGAAGAAATCAAATGTTTATTTTGTACAACTTTAATTGGCTCTCTAGAAGTAGAACTGACTGAAGCATTTTATATATCTCTTTTAGCTGAGCTCCACTAAAGCTCTTCATTAGTACCTACATGATCTGTTGTTATGTTTTCACTCTGTATCCAAGCAGGCCACTCAGTGACCCTTTGAACTTGTGCTCTGACTTCTGGCATTCAGTCCTACAGGCCTCTGGATGTTTACTGTATGCTGGCAAATATATAATGCACTCTCATTCCACAACACATTTCCTGTCTTCATTTTTCTCCCTCCCTGTCTCCTCTTTTTGTATTTCACTTCCACATAAACACACACAAATGTTTGTTTTTCTATCATGGTGGGGACTTACCATTGACTTCTATTATTTTTATACTGAGCTAATGATATTTTCTATCACCTACGTAAACCTAACCCTCACAGAAACCTATTTGCAATTTTAGATTTTCATTAAGACATAATTTAGTGTCTTAATTTTTTTAATTGTGGAAACTGTTGGCTGGTCCCCACATGTAGGTGATTTCTGGTTTTACTGTCCTTGTGGGGGCATTTGATCCTCACAATGTAGACAAAATGACTCACACATACACATTACCACTAGGCTAATTTTACTACATGATTGGTAGTCTCTGGCCCTGACACATTCTTTTGCTCCTTGTGACCAATAATACTGTGTTGCAGTTAGTGCAGCTGTTGTTGAACAGATTTTATTACTGCACTGATGATTCTTCATTCTTATGAAACCATTCCCTAACTGTGGGATATGTGTTCCATGTGGGTGTTGAGGTATATGTAACAGCTTGTGGGCACATTCAGTACATTTCCCGAGGATGTGTGTGAAATTGTGTCAGGTCAAAAATTTGCTTCCCTCTGAAAAGCTTTCTTTCATCTCTGTTTGTTTCCTACCATGTTCATCGATTTGTGGAAGACAATTCCCTGCTCTACCTCTCTTCCTTACCCCACTTCAATCCCTGCTTTCTCATATCCTTTAAAGTCAACAAGAAATTGTGTTCACAAGCCATTTTATTTCATAATCTGATGTATTTACGAGGGAAACAGGATATTAAATGAGAAAAATGTAGGAGGGGAATTGATGGATCGTGAATATATAAATGAGCCAGGTAGTTGAAGGGGAGGGGTTCAGAAATAAGAGAGAGGCAGAGCAAGTTAATACATTTTGATAAAAAATTACGAAGACAATATTTTCTTTAGAATAATGTGTGCCAATGAATTGTACACAATAAGACAAGGAACATTAAGAAAGTTAATTGGGTCAGAAAACCTCTTTTTTTTTTTTTTTTTCCCTCTTTCTCTTTTTACCTTCCTCACAATTACTTTTCTCCTAAACCACAAGAAAAAAAAATGAATAATAGCTATTTTTTCATGTCTAACAATATTCAGTATCACCCAGTGCCACTCTTACTCTTGATTATTACCACTTTGCCACAAAAGGACCCACCAGCAGCACTGCTCTTTGGAACATCACACAAGGCAGCTTGACATTTATCATCTTTCTGCTTACTCCTCACCTTGGTGAATGGTAACTGCTGTGCTCCCTGGAATAGCCATCTGAATTGACTTAATGAATCTCAATGTATGTCTGTCAAAGTCCCGGCTCCAGTCCATCCTGAGCAGGTACTAATTAGGTGGGTCATTGATTCAACTCATTAGACTGTGTGAAACAAGTCAGAGTTAAATTAAATGCTGCTGGCTTGTGATATTGCTTTGATCTGAAGATTTGAAATGTGTCTGATTACACAAGCATGCAAGCAAGGGATTTGATGTTCTAATTATTCCGTAATGCACATAATGAAGGCCATCAGCATCTAGAAAGTGGCAAATGACCTCAAGTTAAAGGGTTAGTTCACCCAAAAATGAAGTTCTCTCATCATTTACTCATGCTCATGCCATCCGAAATGTGCATGACTTTCTTTATGCTGTGGAACATAAACAAAGATTTTTAGAATAATATTTCAGCTCTGTAGTTCCATAGAATGCAAGTGAATGGTGGCCAGAACTTTGAAGCTCCAAAAAACACATAAAGGCAGTCCTTTTTACTATGAATTCTCCTCCCTACCCAATAGGTGGTGATATGCACGAAGAATGCGAATTGCCAAAAAAAGAAAAGAAAAAAAAATGTGGAAGTGAAAGTGGAGATGTATAGTAAAAAAGGACTTAAATATTCATCTGTTTCTCAACCACACTTATTATATCGCTTCTGAAGATATGGATTTAACCACTGGAGTCTTATGGTTAATTTGATGCTCCTTTATGTGCTTTTTGGAGCTTCAAAGTTCTGGTCACCATTCACTTGCATTGTATGGACCTACAGAGCTGAGATATTCTTCTAAAAATCTTTGTTTGTGTTTTGCAGAATAAAGAAAGTCATACACATCTGGGATGGCATGAGTAAATTATGGGTGAGTAAATTATGAGAGAATTTTCATTTTTGGGTCAACTATCCCAAGCTGAATTTGTTTTGATTTATTTGTAAATACACAGGAAGTCATTGTTTCTTTGTTTGTCTATTTGACATAAATTCATCCCCTTGTTTTAATCTGAAAATCTGACTGTTTAAATGCATGTCCCTGCAATGGTAATCAATATAAGGTGAGATGACTCATGCAAAAAAACAAAAGTGGTGCCATGGTATCAGATGGTAATAACACGGTGCTTTGATATGCACCATGATACTGATTGATTACCCTATTTATATACCATAGTATTTACACTGTTTTTGAAGGTACAGTACTTAAAAGAATACAATGTGCTACATGACTAAAAACATGGTATTGCTACTCTGAGCAACTATATCCATAAACAAAACATGGGAATACCACTTTTTGCTACTATTTTTTCAATATGTAACCGCACATATTATTGTACAAATTATTACTAGTGCTTCAGCTCGTAATCTGTATCTTTAATCATGAAGAAGCTCCTTGGCAACTTTTTCTCTTTGAGCTTTCGCTGCTTTATAAAGATTTAATTGGTTTAACCCAGCGAGCCGATGTGCTGATCTGAACCATTTTATCTACCTGCTCCACTGAGGCGCGTTATTCCGAGCATTCACTGCTATTGTTGGAGAGGTGATGTAATTCACCGTGGACTTGTAGCGGACTAGAGAGGAAGGGAAGATGGTTAGGGGAGAAAGATTACTGTGGTCCAGCGCTTCGACTGCAGGTTTGTTTTGAAATTAGATAATAGGCAATAACATTACATCAGGATCTGTTTACATCTTTGCTTTACATGCCATTAAGGAAAACCTTATGTTACGATAACCCTACACAGGACTATTCGGCACTGTGAACATACAGAAGTCAGCACCGCCGCCCCCTCTCCAGCCCCGCTGGTTGGCTCTCACCAAAGCTCGTTAGACCCACTCTAAGCTGGACAGAGAGAGAGAGAAAGAGAGTCCGAGTGATGACAGCTGGGAGATGAGCGCGGCCAGATGACCGTGTCAAACACCGACGGTCCCGGGCAAGCATTTATTTTCTGCCATTGTGAAAGAGTCATCGTCCCGTCCACGTACCGTTTATCGGGAAGGAATGGAGATTTCGTCACTTCGCGAGTCTCAGAGTTGCTGTGAATGGGCTGTGAATGACTGTGTGTAGGATTGTGATTCTTCGAGCGACTCTTCAAACATGAATAATACAAAGAAGCAGCGAGTAAGTAATGGCATTTTGACTTCACACGCAGCTCACGGTTTCTCGTTCAACCCGGTGTGCGCGCGTTTCATCATGGCACATTTTTGCGGTTACTTTCAGCAGTTTGTGGTATAAATGTGGTTTAGGTCGGAAATATACCCTAAGTATGATGTTAAAGTAGATGTATAATGGATGGTATGAGCTGAGGTAGCGCTGCGTGGTTGTGTGCAGGTGCATGTGTAGCAGCAAGGTCAGATGATGCCCACGCGCACTCAATACCTGCATACATGAGAGGATGCGGCGAGTGAAGAGGCGACTTTTCTCATTTCAGCATGATAGTTAGGCTGCCCCATTACACTACATTTTGTCTTGATGATTGAAAAATCCTTTTTTATGTTAGGCCTAGCTCTGTTCTTTATAATTAAAGTAATACATTATCTAGTCATCTTTAAATTTTTATGAATCATCTTAATTTTTTGCTGCTTGTTCAATTTACTTAAAACCAACTAAAGCAACACAATTCTAGAACATTTTGTCACAACTTGATTTTATTGCCTTCTATCCATTTAAATTTGTAAAATGGAAGTTTACTTAATCCATTTGAGTTGCGACTACATGAGTGCTTTTTGTGATGTTAATGTAGCATTGATGAAACTTGACAGGGTATTTCTACTTCCCAGCATGCTTTACATGGGACTTGATAGGGAGCGTAAATGTTAAAATTAAGTGTTATTTTATGTGTTTTTGTGCAAGATGAATATAAAGGTGGTTAATTGTTGTTTAATGTTTTATTATGTTGAGATTGTGAAGAGTTTCTGTTATGTTGGTGTTTTGTTACTATTATGGGGAATAGTGGATCTTGAGCTAACTATGAGGATGGGTAGATGTTGCACATGAAATTCATTGCTCGCTTCGTTGAGCAATTGCTGTGCTAATCATAGTTACTAAACTAAACTCTGCTTCCAACCAGCATGTATTTAGCATGCTAGTATTCACTTTCAGTACATACAGAAATAAGAGGTTTATTTGAGTTACATTGACATGTCTAATTTAGTTGTTTTACCCAATTTAACTAGGGTCTTTCTACACAAAGTGTTTGTGTTGAGATTACATAGTCATTTTGAGTTAAGACAACTCATTTTAAACATGTGGATCCATTGTCCACAACTGATTCAAGTTCAGCCAAAGAGCTTTTTTTTTTCTTTAGTGAAATGGCCTTACAGAAGGGCTAAAAGTTTGCCATAATTACAAGAAGCTACATTAACACAGATCCAAATTAGGTTCTTGGTAATGAAATTATTTAATAACAATTGTATTAATTTGTTTTGAGGTTGTGGTAGGAATTCTTTATTCTTGTCGTTTGTTATCATTGACAATCTGGAATGAAACAATGAATGCTGCAGTAGTGGATCTTTTCACAACTCTCTGATAGGAGGGAATTGTTTCAGAAAAAAGTGAACAATGGGTTGGGGTTCTGTCGGGCTCATTGCAAGATTTTTCCTGCTGCTTTTTCCAAGGGACTTTGTGATAGAACTAGAGAGCTAGTGCTGTAATCTACCAGGTTGAAGCTATGGTTGAGACCCTTTAAGTTGTCTTACACACTGTTTATGGCTAAGAGAGCATTAGCTTTTAAACGTCTGTGAGTCTTGTCTTGGCGCACACATATGGGCCAGTATGTGGTCTGCTTACTTCAACAGGCATTGAATATTATTTTTTTCCTGTCACATCTATTAAAGTCATACAAATCTGCACAGAAGTGTTGTAGTACTCGAGTCCAACTCGAGTCGCGACATTGATGACTCGTGACGTGTCTTGGACTTAAACACTAATGACTCAGACTTGGACTCAAGCATTAGATGCATTCTGACTTGAAGGAGAGGACTCGTTACAACCATTAACTTTTGCGTTCTGCCCTTTTATGGCTTGAGATCACATGCATGTCATGCCATGTACCAGCTGCGCGAGCGCATAGATTCGCGCTCGAGAAACTAGTACATGCTTTCACTCAAAACTGGACGCACACTCTCAAATCTCCCTGTTCTCGTTCAGAGAGTGTGTGTGCCACTCAAAACATGTCATGTGTACTCGCAAATCTATTTTAACGCAAAATAACTCTGCCTCTGTTTATTCATACAAATATTCTGCCTCTGTAGACGTGGTATAGCAAGGGAGAATACCGGAGTTTGAGGAATTTGGTCTGCCGCTTGGTCGGTGGTGCATAATACATGGTTAATGTCGTACTGTAAGAATGATATTCTGATGCTCACTGACAATGTAAGAGACATGAGCAAATCAAAAGACAGAAACTGTTAACAAAGGACACATTGCACCTTACCTGCACAAGTTTGTCTAGAACGCATAAAGGATTTTTCAGAATCTGTGTGGCGGCACATACATAGAAAATTAAAAAATATGTGGAACAAAATCGTAAATCATTATTGTAACATAACATCATGATCACGTATGTTCATGCATTTATGACAGGTGCAGTTCTACATGAGAGACGGAGACTGGCTCATGTGATGCAAGTTTATCACAAATGTAGGCTAAAACAGTTAAGTAATCCCATTGTTAAAAGGACAAACATCCATCCAACCATCCATCCATCCATGAAAAATGTGAATTGCTCCAACACCTGAATTATAATGAATTTTGATAATATAACACTAGAGGACAATACCTTAGAAAAAAAATAAAAAAAATAAAATTTAGATAAAATGGCAACATTAGATAGATCGATAGATAGATAGATAAAGAAACAAACAGTTAGTACTAAAATAAGAACCAAGAAAAAATGAAGAAAACTGTGCTTAAAGTTTCTAAAAGCAATATCAAACATTCAAGTAACTTAAAAAAAAAAAACCTACAGAGATGGTATTGTTATTGTGTGTATGGATTCTTGTACAATACTCTTTGAAAGGCTGAATGTGTGTGTGTGTGCGCCAATAAGCTTAAAATGGCAACAAAATTGTGATTTATTTTGCTTATTTTATGACATAGACAAGGACTCGTAACTCGGACTTGTATGCAGTTATTGGTGACTCGACTCGGAAACAATATTGGTGACTTGGACTCGGACTTGAGCAGTGAGGACTCGGACTAGACTCGAGATCTAGTGACTTGACTACAACACTGCTGCACAGTCCCTTACTTACAGAGCCCTCATGACCCCATGACTTCTGCCTTTTCACATTATACGAGAAACTTAAATCCAGATGTAACCTGAGGCACTCCCCCATCCATTTCAATTGCCCTTATTCTCTCTGCTTTCACTTTTTTCCTGAAAAGCATTGAGTCAATGTGTTTGTGAGGTTCGTTGTCAGGACCACGTTAAACCATTGGTGGTCTGATGCAGAAAAGGTCATGTTTGAAGAGACTATTAGGTACTAGGTTTGGGGGAAAAAAATCTGTTCTGTTACAAATCGCGATTTTTGAGCCAAACAATTTTAAAATCGTCTCCCTGATGAAAAATCTTTTTTATTCTTTTTTTAATAAAACAAATACGTTTATCTTAATGCTACAGTGATTAATAGATAAATATAGGAAGCTATATTTGTGCAGAGTTCCACACTAACAGGTTTTCACTCTGAGACATTTTGTCTCTTTAATTCTTTACATTTAGTCCTTTAATGCACAGCTGCTACAGCCATCAAGCGCCGTTTGTTCACTGTCAGACGTCAAAATCCTCTGCTGTGATTAGTGTTCCTGTTATGCATAATCCAAAAGTTTGAGAGGTGTTGTTGAGAGTATTTGTCAGAAGTCATTCTGCAGATTCTGTTTGACACTGCTTAAATTGTTTAGCAGTAAAAAGGCTTATCAAACTGTTGAATGCCGTAAACTACATGTAGCGCCCCTGCAAAATTTATAATCTAACAGCTGGGGTATTTATGCACAGTGGTGGGTAGTTTTGCACATTTACCCACCACTGTCGACAAGAAATGCTGCTGGACACAAAGACACGTGCTTGAGGAAACACACCTGATTATATTTTGAAGAACTGACGAAAGAAATGCCGGCAATGCGTGTGTCTGATTTGCTTTTTTGTTCAGAGGTTCATTTGCGCTTTTGTCATCTGGGAGCAGTTTGTAAGAATAGTGTTGTCTATGAGAATGCTGCATAGGATTTCAGACTATCTCAGGATGCGTATACAAATAACATGCAATGACATAGGGACTACAGGTGAATTGTCATGTGTGTCATAATTCAGTAAAGCCCCAGAAATGGTTCTTGAACAAGTTTACACTTTAACCTCCATTTATGTTGCAAAATTATCATTATGATAATAGTAATAGCCTATGGTAATACATGTTATATATTTTATATTCTAAAATAACAAAATTAGTTTGATAAATTAAAATTATATATTTATTTATTGAATACAAATGGACATAATGCAGCCTTATGGGTTCCTTTGCACTAGAGCCCGACCGATATGGGATTTTTGAGACTGATACCAATTTTAGAGGGGAAAAATTCACAGATTACCGATATGGTGGCCAATATAGTTGATGACCTTTTCTATGTGGATTGTGCACAGATTTTGCACCGATATGACTATGCAAAGGTACTCAGAAAGCTGCTATCTTAAATATTTTTATCAAAGAATATTTGACATTATTATTATACATTGTCAACAAATTCTAGAAATGAACACTGAGAAAATAAAGAATAAATAAAAATACAATAAATAGCTAAATAAACATCAGTACTGTATGTTTAGTATCATTCAAATGCTGACCATTAAAATAAAGAATAAATAAATACAATAAATAGCTAAATAAACATCAGTACTGTATGTTCAGTATCAGCCAGTTGCTGACCATTTAAATAAAGAATAAATAAATACAATAAATAGCTAAATAAACATCAGTACTGTATGTTTAGTATCAGTAAATTGCTGACCATTAAAATAAAGAATAAATTCAAATAAAATAAATAGCTAAATAAACATTAGTACTGTTTAGTATTAATCAAATGCTGACTATTTTAATACTGCCAGTCATTTAGGGGCAGGTTGTAAAACAAGAAGCATTTACTCCTGCCGAGTCAAGAGATAAACAACGGCAGCGGTGTTACACCATATTCTGCTATACAAGTTCAGGGGAAACTTTCAGTGGTGGAAAACCAGACTTTTAAATATAAAATTTTATAAAAGCAATGACTGGAATTGTTTGGTTGAAGGGGTACCAAACTGTGAATCCTGAACAAAACAGTTTGGTGAATACGTTTACTCATTAGCTTCCACTCAACTGACAAGCAATGAAAGTAGCTACGTGGTTAGCTAGTTAGCTATAAGCTCGTTGTCACAGAGAATAAAAGATGGATGTTGTTTATTTACTTTCCAGCATTGCATCTCACCAACTATGTAACAACATAGCGTGAAATCAACACTCAACAGACACAATCCACCACCGCACCATTGTCTGCCGAGCTGCAAAAAGATGCTCTGATGTTTACCTTTCAATCTGCTACATTACTGACTGCGCTGACAAACTATAGCTGGCTAACAGCAAACAGATGTGATAAACATGAGTGACATGGTTGTCAGGCACAGGGTTAACGTTATGTTAGTTATACTGAAAAGGGAAAATGATGGGGTCATTGTTTATTAACTTTCCAGTATGTATTTCACAAACTAGTTAGCAACTTACCGAGAAGACACCGCTTAACTCCACCATGTCTGCAGAGCCACCATCAGCTCAGCTCTGTAAACAGTGGAGTCGGAGCGCTCTTGCTGGACAAACTACGTTATGACACCAATTCAAGCATTGTTTTGCAATCGTTTTCACTCTGTAATACACACTCACTGGCCACTTTATTAGGTACACCTGTACATCTACTTATTCATGCGACTATCTAATCAGCCAATCATGTGGCAGCAGTGTTATGTGTAAAATCAAGCAGATATGGGTCAGGAGCTTCAGTTAATTTTCACATCAACCATCAGAATGGGGAAAAAATTTGATCTCATTGATTTAGACCATGGCATGATTGTTGGTGCCAGACGGACTGGAGTGAGTATTTCTGTAACTGCTGATCTCCTGGGATTTTCACGTGCAACAGTCTCTAGAGTGTAAAGAGAATGGTGCGAAAAACAAAAACCAACCAGTGAGCCGCAGTTCTGTAGACAAAAATGTATTGTTGATGAGAGAAGTCAACGGAGAATGGCCAGACTGGTCCAAGCTGACGGGAAGGTGACAGTAATCCAAATAACCACGTTACAACAGTTATATGCAGAAAAGCATTTCTGAACATATAACACATCGAACATTGAGGCGGATGGGCTACAGCAACAGAAGACCCCTCTGGCTACCACTACTGTCAGCCAAGAACAGAAAACTGAGGCTGCAGTGGGCCTGCCATTTGTGTACCTCAGCAGAAATTCAGATTTGTCAGACCAGGTAATGTTTTTCCAATCATCTACTGTCCAGTTTTGGTGAGCCTGTGCCCACTGAAGCCTCAGTTTCCTGTTCTAAGCTCACAGTAGTGGGAGCCAGAGGGGTATTTTGTTGCTGTAGCCCATCCACCTAAATGTTCGTTGTGTTGCATATTCAGAAATACTTTTCTTCATAGAACTATTATAACGTGTGTTTATTTGGGTTATTGTCACCTTCCTGTCAACTTGGACCAGTCTGGCCATTCTCCTCTGACCTCTGTCATTAACAAGCCGTTTCTGTCCACAGAAATGCTGCTTGCTGCTTGCTGGATGTTTTTTGTTTTTTCGCACCATTCTCTTTACACTCTAGAGACTGTTGCATGTGAAAATCCCAGGAGATCAGCAGTTACAGAAATACTTACTCCAGTCCGTCTGGCACCAACAATCATGCCACGGTTGAAAATCACTGAGATTACATATTTTCCTTATTCTGATGGTTGATGTAAACATTAACTGAAGCTCCTGACCCATATCTGCATGATTTTATACATTACACTGCTGCCATATGATTGGCTGATTAGATAGTCGCATGAATGTGTAGATGTACAGGTGTACCTAATAAAATGGCCAGTGAGTGTATATTACAGAGTGAAAACGATTTTTATTTTAGACACAACTTTTCTTAAATAGACGTTTCTGAGAAAAAGGAGTTAACAAAATTTTTTGTCTTTTTATGAAGTTTTTATATCAAACCATCAAATCGCAATACTTACAGAATCGCAATATAATAATACAGATCGAATCGGCTAGGAAGTATCGTTGTAATATCGAATTGGGAGGTCTGTGGCATTTCCCAGCCCTATTAGGTACAGAGACAGATTGCTCTTTTCGCTTTGAAGATTTCTTGGGATTGTTTTGAATCATTTCAGTCATTACACAGTACATTATATTTACTCTCACGAGTTCAATCAATACATTTTTATGTGGAAAGGTTTGGCAGCTTATTATGATGTGCAGGATTCAGTTGAGGCCTGTTGCTGCTGCAGTTAAATCATACTGTCATGTCTGACTGCATTTAAAGAATCAATATTTGCTGTAGAGAGATGCAATTCCTTCCTCCAAAGTGTCTCCAGAGCTGCAGTCACAGCTTATAAGAATTGCAGCTTGAGAGAATCAAAGCTTGACACTGTAGATTATAGGGAATATTTGCCCTTTTGATTTTGAGATAAAATGTTTTATGAATTTCCATATATTGTGGTTAAGATAAATATCTTGATAGATTGATTCAGGGTTAGTGTGTCGTGTTTTCACAGCAGACTAATTAAACTAATTAAACTAGCAGTTTAATTTAACCAACATGGGATTGACAGCCAGATTTACTTACAGGTGTGAGACTTGTTCTGTTCATATAACAGCTAACAGGAGCAGCTTGACTTCGGTCTGTATGAACAATAAACTGAAGTCAAGCTCCTTTTCTGTTCTCGTCATAGCCGAAAACAATGCCCTACAAATAAATATTAAATAAATAAATATAAAAGATGGCGACTTCCCTGAACAGTCTTATCACAATAGAGTCACAAGTTTATCCATCAAATCTTAATCAGGAGTGGCTTTGAAAGCATTTTAATGTTTTTATTTGTAACTTGATGGGAGCATCTTTGGTAGAAAATAGCGATGAAACAGCTCATATCTCCATCTCTGTGAGTTATCAGAACCTCACATGAAGAAAACGAAACACACACAAGACAAGCGTGTGTGCAGTGCAGAGTGGTTGTTGCACTGCATGATGTGACAGACAACTATAGTGGTTGTCCAGTGCAGGTTTACCAAGCTCACTCTCAAAATACAAGTGTGAGTCCTGAAAATTTAGTCAGTTTGGTATAGAATGCGAACTGTGTGTGAGTGTAAACATATTAGGCACTATAAGACAGGAGGAAGTGAGGGTCTGCTTAGTAATCAGGACTTATGCACCAATACATACCATGGTTGGATGTTGCCGTGTTTCCATCCCATGTGTTCAAAAGAACAAAGTCGTCACTTCTGGAGAAATTGTAGCCACTGTGACTCTTTTAGAAATAAATATACTCACAGTTTAGGGCACACAGACAAAAAACTTTAAAGAACTTTGTCTCATGTCTGAGAGCGACAGTGCGTCACAGTTCTGGGAGCACTATGTGTGTGTGTTCCTCCTTTCTTATGTATTTACCGTGGGGATCTATAACATATTTTTCAAAAGTGTCAATAAACCTGCTCTTCGGCACAGTATACATTTGTATTTGACTTATTTGCTCTGCAAACTCTTTGCAGACTTTGAATTTTCTAGACACCATTATTTCAGTTATTTCAGCAACATTTAACAGTTATCCAGTCACATTACTTTTTTGATGCGCATCTTGCATAAAAATACATGGATGGAAACACAGTTTGTGACGAACAGTACATGTTTCTTTAGTGCAGTCACACTTCAGGACATTGACATTGGAGAACCACACACATACCAACTCTGTTGTAATACTCTCTCTAGCGTCCTGCCCTGTTTTTTTCTTTTAGGCAACCATTCTGTTTGGATTGGCCGTGTGAAGTCTTGGGAGAGTTGCTTATTTAAGCTAAGACTTTTGCTGTCAAACAGAGCTGTATATTTTTCGTTTTGGCAGTGCCATTTATCTGCATGTGGACCAGAGAATGTCAAGATGTGTAGATGCTTTGGGACAGAGAAATGGACAGGGAATTTCATTATTAGACGCTGTATGGGGTGAGCGAAGCAGCCCTGTCACTGTATTTTATGTGGCTGCCAGTCTGAAGGGTTGAAATGCCAATGTGTTCATCACACTTGAGAGAGAGTGAGTACTGCTGTATTCTCAGCCTCACTTACACTCAAATTGGCCATATAGAAGTGTGTGTTCATGAGTGCATGTTCATGTGTATGTGGTGGAATCTGTTCACTTAGTTGCTGTAACAGTTTGAAGGCCTCTTCACACCAAGAGTGAAGCAAACCACAGAAAAAAAGCAAAACGAAAAGCTAATCGCTCAATCACATGCTTTTTATATATGTAATTGGTAGGGATGTCATAAAATATCGATTATTGATCGGCACGTTATTTTATCGATATATTTAAGGCATCAATATATAAAAGTTAGCTGACATTTTAAATAGAAGCCTAATTTGCTAGCTTTCCAATTCACTCAGTTGACGTCTTTTGAACAGTCTGGTGTAATAGCGTTGGGAGACCACAAGGGGGTGATATAACATTTACTGAAGCAGGCCGCAAGGCACCGGTATCATAACACACACAGGACAAGCTGATGCAGCACAGCTGATGGCTAAAGTTATGAAGGTTTTTGTACTTCAAGAATGAAAGTGACGTTGATGATTTGCAGGTTAGTGTAGGAAACTGGTGTAACTGCGCAAACTGAATGATTAGAAATGGCAATGTTTATTATGAAATTTCTCTATGTAGCCTTGAATAAGTCTTTCATTCAAGCTGTCAAACCATGAAACGACATACTTGTAACTGAAAATACATTGTGCGATATGAAAGATACATACAGGTATACACAATATATCATCCAGCGATAGCTAGATTAAGGGTATGTTTACACGATAACGATGTACTAAAAACGGAAAAGTTTTTCCTTTGCATTTTTGAAACGTTTCACGTAGAGACGACAACGTTGTCAAAATGATCCCCGTTCTCACGGATCCGCGAAAACGACTAAAAACGCTGTATTATGTATGCCAGGCCAGTAGTTGGCGATGTCACTTTGTAAAGAAACACTACGCACCTGCGCACATAAGCATTCTTCCACAGAGCAGTGAGTACAAACAATGAAGATGGCGAAAGCATCAAGCAATTTTGTCTGGACGGACGATGAGATTGCTTTATTACTACAATTACTTTGCTGGAGAAGCGTCAATAAACTCAAAATCTTGAGCAGCAGAAACACAGTCCTGTAGTCCGCCATTGTAGTTTTGAATGTCTCGCGCATTGTTTTGAAGTACTCGCACGCATGCCTATAGAGTGAACACGTAATACGCGTGCGCATGACATCATCGTTTTCACAAATTCGCGTTTTTGTATGTTTACATGGAGAAGATAACGGCATCGTTTTCAAAAACGTACACTTTGAAACCCATTTTCTAAAGTTTGCTCTTTCAGGCCCCAAAACGCCATTGTTGTGTAAATGAACAGCCAAAACGCATAAAAAGTTTTCCGTTTTTAGTTGAAAACGTTGTCGTGTAAACGGCCCCTAAATAATCTTTGTCCTTTGATAATGATTTGTGTCGAATTTAATGGAAAACTATGCGAGTTGCGCTCCAGAACTGCAAAATTTTGACCTTCATAGAAAATAATTAAGAATTTTAGAACGCGCTTTGTTGTCCACCAGATGCATCTGGTTCGCAAACCTCTTTAATTAAACCTGCTGCTCACACTTTACCAGAATTATGTTGAGAAATATGTTTGAAAAGCAGCCTAATTTATATCTGAAAAAAATCCTGATATATATCGATAATCATAAGGAAAATCTTCCGATTATTGATGCATGAAAAAGGCATAGATCCCAAGCCTAGTAATTGGTTGCTATTTTGTAGAATGAAGACCAACAGGACAAAAAAAAAGTCTTGTTTGCTGGTTGATGAACTATATTTCAGTAAATAGAGAAGCAGATTTTAAATATACCTGCTGTTTGCTTGTGAATGCATGTGAGTCAGAGGCACATTCTCAGATAGGGCAGAGATGTACTGTTAGAGAAAGAGTGTTTGTTGAGGTATATTTATATTTGAGTTATTAAATATGCATGTGCCAAAGCTGTTTTCACATTCATGTTAGAAAGAAGCATTGTGAAGTTTTAGTAGGAGAGAGGGCAGTGTGTGGGCTCCATGTATGTTAGTGTGGATCTGTTATTAATGTCCACTGATGTTTGTGTGTGCTTTGTTTGTAGGTGGTTGCTTTGTCCATAGGGGGTCCACACTCAAAACACCAAAATCCCACAAAAGCAGCCTGTTTTATGAGTTTATATTGACATGTTTCTGTGACGTCACTTTTTCTCCGCAGCCGCCATTAGCGGGAGGAAACAATGGCGTGAATGGAAAAACACCCGTAAAACTATATCAAGAAAAAACATTAAAAAACGGTTTTGGTCCATGCCAAGTCCCAGGAAAGGTGTATTCAGGTGCGAGAACTGCTCAAATATTGCCAAATTTGACTTTCGCGGACACTTATATATATTTTATGAACGATTCATCTCTGTATGGCGGCGAATTTGTTGTGTGACCGGCGAGTGCACATGCCCAGCAGCATATTAAGTTAAGTTATACTTTATTGTCCTTTTGCAAGGGAATTTGTTTGGACTCCGTAAACATCTCTCATTCAGATGTTACAAATGTCTTTGTGTGGGGTCCTGGGTAGCTCAGCAAGTAAAGACGCTGACTATCACACCTGGAGTCGCAAGTTTGAATCCAGGGCGTGCTGAGCACCCAATTGGCCCGGTTGCTAGGGTGGGTAGAGTCACGTTGGGTTAACCTCCTCGTGGTCACTATAATGTGGTTCTTGCTTTCGGTGGGGCAAGTGGTGAGTTGTGCGTTGATGCCACGGAGAATAGCGTGAAGCCTCCACACGCGCTACGTCTCTGCGGTAACGCGCTCAAGCCATGTGATAAGATGCGCGGATTGATAGTCTCAGACGCAGAGGCAACTGAGATTCGTCCCCCACCACCCTGATTGAGGCAAGTCACTATGCCACCACGAGGACCTAGAGCGCATTGGGAACTGGGCATTCCAAATTGGGGAGAAAAGTAAATCCAATAAATAAATAAATTTTCATTGTGTTGTTTTCTGCTCTGCTTTGGTCAAAATATTACAAAACGTCTGTGATGATCCCGTCTAGATGAATGTAAAAGCAGCTTTTAACTCATGAATAATACACAGAAAGCAACCGAGGCATTTTAGTGACTATGACTATATTTACATTGTGGTCTGGTGGTGTGAATCAAGTCTGTGCTTCACGATCTTATGATTTGTTGTTTATTGACTAACATTAGTATATTTACATTAAATATATACAATATATTCACATTATATTCATTACAATGTGTTACAATTATAACATACCCTTATAAAGGTATGTATGCATAGGATGATGAATAACATCATACTATGTGCATTTCCAGTTTAAAAGTCGATGATGTTATAAATATAGCTGATACATGTACAGATAATTGACATGTATAAAAAAATTTGCAAAGACTAAGACAAGTGTTTTTATCCCTGCTCTCCCTCTTCATCGCCTGTTTTCTTTGGCGAATGTCAGTTAAAAGATAAAACTTTATTGAAAGAAAAATGACATTTTGGCTCTGGTAATTAAACAGCAGTATCAACTTTTTAAGATTTATAAATAGAAACAAAAATTTTGCAGACGTTTTTCGCATCCCACAGCACAGCACAGTGAAGAAATATAAAATTTTGGTCACAAATATGGTGCGCGGTCATACAGTGACATCACATGAAACAGGTCAATAGAGCACATTCCTCAAGGGGGTCGTACACCGGACGCGTCTGTCGGACGACATGGTACGTTCTAAAATTTGAAACAACTGTTTTCAATGAAGGTACGCACACTGCCGCCGCTACGACTCTGGAGACAACGGTTCTCATCTGGTGTGCGACCTTCAGGGGTCTTTCGCCTTAATAGCTCAACAGCCTGTTTTTGCAAAGAGAAAATGCAGTTTAAATTTAGTTTAAACTCCTGGGCTGATATTTCAGCACGAGAAGGGTGACTTGCTGGTTTTAAATGACCACTACAGTGCAGGCACACCTATTAATCATACTTCCTGGGAATTTAGAACAACTTTCTGCTGTGTTCATTTCTGAAGAGCATTTTGTTGCCAGAGAATGGCTGAATATAAATTGCAAAGTTCTTCATCACTGATTCTTCAGTGTTGGTTGAAGTGCTTGCTATAGTCTTTTTGCAAAAATCAACTCTTTCTTCTCACTCTTATTTGGGTCCTGTAGCTCACCTGGTGGAGCATGGTGCTAGCAACACCAAGGTCATAGGTTCGATTCTCAGAGAACACAAATACTGATTTAAATAAAAGGGGATACCTGTAATTTGATTTGGATTTAATCATCTGCCAAATACACAGAGACCATAGTGAGGCCAGTATTTTTGTTATATTGTTAATGCTGCTACTGCTGCTTTCTATTTATGCTTGGATGCATTTACATTTTTACATTTGGCCGACGCTTTTATCCAAAGCGACCTTATTACAGGGACAATCCCCCTGGAGCAACCTGGAGTTAAGTGCCTTGCTCAAGGATACAATGGTGGTGGCTGTGGGGATCGAACCAACAAACTTCTGATTACCAGTTTAGTGCTTTAGTCCACTACACCACCACCACTCCACAAGTGTCTTAAAATATCTTTCTTTCTACTTCCCTCTTGCTCTCTTGCTATACTGGGAGAAGATACTAGTAGAAGAAATTAGATAGTAAGCGATTTCAGGTTGGGTTCGGACTTAAAATCTGATGTATTGTTTGGGTAGGGTAGGGCCACACGGTCTCTGGTACGGGTCGTGTTCGGAATTTATTTTAAGGCCCGTGCAGACCTCTAACACTTACCATCTTTTTTTCAATGTGATAGCATATTTAGTATCCCTTCAAGGACCTTTGTAGTATTTTTCTGGTTCTATTAGGGATGCACCGATATGACATTTTTTTGGCCAATACCGATTTTAACAAAAACCTATAAAAATACAAAAGCCTTTTACACTTTTAACAATAAATAATTTCCATTGAACTTTGGATCTGTTGAACACATGACAGGCCAACATTTTAAAGAGAGCCACAGTGAAAGATACATACAAGATAAAAAGATAAAAAAGATACAAAAAATGACTAAATTTGGTAACAATTGATATGAAAAAAATTATTTTGTAGTTATAAAACATTTTTGCACTTCTGTTTTTGCAGTTTAAAACTCAGCCTTTTAAAGTTTAGTAATCGCATAATGCCATAGTTAAATCTTTATGCAGCATTAATGGATAAAATGTATGCAGCATTAATGTAGATATCATACCGATATCTCACACCTCATCCTAACCAGACATGACACGATAAGATTTCAGCAACAAGCTTTCGGTCTGTCCACACCAGACGCGATGTGACACCGTGATATTAATACACTAAAATGAGGATAATTAACAATAAAATGTAGGAAACAGAGCAATTACAGAAGGAACAGTCTGTTTATTGAATGCAACTCATTTTCTCACATAAGCTCTGTAACGCGTTCTATGGCAAGCCCCTAGGGGATAAATACACAATCACACACATGCACTGGGCAAAGTTACGTTATGAATCGCATCCTTATTTAGTCTGTTACGATTGTTTATGTTCACGCGGTACTTCGCCGATCTACACGTGACAGGGAAGAGGAGAGAAAGTCAGAATGAGCTGGTATGTGTCACCTCACTGCCATTCTGACAGTGTGACAGAGCTCCGGCTGAAGAGAACGAGACCTCAAGCACAACATTCGGTAGGTGTGTGACACCCTCAGTCAGAATCAAGTTGTTGTGAACCGGCTAGTGAGATGCCAGCTTTAATGTAATAAGAATCATTTTAGACCCATTTGATGACTGCGCTGCCTGTCATTGCCCATTTGTTGACATCACAGAAATAGAAATCACTCCAAAAATAGAAAGCCCTGTCGCTGTCCCTCATCGTGTGTCACGGCTGGTTAGGACAAAAACATTTAGAATTAACATGGAAAAGATACCTTTTATCTCATCACGGCGTCGCGTCTGGTTAGGACTTGTGTCAGAAGTCAAAGTCTGCTTTTTTCAAAGCGTTTTAGGTGGTTTCCCTCATCATGTAGCCTATAGGTAAGTGCCGCTTTCACAGCTGTCACGTACATTTTTGACGATTTTCCCGCATTAACGTGAGAACGAGACAGAATAAAAATGAAATATTTCCTGTTCTTAGGAGTGCCAACCCTTCTACATAGTTTAGCTATTATTATTTC
Source organism: Myxocyprinus asiaticus (assembly GCF_019703515.2). Classification (NCBI taxonomy): domain Eukaryota; kingdom Metazoa; phylum Chordata; class Actinopteri; order Cypriniformes; family Catostomidae; genus Myxocyprinus; species Myxocyprinus asiaticus. The sequence continues at coordinate 37,609,287 of NC_059346.1, read as the reverse complement.
TGGATTGTACATTTGAATTCAGAGAGTTTTTAGAAAGTGTGTTATTAATTAATTGTAAATTAACCAGCGGTTTTTCATATCTGTGTTTTCATGCTTATTACCGATATGCCGATGGTTCTAATTTGGTCAATAATTGGTGGATAAATATTGGCAGCCGATAGATACATACATTGCTGCATCCCTAGTTCCTATCACTTACTCTTTCCTCATGTTTGCTGTGTATTCGGCCGTCCCTGGTCCAGCTGTGCGCTGCTTTCAGCATGTGTGTGAAAGATCACAGGGAAATGTGTGTCTCTCAGTTGGTGTATTTGCATGTGTAAAGAATCTGTTGACTCCATTTATTTGTGCCTCTTCCAGATTGTGTTAACTTGAAACAAATCTGAATTTGCTAAGATCATGTTTAGGGTAGGTATGTGTATTGAGGGAGTTTGTGCCTACGTCCATGCGTTGTGCAATACACATTAGGAATGGGTATTATCAGGACCTGACGACATATTATTTATCGATATCTGGGTTGTGATGCAATAAAATTGCTATTCATTATGTTTAGTGGATTGCAATTTAAAACTGCGATGTATTGCAATCTTTTACTTGTGTTTCTCATTCATCTGCGTTGGATTTTGGGGCTTTGCGCACTTTGTGCTTAACTTCCTGCTTTACTACATCGTAGAGCCATAGATGTAATGTAGACTGAACGACACTGTCAGAAAAAAAAAAAATGACATGAGAGAATACTAGGTTCCAGTGGGTTTATAATTACTCAAACCCTTGTAGTCTATCTGTATGCAGGCTTTGTATGGACATTCTTACAAATGAAAAAAGTCAGATCTTTCCCAACCTCTAATACACATGCACTACAGAAATGTTCTTGCAAAAAAGCACACAGGCTGCACACAGAATCTTTATTGATTGCAACGTATTGGTGTCCTTTACTAGCAGTGACTGCTCATCTTTACTTACAGGAAGTGTCTTAAATGGACAGCATAAACAGAAGGAAACTGGACTGAAAGGGAATGCTGGCGTGTTTGGCTGCCACTCCTCTCTCCCGTTTTTCATTGTTTTTAAATGATTATCGATTTATTTTGAGTGGTTGTGGGATTTTGGAGCTTTTGAAGTCCCCTCTTGTTACTTACCCTGTTGCAATGCAGAATCACATTTTATCCTTCGGACTGCTGTTTTTATCTTTGAGTATTATCTGCGGGAATCAACACTCCTGTCACCCTGCTCAGGACTTACACTACCCTGTGGTTGCTGTTGGTGTGGATTCCCTCTCCATGGCTTTAAGGTACACCACTTGCAAATTGCTGAACCTAAATAGGAACGTTTATTTGGCGAATGACTCCTGTGAACTTTGCTGAAATGTTGGAATACTGCGACCTAAGCGCTATATACATCGCTCTTCAAGGCGCAGGTCTATACACTCATCATCTGATGCCATCCTTGTTCCTATATTTCAGCGTAAATCTCATAGACTGCTGTGCACTGGTGTTGATTTTAACAACCTGTCTGCGCTTAAATGCGCAGAGTTATCTCCGTTATACTCTGTGCCCTCGCATCTGTTGAAATCGGCGCTTTTTAATGCATGATCTGTGAACAATAAGGCTGTGATTTTATCGGATATTATCACAAAAGAAAAACTTGACCTTGTGTGCTTAACTGAACCTTGGCACAAACAGTCTGATGGACTTTTGTTTAATGAACTTACTCCTACAGGCTATGGGTTGTTTGATCTCCCGCGACCTTCTGGCAGAGGGAAGGGGGTATCATTATGCTGCATAATCAACAATACAACATAAGTCCCATGGCTATTCCCCAGTTTAATTCTTTTCAATGTCTCAGTCTGAGTGTCCCTGCACCCTTCACTACTGCTATAGCTACAGTCTACAGGCCTCCTAAGACAAATGTAGATTTTTTTAGCAGAGTTTGCAGATCTACTGTCTATGTTGTGCCTCAAATTTGAGAGAACTCTTATCCTGAAGGACCTTAACATCCACTTTGACATAAAAGACTCTGTAATGACAAAGGACTTTTTGTCCTTACTGGAGTGCTTTGATTTGAACCAGCTTGTGGGCTGTGCTACACATAATAAAGGTCACACATTAGACCTTGTGATTGCAAATGGATTGTTTGTGTCTCATTTTTCCACCACTGATTTAGGGCTGTCTGACCATTTGGCCATCTTTTTTAATATTGAACTCCCACACACTAACATATCCTCTTCTCGCACTATAAATTATCGCAAATGGAAATCCATTGATCTCTCTGATTTCACTGACTTTATTGACTCTTCTTTAAGTTGTTTTTCTCCATCTTACCCTCTGGAGGACAAAATATCTATGTTAAATACTGTTCTCTTGTCCAGCTTGGACACATTTGCTCCTAAGAAATCACGGTCTGTCTCCTTTGTATGTTCCGCTCCCTGGTATAATGATGAGCTGCACTCTATGAAGGCAGCTTGTCACAAAATGGAGCGAAGGTGGCGTCTCTCTGGCCTGAACGTATATCACCAGGCTTGGAAAAACCTCTTGCATGAATATAAGGCAGAAATTGTATCCGCTAGGTCCCGTTATTTTTCTGAGATAATTGTCAGTAAAGAAATCTGACTGTCAAAGAAATCCCAAACAACTGTTTCATACCATTAACAAATTGCTCAAATGTAACAGTTTGCCTGCTTCAACTCACCTTTGTAATAGATTTCTTGATTTTTTTCAGCACCAAGATTGACAATGCTCGTAAACGCATTCATAATACTCCTGTCTCATCTGCTTCTCCTCTTAGTATTTCTTATTTCTCTGGCACCACTTTCTCAAATTTCTCCTCACTTGATCTGGTTTCTCTTGGTAAGGAGGCATCACAAATGAAAGCTGCCACTTCCATAGTTAATCCTATTCCAGCTTGTTTGTTTAAATCATGTTTCGCCTCTTTGTGTCCTGTTGTCTTGAGTATAATAAATGACTCCCTGTGCACTGGTGTTGTGCCAGCAGCATTTAAAACTGCTGCTGTAACCCCTGTACCTAAAAAGACTGACTTGGACAATCTTAAAAACTTTCGGCCCATTTCTAATCTTCACTTCCTTGCAAAAATTTTAGAATGAATTGTGGCTTCTCAATTATACACTCATCTCACTGTAAACAATCTTTTTGAGCCCCTTCAATCTGGCTTTTGCAAAGTCCACAGCACTGAAATGGCATTAGTTAAGGTCACAAATGACTTGTTAATAGCTTTGGACTCTGGCTGTCTTTCAATTCTGATCCTTCTTGATCTCAGTGCTGCTTTTGACACTGTAGATCTTTCTCAATTACTCACTCGTCTTGAGACAGTTTTTTGTGTTACTGATACTGTATTAAACTGGTTCAAGTCTTATCTCTCAGATCATCAGCAGTTTGTTTCCTTGGGTGGATGTAGATCCAAATTTAGTTTGGTTAAAAGTGGTGTTCCTCAGGGATCGATTTTGGGCCCCTTACTTTTTAGCATTTACATGTTTCCCCTTGGTCAACTCTTAAGATCTCTTGGTCTTATCATTTTTACGCAGATGACACCCAGATTTACATCCATTAAAAATCTGGTGATTGTGTGGCTGTCACCTTTCTTTCACAATGTATTACTGAGATAAAAAAATTGATGTCTCTAAATTTTCTTTGTCTCAACAGTGACAAGAATGAGGTTATGCTCATTGGTTCACCCCACCAGCTTCGTAAAGCTGGTTCTTTAACCTTAAATATGGATGGCTCTGCTCTGGAGTTTCAAACAAAATTGAAAAATTTGGGGGTGATATTTGATGCAAATTTAACATTTCAAGAATACTGTTAAAACATCATTCTTCCATCTCAGAAACATTGCAAGACTGCGCCCCATGTTATCTTTCTCGGTGGCTGAAAAACTGATCAATACTTTTGTATTTTCTCTTATTAATTATTGCAGTGCTTTACTTATTGGGGTCTCTAAATCTACCTTAAATAAGTTGCAGTATGTGCAAAACTCTGCTGCTAGAATCTTGACTAGGACCAGGACAAGCAATCACATCACTCCTATCTTGGAGTCCTTGCACTAGCTCCCTGTCAAGTTTCGTGTAGGCTTTAAAATTCTCATGTTTACCTACAAGGCTTTGCATGGTTTGGCCCCTCAATACTTGTCTGAAATTTTAACCCCCTACACTCCAATGCGTGATCACCGTTCCTCCGAATCTGGTTTTTTAACTGTTCCTCCTACTCGTCTACTTTCTATGGGTGATAGGGCCTTCTCTTCTTTTGCACCAAAACTGTGAAACTCTCTTCCCTCTGAGGTTAGACATGCTGAATCTTTTAGTATTTTTAAATATTCTCTTAAAACTCACTTTTTTAGGGTTGCTTTTCTGTGATTATTATGTGATTATTATTGTGTTCTTTTTAAATTGTTCTGATTGCATGTTTTCTTTTTCTTTTTTGTATTTCAATGTATTTTTATTTTTCTCTTGTAAAGCGCTTTGAGATGTAACTTTTAAAGGCACTATAGAAAATAAAGTTTTATTATTAGTAGTATTAAGATGACGACAATTGAAAGCCAACAGATGGTGGGAGGGAGAAAGTAATACAGCAAGAGGCCCCCTCAGAATTGTTTTTTTATTTAGCTGTGAGCTTGTTGACATTAAATCTCCTTGCAGATTTACGTGGAGCTGCATCTTACCAACCTTATCAGAGAAGAGAGCAGCATTAACTGATGGCCTCTCTATTTCCCACTGATAATTGCTTATGCATTCACTCCTTTTCGCAGTCATCTTTCCATTGTGTCAAGCAAAGCAATAGCTATATATAGGAGGAAACAATCTCATAAATTGCAAAAAACTCACAATAGCCCAATTGTGGTTGAACATGGCCTGTCATAATCATAAGTGAATGGCAGGACAATGCTTTATGTACTAAAGAGGATTTAGTGCTTTCCATTCAGCATTTGAACGGATCAGCTGTAGCAGAATGACGTGAGGTGGATAACATCAGTTGTTATGATGGGGCTGGTTAATGTTGCATTGATAAATGTTTGAGTATATGATGACCTTTATTTATGACCTATCCACCTCTTGTGATGAGTCTTTCTTTGTTTCTATCTCTCTGGGGCAAATTCACTGTACAATTGCATAATTTATGTGCAAGATTTCCTGATATTAACCCCATTTTAATTCAAATGTGTTTAACTTTTTCAGCCTTAGAGACACACACAAATGCTGAGGCATCTTCAGAGCCAGTTAATAACTAACACAGACTAGGGGTTGAATAGACTAGTCGACTATAACTAATGTAGTTGACACTGTCAGTCTGAAGTTGACTAGTCGCTTTCTATGTGATTTACAAAATGCGTCTGTTGGAAATACAGTGGGTGGTGGATTTCCCTTGTCATCCTAAATTCAGATTAATGAGGAAAGCTCTACCTAATTTGTTAGGTTTAGGGGTTGGGTTATAGTTTCTCTGACCAATCAGGTAGCACTTATGAAAATAAATGACTCTTCCCCTGCCATCTTACGTTTCAAAAACTCGCCAGCGGTTATGGGGGGTGCCTGGATCACAGTCGAGGTACCAGCCTGAAGATCTGATATTGTGCTGCACAAAATGTGCTCTCAATTTTTGGTTTTGTTTGTGCTGTTATCTTATTTGCATTTCTTTAGTGATTAAAGGTGCTGTAAGCTGTTTTAGCCATTCTGGAATTTCCACAAGCTGAACAGTTGGATTGGCCACGCCATCTATTTCCAAAACCCAGCACTCCAAAGTTACCAAATGAGCTTTATTGAGACAGACATCGAGCAGAAGCGGTTGTCAAAAACAATAGCAGCAAAATAGCGCCCTCAACTGACAACTGTTATGAGCAACATGACATACAAATGGCATTAAGCCTCAATAATTTGCTGCAACTACAATACTTTGAGAACGCTCAAAATGATTGACATGGAGAAAATGTCAGAGACCGCGGCTCATCGACACATTTTTGTTTGCTGTTTACGAGTCTAGAGTTGTCACAGAAATGGTGAGATATCTCAGGACACTTATTTCATTAATATCTTTCAGGCAGTAGGAACATTTTTGCATGCCTTTCTGTGAAAAAATTGCTTACAGCACCTGTAAGAGGTTAAGACAACTTAGACTGCACGTGCAAATTATCATTGCTATCAGCAGGATAAATTTATTCTTAGTGAATTCTCCCCTCTCTCTTTATTCAAGTCAGCCTTTGGCAGCTGAATTTGTGTGCTCAGCAGGGCTGTTAATCTGGCTTGCAGACCTTCACTGTTATAGACATGCTAATGTCCTTCACTATTGCACTAGTCACACAGCTGCGTTTGTTCATTAATTAATTAATCAATAGTGTATTGGGAAAATCATAACAAAGAGGTTCACTTCTTTGTGACGACCCTTGCTTTCCCACCAAAAGCGACTTTAAGCATCAAATACAGAGCTGCAAAACAAAGTCTGTTTCTTTGTTGCTGCAAATAACCTCTTCTGAATCAGTGAATGTGTAGAAGCTTGATTTTCTCATTTAGCCATAATGAGCACCAACTGTGACTGTACAAAGCAGATTGATGTCCATTCTATTGGGGGTCTTTCTACTGTTCAAGCTTTCTGTTCACACACTCTCAGCCTTGATCTTAATGAGGCACAACAGTTCTGTAACACAGTCTGAGGGAGTGTTCAACAATACTGCAGACAGAGCACGACTGGGTGACAGAAAGGGAGAGAGAGGGACAGTATGGTTACTTTGATTACAGTAATAAACTGTGTCTGTGGGAGTTGCTGATTTGTGGAACCATAACTTAAACATTGTTGATCATTTAGCATGGTAATCAAAAAGAGGGATTATTTTAGCTGTGTGTGTGTGTGTGTGTGTGTGTGTGTGTGTGTGTGTGAGAGAGAGAGAGAGAGAGAGAGAGAGAGAGAGAGAGAGAGGTTGTATGGAATCAATTAGTAAATTTACCTGCTTAGTTAATTGAGTTACAGCTGGTTTTTGCATAGTTGAGTGACAGTCTTCAGCTGTATGTCCAAATACAATGTATACATGACAGAATGTATAATTGAATATTTAAAGGAAGGACGTGCTGAGAAAGTGACAGTTACATGCTGGACAATGCCAAGCTACAGTTGCACTGGGTCTGTTATTAAAAAAAATTAAGGATCTCCAGCATTCAATGTCAAAACAGCTACAGTTAGGTCTGTTGCATTTTAATTCAGTCCATTTAAGAGAAGTAGTAACATTTAAAATAGGATTTTCCATGCATTTTTTAATTGAAAGAGTTCAATGTACTATGTTGAATCACTGTACTCTAGCATTCACAACACAAAAAACACTCTCCAGTCCACACAGTTAGCATTTATGGAAAAAAATTATAGTCATTAAAAAATAGTCATGGTATTGTTTTCAGAAATGTGAACACATTAATGACTGCCATTGTTTATCAACACCTATTTAGTATTCAGCAACTTGACCCACCCTGACAAACATCAGTATGAACCATGCTGCTTAAACTTTACATGCAAAGAAGTTAGCCAACAATAACAGAGGTGATTTACATATAGAAGTTTTAAAGGTACAGTAGCAAGGACAGTCTGTTTAATACTAAGGGTGGAAAGAGAGGGTGTAAAATGGTCATGTAAAACTGAATTATTTATTATTCTAAACTAGGTTTATGGTGCAAGAAACCTTGACTAACTTCATAAGTGATCCTCAGGGAAAATATTGCAGAAGTGTATGGATATTCCTCCTTTAGTTAAAACTCTGCATATGTTTTCAATTTGTATGCGTTTTAGTTAATAGAGTGTGTACTGTAGCTCATTGGGTCTACAATACTGTTCCATTCACTGGTGTAAATCTAATCTCACACTGGTCTTCCGAGGTCACTGCTTCCACTTTTCATCAACTCTATACTTAGAGCGGCCGGAGGCGCTTAACTGCCAATTAGCGAGATTGAGCTGATTAGAGACCAGTCCCACACTTGGCCTCAAAGCATCAAAGCCTGGGATTAACAGCCATAAGGGAATACAGATCAGCCAGTGTGTGTCACTGAGGCAACCAGAACCCCCTCCCCACCCGCCTCTTACCTCCACTAGCCCAGAAACTGAGCCTGTAAGTGGCTTAGCAGGGTATCTCCAGAGCCAGTTACCTGGCTGCAGACGGGCAGGGAGTGTCATGACTGAGGTGAACATGCTGTGTTTGGGTGTGGAGAAGGGATCAATGTGTGTCAGTCTGAAACTGAAGGCACTCGGGAGAGCATGGAAGGTTTGCTCATTTTTTGTGTGACACAGGAAGTGTCATTTTTAACATGGCTTGCACGGAGGAAGTTAACGTGTCACTGATGTACATCTAAAGTGAGATAGGAAGTGAAAGATTGTTTTTTTCCACCTCTGACTTCTTGGCAAAATGTGGAGTTTAGCATCCCTTGTGTCAATTCCGGAAAACTCCACCCGTCTTGTATTGGTTGTACAAAAGAAAAGCAGGGGCAAGTCAAGATTACTTTTTGTGTTAATTAATATTATGCCACTAATGCTGGCGATTGAGCTTAACTCGTATTGTACCCAGAATATTCCTTTTTATGTTAGATTTTTCAAGTTTACTAGAAAAGCTGGATTATCAGTCGGTCCCTTGAAATTGCATCATATTGCCTTGAACAAACTCGATGTACTCATTAAACAGCAAGCTAATTTTAATGAAACTCTGATCATTTTAGGCATTTTATGTAAAGATAGTCACAAAGAATCATCAGAATTTGTTTAAAAACTGCATGCATGCCCCCAAGTTCTTATTCATAATTCGGTAGGCTTTGCATAAGCAGGTCTAGTGAGTTTATCTCAAACTGCCACAAAGGAGAGTTGGTGGAAAAGATGCCTGCTTTTAGGCCCAGTTTCAGTGCTCTAGTATACTTAACATTTAAATTTTGGAAGGTCATAGTAAAGTGAGTTGGATCATTTCTAACACAAATGTTATGACATAAAGGACATATGATGTAATGTGTACTAGTTAAGAAAGTTGGATTTGAATGTAACGTCAAGCACACTAAAATTTTAATATAATAGGTGTATGCAGTTAATAACATCTGTGCATGAAGTAGTTCCAAGAGAGGTTCCAAGCTTCCCACTCGAACTGGATGAGCTGGTGGTGATATTCTAAACCAGTTGTGCTTAGTCCTTGGATTAATATCTTCATAGTCAGTAAGATATGACTGTAGCTCAAACATACAATGACAACATTGCTAGCATTGTTTCCTGATTGCAGACAAACACACATACCCACTTACATATCAAAATATATTTTCTATCACAGATGTGGGCTGTGTAATTGCATGTCACAGTTCAAAGATCAGACATGCTCATGAACTGTATGCACACACCCTTTTTTTGTCCGACAGCCTGCACATCAGTCTCTCCAGACAGACAACCCTTTTTTTCAAACACACATGCATACACGCACACCCTTTTTTAGCTGTCCATAACCAGCTGCACTGGAAGGCTTCACGCCTTTGTGTGGGAACAGCTGGCTAGAGAGCTTTAGTCACACACTGTGCATTTTAGACGACCCTCACACACACACTGTACATGCACAACAACTTCTCAAATGGCCCATTGTGTGCTAATAATGAGACCAGTGTATTTCTGTGTGGCTTAAATAGAATTCCATTTTGGCCTACGCGGTACTAACAGGGAATTCTTCCACAGAACTTTTCCAAAGAATCACTGCAAATAATGCAGTTTTCACTGCCAGTGTTTCTTCTGTATTTGGGTAGTGTTCTAAAAGGTTAATTGCAGTCAACAGAGCCCTGACCACGGCTGCTTTCCCATAAAATCCTCTCAGCACCAAAAGACCTGCACTGTTTCCCTCAAACAATGCTAGTTCCTGTCCTGGTTGTCATAGAAATTGGAAATTTCAGCCTCTACAGTCAGTAGTCCCTTTCACACATACAGCCTTTTCCAGAAATTTTTACTACAATTTTCAAGTTAGTGGTCATGGGTGAACACGACCCTTTTGAAAATAATGGTAAATTTTGCTCTGGCAATTTCCCTTAATGAGAAGTTTTATCATTACCTATAAATTTCCATATTGATGGTATTTGTGAACAAAGCTATTAGATTAACGATTTCAGTTTGTACAGGTCAGGATGCTCTGATGTAAGAATGTTCTGATGGAGATGATGAAATTAATCTGCGTCATAACACCGGTGAAATGGAAATAAGAAAAATGTAAACAAATTGGTTAGATAGTGAAACTGGAGTGCTTCTCTTCATCCAAGCTGATAACGACATTTTTCGACAGCTTAAAGGAAAAGGAAGCAATTCCGTTACATAAAATAAAATCACCTGCCTCCTTCGGGAACGCACAGACCTCTTTGTAGCGATATACGTACACGTAACTGTGCTCTTCAACGGCAGATAGCATCTCCGCCTAAGGATGCTAGTGGCAGCGTTTTGTTCTCTGTAGTTCATTAGTCTTATTTGAAATCGCCGCAAGGGATGCCGCAATTGTACGGTTTTACTATTAACCACAATTAAAAATGTCATGGTTAATTTAACTGTAAGAATTTATTTACATGTTGGCAAAAATATTATATATAATGTATAAATATATCATATAAAAGAGTTTTTTGTAAGATTGTGTAAGCCTAAATGTGAAAACTCTTGTGCCTGTGTGGGATTTAATGGCCAGGTGTCGCGGACTGAACGTGAACTTTCACTTGAAACGGAAAGTTAAACACACGAATTCCAACATATAACAGAATTAGATCTACCAGACTCTCATCCATCAAAAAAGCACCTTAAAGCGGCTGTTTGGCTGCATTTAAATGACTGACTGAAGACGACGGATGTAATACAAGCAGACAGAAGTCCTAGAAAGATTGCAAATAGGACAGGATGCTCCACTAATCGTCCAACAACAAACTAGCAAGTTTAATATTTTTAGCTGTGGTGATTTTAAAGTGATGAATTAAAGATCATTATTTTGAAATGTTTAAGCATGTTGACAGGGTGCGGTGCATTTGCGTGTAGTTACTATCAGCGAGTTAACTTGAAAAGTTGCCTCTAAATCGTCCTCATTATTTAAAGTATTGCTTCTGTAAAAATTCACTGCATTCAACAATAAATGTCAATTTTAGTCATGATCGGACTTTAAATCACCTGCTGTAAGCAATGTAATGCATTTCAAACAACGCCATGCTTTCAAACAAGAAGCCTACATTTCTGGGGCAGCCATGTAGATGTAATTTCCGGCAAACGACATCACCGAGTTTAACAGCATTCAGTGCTGATATGTGAATAGTACTAGCAAAATGGAAAAAAGATGGAAAGTAATTGCATGTGTGAAAAGCACATGTGGTAAAGGCAACCCAACGTTTTCCTGTAATTTATTTGGTTGCATGTGTGAAAGGGGCTAGTACAGGGTTTCTCAACCACTGGGTCGAGACCATCATTGGTCTGCTGGGTCTCGAGGTCTTTTCTGTCATGAATACAAATTACCAATTGTAAGGATAGAACAGCACATTTGCAATGTTTGGGGCTTTTTAGTTAATATCTCCAGGTTTACGTAAACGACCATAAATAAGAGGCTGCATTTCTCTGACGTTAATTATTAACTGTCCAATCACAATAATCCATTAATGCTATGTATCATTATTTTTGGACAAGGTCTCTTTATGTAGTGTTGCATGCACTAGCTCCATGCGTTACCGTGCTAGTCTGAATGCAATCCAATCTCTGGAGATCATCATTTCAGAGTGGCAGTCTCAAGTAGGGTTGACACACATCCCATAAAATACGGGATCGTCCCGTATTTAAAGATGACATGATGCGTCCCGTATCAAATCAATACAGGACGCAATTTGTCCTGTGTTTAAGCTGGTCCAATGGCATCACAACGAAATCATTCAAGGTCATTAATTTAACCTTAATATTGAATGGAAATGCCTACAGTGGGTAAGGGACCATCTGAAAAGTCCTCTCATTGTGGTAAAACGTGCTAAAACTGTGGAGGGTGTGGTAAGGGACCATCTGAAAACTTCAGCCAGCATCACCAAAGCTACAAATATTGGGCTATAGATATTAGTTTTATATAAACATATAAACATAACTAGATTAATTAAGTACCTATTAATTTATTCTGCCAACCCCCCCACCCCCTCTTGGTGGGTCATGGATGATTGCCATTCAAAAAAAGTGGGGTTGCAGTGGGCAAAAATTGGAGAAACCCTGGGCTAGTATGTTTGCATGCACTTTAAAAGTTTTATATCAGCCTCTTATTCAAATGTCAAGGAGTCAGAGTAACAGATAATGCAATTTTAGCTCAGCTTCGTCCAGTATATACACGTTAATTAGGCCACAATTGGCCTCGCCGTTGTGCGCTTGTGTATTTAATCTGGTGTAATTTATGTCCTCCTTTCAAATATTTTATTACGCATTGTGTCATGTATGCTTTGACAGACAAATGAAGACTTTAGCTCGACTACAAAAAAACCTGCTGTAGCTCGATTATAACTGCACATATAAACATACTGTGATTATTTGATTGTCACTTTGTGTTTATCTGAAGTTTTGTAGAGGGTATTTTACCTGTTGAAAAAAGCAATTTTGGCTCGTCGATTTACACAACGGCAGCAACAGCACTAGGATAAAAGACACCAATGTTAAAAAAACTATCTATTATTGATCAATAATAATTGGCACATCATTATAGAAAGCACGTACACTGATGTGCGTTTACAGTCATTTTACAAGAGCTTTGAACAGCTCATCCAATAATAATTTAGAATCAGAACTATCTGATTTTATATTTGAATTGTGTAATTTGAAAGTCCTATGTGATTTTTTTGTGTTTACTTTGAATATACAGATGTTATGGACAATGCTGGTCATATAATGTTAGCATAGCTGGCTATGTTGTGCATTGTTGTAAGCTGAAGTCTGGTCTTGATGTTTGGATGACTTATCTTTTATGTAACTGAATATCTCCACTTATGCAAAAAGGATTTGGCTTTTGCCCTGCAGAAAACTGAATCACTGAAATTTTACTCAGTCTATCAGCATCCTTTTTCGTCCCTTTCAACCCCTCGTGGCTCCTTTCCAAGCTTGCCTCTGCATATCTACGCCCGTATCAATGTGACATTCCATAACTGTCTTCTGTGCCTGCTTGAACCACAAGAACAAAAGGAGGAGCTCTGGGATTGGGCGGAACTGTTGGGGAAGGTGGGTGCATATTTGTGGTTGACTAATTGGAGGCTGACTGGCGTCGGTCAGTGAAATCCAGTGTGTCTGTGGGTGTGGTCAGTGATTTGGCCTTCTCAATTGGTGTTTTGCCTTTGGGTGTCACTTACCATAGTTTTTCTTTACTGTGAGAGAAAGTCAGAGTTTAATGAAGAGTACAGTTGTTAGTGGTAATTACTGTAGTCCAAGCGGTTATGCGTTAGTGTAGTTGAATTAAAACATTTTTATAGTATCTAAAAGTGAGCTAGTTTTGACAAAAGCCTCCCTTTGGGGACATTCAGGGACGTCTTCATTTGGAAAAATGATTCATAAATAAAGTAAACATGGTTAGTCTACAGTAATTATAATCAATTAACAGACTTTGTGGCAAAAATTATTTTAGCTTGTCCCTCCATTTCTTTAAAAAAAAAAAAAAAAAAACAATATCGAGGTTACAGTAAGGCACTTACAATAGAAGTGAATTGGGCACGTTTTTGGAGTGTTTAAAGGCAGAAATGTGCTAATAATAAGTGTTATAATAAATAAATAAGCTTAAGCTTATAATCTTATGAAAGCACTTTTATTTCTTCTGTTAAAACTTGTGTATCATTTGAGCTGTAAAAAATCATTGTTTACCAGTTTACAGTGTTTCATCATCATGGCAACAAAGTTGTTAAATTGTTCTTAACTTTACACAGAAAAGGTTAGTAAGTGATTTTATAACACTTAATGTTAACACATATTGTTTACATCTTGTGGCTATACTTTTCTGAGTATTTTAACGTTTGCGGATTGGTCCCATTGACTTCCATTGTAAGTGCCTCACTGTAAAACAGATTTTTTTTTTTTTTTTAAGAAAAGGAAAGATAAGTCTATTAAATTTTGTGGTAATCAACATGGTTCAACAAATTCTGTCAATTGAGCTTTACATGTATTGAAGTGTGTGTGGTCAACATAGTGGGCCTTTGTATGCACCTGTGAGCAAAAGCAAGCCAGGTTGTTTCCTTTTCAATACTATGTATTCAGCACAACCCCAAAGATTTAACTCTCCCCTCTCTTTCTTCTTCCAGTTCAGGCGTTCAGTTGCTGCTATCAATCAGGAAAGCTTCAAAGCAGATCATTGCAACCAAGTTTTTTAGAAACGGAAATGACCTCACTATATTTGATTCCTCTGACTAAAGCAGAATAGTCTTTGAGTAGTAAACTGTGACTCATTAGAGACATCAAAGGCACACTAACAAAAGCAAGAGCACTCTGCTTTATACTCTTTATTATTATGAATTTGGTCATTTTGCCAGTTATTGATTCAGAATTTTTCAGTTATAGTGCTTTTTTCATCTGTAATGTATTTATTTGAACTAATATTTAGTCCAGAACTAATCTCAATCTCTGTTCCCAGTCTAAATGGTTAATTTAACATAAGGAACTTTATTGAAAGAACACTAAAATGGATAGTTCCATGTGATATATAAGACATCACTGCAACAAATTGCTCTGCAGATCTTTGACTTGAGGCATTGTTCTCTGACATCACTGCTGGTAATAGCATGTGATATGGGAAAGAGGTCAAAGTTTAAGACTTATCCTCAGCATGAGAAACAGACTAGGCAAAACAAGACAAAACAAACAAGCCATTAAGAGAACTTATCCTCAAGAGAAATGTCCTGGAGGACATCACTTGATACAGTGAGCCTAAGGGCCTATTAACTTCATTGTTATTTAGGAAGCTGGATTAGCTCACGACTAATGACAAAATGTTAGTTATTTTGTTAATTGCCAAGTGTTTCAGCTTTATAGCTCTTGATAACACTAATAGGCTTTTCATGCACTGCTTAACACCGGGTTAATGTCTTTTTAATTCCGGGTTTAGGCCACTTATTACCCTGGGTTAAGCACCTTTATTTTTATTTCTGGGTTATGAAGCCATGCTCCAGAGCTAACTGAAGTATTGCAGAACCAAAGATATAAAATACTAACCCAGCATAAAATATGAATAATGTGTATTACCCAGGGTTATCCAGGTTAATCCAGGGTTAAAATGATATTGGGTTAACAATTTTTCAAGTATGAAGAGCCTATTAATGCGCTCTATAAACAGTTGGGCTGAAATGACTCGAACAGCAAACATTGGCTTTTGTATAACTGTGATTTAGATCTGGCTCTATATGGCTAGTTCCTCTTTTTATATTTATCGACATTATAAGACAGCCATTAGTTCACATTATTATTATTAAAGGTATTTTCTGGGAGAATGTAGCATATTCTCTAAAGACCACAGTCACTTCAGAGTCACTTCCCATGACTCATTTCCCCTGCCACCAAAAATATGTGCTTCCGATATTCTGGCCTGGGTCACATTGTGCATACATAATCTTGCAAATGCTGGGGGTTTAGAGTGCTGAAGAACAAGAAGCACTTTATAGTGTAATTATTAGCAATTACCAAGTCCAAGTACTTCACATGTCTGACAGCCATGAGTCGATCTTTCTCATGATTGTCCTGTAGCTGTAGGGTTCCAGGGTCTCTCAAGTGTGGAAAAAATGAACGTTTTGTTTGTAGCGTTTGTCACTGTAATTATAGACTCATAATTTTTTTCACCCTCTCTTTCTCTTAGGGAAGATTCCACCTCCCTCAATTATTCTCATATGGGTTCATTTTCAACACTCACGCTTCATTAGCAGAGAACAGAACTCTTGCTGTATTTTCCTCCCTTCTCCTCTCATTGCTCCTTCCTAGATCCCTCGCTGTTTCACACCCTCTGCTGTCAGTCTTCCACCCTCACTCAGTCAAACTGACTGGCACACACACACACACCGCCTGGCACATTGCTCTGCCCTTGCACCTGTCACAAGGAGGGGGTGCTTGGCAACAGTGCAAGTGTGTTTGAAGGGTCATTGTGTCATATTGTTGTATGTTTACTACATGCTAAAAAACATTTTTTAATTGATTAATATTTATTTTAATTTATTAATACTTTATTGTGGACAGAATGCAAAGAATTTTTTGACACTGTTATTTGTTTGATTGTCTGACATAGCGTGGGCCAGTCAGACCATACCATTAGATGATGTTTACTGGTATTCTTAACAACTTGACATATAAATGTTGTCAGGAGGATGTCCAAGTGCTAAAATCAGATATTTATTGTAGTATTTACTTTGGGTGCGTCTCTATCAGCTCCCTAGTTTAGTAGATCAGGCAGTCGGCCATTTCTAGGGCTATCCCAATCGCAAAATTGTTCCAAAGCACTGAAACATTCGCACCCTAAAAATTCCCACAATGCACCGTAAAAATCAGGGAGCATCGTATGTTCAATATATCGTTATAGGATGAGCGCAAGTGTAATTATATGATGTCAAAACCTTATTTTATCTTTTAAAAGAGAAATATCTTTTATCTTTACTGTTCAAAAAATAACAAATATTTGTATATTTATTTCTTCATTTATGTCATTTATCAAGACATTAATGAAGAAAATGCACAATAGTGTCATTTATAAAGCCATGTTGTTACCAGCGGCATTTAACAGCACAACATAATCATGCCGCAGGTGATTGAATCATAAGTGTCCCAATGTTCCATGGATGAACACCCTTACCAGTGCCCAAACTCGTGTTCACGATATACTGATTTACGACATAAGGAGCTAGGGAGCTGATTGAGATGCACGAATATTAATTGCTAAATATCAAGTATTTATCATAGATATCCCAAAAATGTGCCATATTTCTTAACCAAAATACTCTACTTATTAGAGTTATTGGGCCTCATTATTATTGGGAAAGTTTACATATTCTCAAAATGTTAGTTGGTAGGAACAGCATTTACATCAAGGAAATCTTTGTGTTCTTCCATGCAAACATCCTTGACCTAATTTTAATTTTAAGAAGTGAAATGAAATGAAAAAGTAACCTTAACTGGCATGGTAAAAATAAGTTTTTAACATTTTACTTTTTAAAATGTTTTATTTTGTTTATTTCTTAAAATTATTGATTATTCCCTGCGCTGCCTTATTCATTTTGTCTCATTTTGCCAGCAGAAGTGCACTCTCACCCTATATAAGAAAGTTTGGAATTCACTAACATACAGTTCTGGGATGTACACAGTGTTTGTAAATCCAGCGGAAAGTTTTCAGGAAGGTCCATTTTACACGCAATTACTTACAAGATACTGATATATTTACGAAATTTTAATGAATCAGGCCCTTTGTTACTATAAAACCATAATTAATATTGGCTCTCCTTCAAACAGTATAAGAAGATTCAGTGGCTTTGTCTGCTATTTTGTTTCGTTTTGGCTTTTTATAACAATAGTGTCTATAGAAAGTTACTGCAATTTTACAGTAGTAACAATATCTGTAATAGCAAATATATTTTGGTGGAATCTATGCTTATCATTGTAAATTTTGTTAGGCTCTATTTTTTGTTAGGCTCTTTTTCAAGCTCTGCTCTCTCTCACACTTGACAGTGTTTTGATGGCTGTTGGTGGTCAGCTCTGAGCTGCACTGTATGTAAGTGGTTGTCTCTGTGTGAAAGCAGGATGGTGACAGTAATCCTCTGAGCTCTACTAACCTCTTTGAAGATGTTCACTATCTGTCTATATGACACCAATCTGAAGACATTTTCATTACAGACTGCTTTCATCTTGTTTCATCAAGATTCTTTAATGGTCATAAATGGTTCATTCTGCTCAGCATTTTTGAAGCTCATCTAGTCATCTTATGACAATGACCGTAAGATTTGATGCAGTTAAATGAACTGTAGAGCAAAACCTGATTTCCTTTGAAAGGAGTGAATGGAAGAAATGAAGATTGAAAAAATTGGGCTGAACAGTTGGACCATCTTAATTGAAGTCTGGGTAAGACTTTAATGAGCTTCTGAAGTTTGCACATAAAACAGGGTTTATGGGATGTTGCCATAGTGAAAGACAGAAGGGCCAGAAGATAAGAAGGGTCTGGATAGTACCACTTAAGAGTACAATACAGACAGAAGTGTGGTGACCATCAGCCTTATATCAAGCATAGCGTCAGTTCAGACAGGTCACGTTAGTCAAGCTCAGCTGATCAAGACATCTACCAATACAATTCTGTCGCTTCATGCCTTAGCAGCCTTTTCATTAAATGGATGCAAGCTGCATTTAACACCCTCCTCCATCCCCAGCTACACCTTTGTATGGCAGCTTTGCCTTTTAATTTTCTCTACATCTGTTTCATTGTTCTGTGCTCTAAGACTACAATTGATTGGCAGTTTGGAATTTCTATCTACACTGTGTTCTTGATTTACCAACTTGATATACAGTATTTGAAGTTCTATTAAGTGTCAATTCAATCTATTATGCAATGAAGGATTGTACCATAATGTTAAAAAAACATTATACATTGTAATAATTCTGCTGAATCTGTTCTGGTACCCCTGTGTGGTTGTGGTTTATTCAGTGTACACCCTGCTCTGTCCATGCATTGCTACATGAATGGGAGGAGAGTTTGCCCAGAACAGAACCATACCACAAACACCAACAGATTGCATCAATTGTCTAAACGTGAATAAAAGTATTAATTCAAGCATTATAGTCAAGTATTCATTTAACGGAATTGGTCCTGACTGAAATAGATATAAGAATAGCATATCGGCATTTTCCTAAAGTAACTGACCCTTCACTAAGCCCTGCCCCACTTGGTTACAGTCGCTCGCTCTGACAAGCTCTGCAGAACTTCCCATTGGAATGAATGGGAGATTGCCGTCAACGGAGCGTTTTTTGGCAAAATATTCTCATAAAAGAAATGGATAATATTCTCAAGTTATGCATTGTAAGGCATATTTATCTGATGTTTTATGTAAAAGGAATTTTTAAATTACACAGTAAATTGAAAACTGCAGAGACTCAGAGGCAAATGTTTATCACCGTCATTTGAAAAGAAAAATGCATAATTTGATGGCGATTTCACACCTGATAACATTAATGTAAGTGAACAGAACTGCTCATAATTTCTCATAACACACCCACTATGATGCTGTGAACTTTCATTTACTAATCGCCTTTACTAAGACTTGAAACAATACATTAATTAATTATGTTATTAGCTTTGACTTACCTCGGAGTAAATGTAGGTGTCCTTGCTAATGTTATTCATGTTCATTTGGGAATGAGGGCTATTACATTTCATTCCATAGTATGCTCTTCTCAACATTTATTTAAATTTAAAAAAAATTTAAAGAAAGAAAAAATACTGTGTGTATCCTCTCTGGGTGCCTCGTGTCACTGTTACAAGTGACACAGCAACATCGTGTTTTACATTGCTTTGGATCATTTTGATAAAATCCGCTTAAAACTGCTCAAACACACATCACCCCCATAGACTCTCATTGGAAAATAACAAACGTGTGTCAGAGTAATGGTGGCCCAGCAATAGGTGCTAAGACAGGATTGGCAGAAACGCTTATAAGATGGGGCTTAGCGAAGGGTCAGTTGCCTGGAGGAGCTAAAATAGACCTTCAGATTAGACACCATATTTAATTTAACATGAACTAATGACTGAGTGATGGATGAACCGTCCGTTCAATATGTTGTGCTGTTGTGCAACTGGGTATCAGTCATTCAGCAGATGAAACATTTGGCTTCCTTCAAAATGGCAATTGACAATGAACTGGAAAACATGGGTTGTGAAAATTAGACTGCACTCTCAAAGCCTCATTTTCATTTGTGTTAAAGTAAATATACTATCTACTCTTTCCAAAGTCTGTGGTAACTGTGGGTTAAAATCTCTCTCAATTTTCCATATTCTCTTCCTCATTTATTCTCTTGTGCACTCAACGTTAAGCCCCATTCCAGTCAATTTTAATGACAGTGGGTTATATTCACCAATTGGAAATCTTCTCTGTAAATGCCTTACCTCCTCTTCTTTCATTCTGCTTCCTTCCTTCCTAGCTACATACGTACCTACCTTCCTTTTCTTTTTTCCTTCTTTTTTTCTTCCTTTCTTCTTCCCTCCCCTTACATAATTCAGTGTGGGGTAAACTGAAACCAGAGCATCTCTTTCAGCTTGTTAACTTCCATATTCAATTTCATACATCACTGCATTGAGACGAAAGAGTCCATTACAGAGCAGACGGCCACATGACTGGGGTTTGAACTGTATGCTAGCTGGGTGGCACATAGTAATTGCTTACCCTTAAGTGCATTCTTTGTCTTTACAGCCCTATGCTTTCTAACCTGTATGACTTCCGTGGAACACAAAAGGAGATGTTAGTCTCAGTCACTATTCACTTTTAATGTATCTGAATGCATACAATGCATGTGTATTTGACCAACAATGTATCTCAGTTCATGGTATATGATAAGCCTGCCATGTCACCTGTGATTCTAGAATGCATGGAGTAAACTATCTTTAACTGGTAACAACATAATACGAAAAGGATGCAACAACCCTGACAGTACTCTATGGTTTGTCTAGGACAGTGACATCCAGAAGAAGATCGACTATGAGATCCGGATGCGTGAGGGGGCGTGTAAGCTGCTTGCTGCATGTTCTCAGAGGGACCAGGCACTGGAGGCCTCCAAGAGTCTCCTCACCTGCAACGCCCGCATCATGGCCTACATGTCCGAGCTCCAGCGCATGAAGGAAGCGCAGGTCATGCAGCGGGTCGCACGCAGGTCAGAGGTCACTTTCAGTACTTTTTTATTTATTTCAGCCTAAATTTATTTAGTTCAGTTTGTGAAATCTTAACAAACTTTGGCTAAGATGTAAAACACTTTATAAAAAGCTAAATGAGATAATAGGCCAGTGGCTTTGGATAAAACATTTCCATTATACTATCAACACTGAATAAAGCCAGTGCTAACAAATATAACCAATGTTTAATCAAAATATGCACAGTAGATAACTGCAGTTCAACCTTTTTTTGACAAGTATATCGAACAGTTTCTAAGTTCCTCATTACAGTGCAACAAACACTTCTATAAGCTCTTACTAAAAATAGCAGAATGTTTCTAAGACTAAACTAGAGCAAATTTGACAGCCACAAAGCACATGACACCTTCTCAGTGCAAAATAGTGTTGAGGTCAGAGAGTTCAGTGTGGCTAGTTTAGTGTCGCCCATTTGACAAGCTTAATCCCAAATGTTGTGTCAGAATCTCAGCATGTCACCCTAAAGATGGTGTGAGCGTGCTTTATTTTAGTCACATATAACTAGGTTATCCTTATGATCACATAACAGATCAGAACAGATTTTTTTGTATGTGTTTGTGTTCAGGTCTTCTGATGCAGGACCAATGGATGACCGATCCCCATGTAAAGGCAAAGTAGCCATTTCAGGTATGTTCACAGCTACTTGTGATTCATTTAATATTATAGAGTATTTTTGTGTGCACAAGTGTGTGCATACAAGTGGTTGTGTAATTGTATATACTGTACAGTATAGTGGCTGTGTAATCATAATAGTGTCTGTTCTTTTAATCAGGAACCCAATACAAGTGCATCGTAATTTTCTTTAACCCTGAGTTTGATTCTGTATTACTTTTGATTCTGTAATATACTACCAGTCAAATGTTTGGACTCATTGAATTTGTTCTTTCACTTCATGATCATGTTAATCATGAACTTTTAATCTAAAGGTTTATATTCAAATGCTTGAAATTAGTTTTGTAGACAAAACTGAAGTGTGCCTATGTATGAATTCCTTTACAAAACAACAATTTAATAAAAACAATTTTTTTAAATGTATGAGTTGGATCAGAAGTAAAAGCAGCCAGCAAGTTTCCCAAAATACATAGGAAGTCCTTCAATACTGTTAAAAAAGCATCCCAGTTCGATTCTTTATTAATATGGTTTAGCAAATGCCCAGAGTGTGTAGAACTGTAATCTAGGTAAAGAGTGTTGAGTCGACTTTGAAGACACTAAAATTCAAGGTAGTTTAGATTTGTTGTATTGGTCACTGCATTCCCATACTTCCATTTGTGTTATTTGATCGTTTTTATGACTTTTTTTTAGTGTCATTGTCGTGCTGGAAATTTCATTAAAAATGTGTAAAATAATAATAAAGAAATTAGTAAGTGTGTCCAAACTGTTAACTGGTAGTGTATATGTGTAAATCATGCTCACCAGTTTATTTATGTGGGTGTCTGAGCACCAAATCACACACCTGCTGTTTTATATATCAACGCCTGTGTTTTTAGTCTGCTGTCGGGTTGTTTTACGAGTCGTCCTCCCCACCTCACTGTCTGCATCTTTTAGAGGAACCAACCCCCCTCTTAACACCCCATGCTATTAACTCCCAGTTCAAACTGCTTGAGTTCCCAGTTCAATCTGGGTTGGAGACCCACAGTGAGATACTTTGTAAATGGTGTAATTATGACATTATGAAGATGACATTATGTGGTTATAGAGCACTTTATACCCTCACTTTGCAGTCACTTACACACAAATGCAAACCTTACTTGTATGCATACTGTAACACCATTTTGTCGACACATAAATGCATCCAGAACGTTTATTATTTTGTTCATCCTCCTGATGTTCCCTCACACCTCCATGTTTCCACCAACTATCTTCTACAGTCATTATCCTATTAATTATTTCCTAATGGCCTCTTCCTATGAATTTAATGAAGTTCTGCTGCAGTTACAACATTCCTAATTACACAGATCTTGAATTGATGAATGTAGTCTTGATGTAGTGGGTGGGCCAGTGTGATAATGGTGATTTATACTGACTGCCAGTCTGCCATAAGATAGCAGATGTGTGTTTGTGGCATACTGTGATCTTGATTGACACTGAGTGACAGCCAGCGTGTGTGTGTAATAACTTTGATTGTATCTGACCTCTGACTCCTCTGTGTTGCAGATCTTCGGATACCTCTAATGTGGAAGGACACTGAGTATTTTAAGAACAAAGGAGGTAACAATCTGTTTTTCCTCTTCACTCTGATATGCAGGTTAAATAACACTGCAGTCTCTTTAGAATACTTAATGTTGAATCTTATTAACCCATGTAAGCTGTTGTAAATATTTCACATACAAAGAGATGCACACAATATGGAAAACTGTTTAAATGCATTGTGCATACAATATATGCATTGCCAAGATAACGAAACACATTTATTTATGAAAAATTCAGGCCCAGCATAGCCCTCTGGCATTGAAAACCCTTTTCCAGACAACTGTGACAAATTTAGTTTAGCATAAGGTGCCTACAGCAACTGAAAGAGGTGACATTATGTTGATTAATGCGACTCAGAATTCCACATGTACAGGTGCATCTCAATAAATTAGAATGTCGTGGAAAAGTTCATTTATTTCAGTAATTCAACTCAAATTGTGAAACTCGTGTATTAAATAAATTCAATGCACACAGACTGAAGTAGTTTAAGTCTTTGGTTCTTTTAATTGTGATGATTTTGGCTCACATTTAACAAAAACCCACCAATTCACTCTCTCAACAAATTAGAATATGGTGACATGCCAATCAGATAATCAACTCAAAACACCTGCAAAGGTTTCCTGAGCCTTCAAAATGGTCTCTCAGTTTGGTTCACTAGGCTACACAATCATGGGGAAGACTGCTGATCTGATAGTTGTCCAGAAGACAATCATTGACAACCTTCACAAGGAGGGTAAGCCACAAACATTCATTGCCAAAGAAGCTGGCTGTTCACAGAGTGCTGTATCCAAGCATGTTAACAGAAAGTTGAGTGGAAGGAAAAAGTGTGGAAGAAAAAGATGCACAACCAACCGAGAGAACCACAGCCTTATGAGAATTGTCAAGCAAAATCGATTCAAGAATTTGTGTGAACTTCACAAGGAATGGACTGAGGCTGGGGTCAAGGCATCAAGAGCCACCACACACAGACGTGTCAAGGAATTTGGCTACAGTTGTCGTATTCCTCTTGTTAAGCCACTCCTGAACCACAGACAATGTCAGAGGTGTCTTACCTGGGCTAAGGAGAAGAAGAACTGGACTGTTGCCCAGTGGTCCAAAGTCCTCTTTTCAGATGAGAGCAAGTTTTGTATTTCAATTGGAAACCAAGGTCCTAGAGTCTGGAGGAAGGGTGGAGAAGCTCATAGCCCAAGTTGCTTGAAGTCCAGTGTTAAGTTTCCACAGTCTGTGATGATTTGGGGTGCAATGTCATCTGCTGGTGTTGGTCCATTGTGTTTTTTGAAAACCAAAGTCACTGCACCCATTTACCAAGACATTTTGGAGCACTTCATGCTTCCTTCTGCTGACCAGCTTTTTAAAGATGCTGATTTCATTTTCCAGCAGGATTTGGCACCTGCCCACACTGCCAAAAGCACCAAAAGTTGGTTAAATGACCATGGTGTTGGTGTGCTTGACTGGCCAGCAAACTCGCCAGACCTGAACCCCATAGAGAATCTATGGGGTATTGTCAAGAGGAAAATGAGAAACAAGAGACCAAAAAATGCAGATGAGCTGAAGGCCACTGTCAAAGAAACCTGGGCTTCCATACCACCTCAGCAGTGCCACAAACTGATCACCTCCATGCCATGCCGAATTGAGGCAGTAATTAAAGCAAAAGGAGCCCCTACCAAGTATTGAGTACATATACAGTAAATGAACATGCTTTCCAGAAGGCCAACAATTCACTAAAAATGTTTTTTTTATTGGTCTTATGATGTATTCTAATTTGTTGAGATAGTGAATTGGTGGGTTTTTGTTAAATGTGAGCCAAAATCATCACAATTAAAAGAACCAAAGACTTAAACTACTTCAGTCTGTGTGCATTGAATTTATTTAATACACGAGTTTCACAATTTGAGTTGAATTACTGAAATAAATGAACTTTTCCACGACATTCTAATTTATTGAGATGCACCTGTATGTGTTTTTCTCTCATGGAAAAGGTTGCATATGTGCATTCTTCTTTTAATGCATCTAGGATAATAGCAATTAGGCTATTTAAATAGCTGTAGAAATTATTAGGATTAGTACAACATTATATCAGTCTTATGTAGTGTTGGATTTGGTGTGTGACAATTAGTGGTGTTTGCTAAGGCATTAAATTCTGTCCTACGGACATTAATGATACTTGAAATCATGTGAGTTGTTGAGGAGTGGTGTGCTATTACTTTTCAAAGCAATCAGACTTATCTTTCTTTCTTTCTTTCTATCTATCTTTTTCTCTCCCTCTCAGAGCTGCATCGGTGTGCTGTCTTCTGTCTACTGCAGTTGGGTGGTGAGATCTTTGACACAGACATGGTGGTGGTGGACAGGACCCTCACAGACATCTGCTTTGACAACACAATTGTCTTGTTAGTATTGGTTGCTTTTTAAATTTTCCACACATGCTTAGTCTTTGTGTGACCACCAAATGTTTATGATTGGTTTGCATTTAAGTGTGTATACATAAATGTATATAAATAAAAGCGTAGTCACATTTTGTTCACATTTGTAAATGTCTTTGTTACAGATACAGGTCGTATTGTGCTCAAATTTGCCAAATAATGTATTTAAATTACAATTTCCAAGTGTATACTTTATATAAATGCACATATGTACTTTTCTATTAAAGGAATAGTTCACCCAAAAATGCCATCCCAGATGTGTATGACTTTTTCTTCTGCTGAACACAAACAAAGAGTTTTTGAAGAATATTTCAGCTCTGTAGGTCCATACAATGCAAGTGAATGGTGGCTAGAACTTTGAAGGTCCAAAAAGCATATAAAGTCAGCATAAAAGTAATCCATAAGACTCCAGTGGTTTAATCCATATCTTCAGTAGCGATATGATAAGCGTGGGTGAGAAACAGATTAATATTTAAGTCCTTATTTACTTTATCCTCCCTTCCAGTAGGTGGTGATATACACAAAGAACGTGCATTGCCAAAAACAAAAGAAGATTTTCAGTAAAAAAGGGCTTAAGTATTCTGTTTCTCACCCACACCCATTTTATTGGTTCTGAAGATATGGAACTGGAGTGATATGGAGTGATATGGATTACTCTTATGTTGCCTTTATGTGCTTTTTGGAGCTTCAGAAAAAATCTAAAAAGCATGTTTGTGTTCAGCTGAAGAAAGAAAGTCATACACATCTGGGATGGCATGAGAGTGAGTAAATGATGAGAATTTTCATTTTGGGTTAACTATCCCTTTAATATTAAATGTTAATAATATTCCCCTCTTTATATTTCAGCTGATGTAAGTGACATGTTTGTGTCTCTAGTCAGTTATTAGTGAGTTTGTAATTATTTAACTGTGTGTTCTGTGTGCAGTAACAAGGCAGGCCCAGGGTTCGAGCTGCGGGTGGAGCTGTACAGCTGTTGTTCTGAAGAGGACTACTCAGCAGGCAGCACATCACGGAAACTGGCCAGCAAGCTAAGCTCGTCTCTGGGCAGGTCAGCGGGAAAGAAAATGAGGGCGGCCATGGACCCTGGAGCCTGTAGCCCCACCAGCAATGGAGGAGGAGCGACAATCCTGCTGCCTGTACCCTCTGTACCGTGAGTGTGTAGAAACACACACATTCGTAAAATGTATTTGTCACACTGCAGGACTTTTTAAAGGGATAGTTAACCCTAAAATGAACATTCTGTCATCATATACTCACCCTCATGGTGTTCCAAACTTGTATGACATCATATGAAAGTCTCATGAGTTTGGAACAAAGGGTATATGAGGCTGAGTTATTGATGACAGAATTTAAATTTTTGGGTGAACTATGCCTTTAAAATAGACTAGTGAAAGCAAAGGATGATTAAATAGTGATGAACCTAATAGAAATGTTTAGCCACAGGACCTAAGATGTACAGTTTCTCTTATACAAACAGTTGTGCTCAAAAGTTTGCATACCCTGGCAGAAATTGTGAAATTTTGGCATTGATTTTGAAAATATGACTGATCATGCAAAAATGATCAATAAAAGTATTTTACTTAAGGATAGTGATCATATGAAGTCATTTATTATACATAGTTGTTTGGCTCCTTTTTAAATCATAATTGTAACAGACATCACCCAAATGGCCCTGATCAAATGTTTACATACCCTTGAATATTTGGCATTGTTACAGAAACACAAGGTGACACAAACAGGTTTAAATGGCAATTAAAGGTTAATTTCCCACACCTATGGCTTTTTAAATTGCAATTAGTGTCTGTGTATAAATAGTCAATGAGTTTGTTAGCTCTCACGTGGATGCACTGAGCAGGCTAGACACTGAGCCATGGGGAGCCGAAAAGAACTGTCAAAAGACCTGCGTAACAAGGTAATGGAACTTTATAAAGATGGAAAAGGATATAAAAAGATATCCAAAGCCTTGAAAATGCCATTCAGAACTGTTCAATCACTTATTAAGAAATGGAAAATTTAGGGATCTCTTGATACCAAGCCAAGGTCAGATAGACCAAGAAAGATTTCAGCCACAACTGCCAGAAGAATTGTTCGGGATACAAAGAAAAACCCACAGGTATCCTCAGGAGAAATACAGGCTGCTCTGGAAAAAGACGGTGTGGTTGTTTCAAGGAGCACAATACGACGATACTTGAACAAAAATGAGCTGCATGGTCGAGTTGCCAGAAAGAAGCCTTTACTGCGCCAATGCCACAAAATAAAGCCCGGTTACAATATGCCCGACAACACCTCGACACGCCTCACAGCTTCTGGCACACTGTAATTTGGAGTGACGAGAACAAAATAGAGCTTTATGGTCACAACCATAAGCGCTATGTTTGGAGAGGGGTCAACAAGGCCTGCAGTGAAAAGAATACCATCCCCACTGTGAAGCATGGTGGTGGCTCACTGTTGTTTTGGGGGTATGTGAGCTCTAAAGGCACGGGGAATCTTTTGAAAATTTATGGCAAGATGAATGCAGCATGTGTTATCAGAAAATACTGGCAGACAATTTGCATTCTTCTGCACGAAAGCTGCGCATGGGATGCTCTTGGAAATTTCCAGCACGACAATGACTCTAAGCACAAGACCAAGTTGACCCTCCAGTGGTTACAGCAGAAAAAGGTGAAGGTTCTGGAGTGGCCATCACAGTCTCCTGACCTTAATATCATCGAGCCACTCTGAGGAGATCTCAAACGTGCAGTTCATGCAAGATGACCAAAGACTTTGCATGACCTGGAGGCATTTTGCCAAGACGAATGGGCAGCTGTACCACCTGTAAGAATTTGGGGCCTCATAGACAACTATTACAAAAGACTGCACGCTGTCATTGATGCTAAAGGGGGCAAAACACAGTATTAAGAACTAATGGTATGCAGACATTTTTTTCATTGTTGCCATGTTTTGTTTTATGATTGTGCCATTCTGTTATAACCTACAGTTGAATATGAATCCCATAAGAAATAAAGAAATGTGTTTTGCCTGCTCACTCATGTTTTCTTTTAAAAATGGTACATATATTACCAATTCTCCAAGGGTATGCAAACTTTTGAGCACAACTGTATATGTAATATATAACCTAATTAGTTTTGATGCTGGTTGATAATCATGGACATGTTATATGTCAACTACCTACATACAAACATAAAATATTGTACCTGACACACAGTGAATGTGAAGGCCTTGTGGATTGGTGTTGTGAGAAAGCAAGAGAGTTTTTTTTTATTTTTTTATATATATTTACATATGCCCCACCCCTCTCTCAGTGTGTTCTGTCTATATGTTTGTTTACAGGGGGCCCAAATATCACCTTTTGGCTCACACAACCCTCGATCTCTCTCATGTCCAAGACAGCTTCCGCACACATGACCTCAACATCACAGGAAATGGTGAGCTGCCATACCCTCTCTGATTTCTCCTCCTCTCTTTCTACCACTACTTTATTAAAACCCCTGTTTTTAAAGTCAATATAAATCCCTGTTCGCAACCCATTTCACTTCTGTAATGTGACGTATTTCTGTGTGAAATGGGATATTCAACAAGAAATCATGTAGGGCGGTTATTTTATTAAGTGGGCATTACATACCAGAATTTAGCCATATCTGAATATTGATTTGCTAAAACAATGCCTGCATAGCTGTTTGACTGTTGGTTGACATTATCCGATACCCTCTGTGGCATCAGTGACATAAGTAGAAAAGTAATTTTGAGGAAGAGTAAGTAATTATATTTTGATTAAAGATTACATGGACTCAAAAATATTACTGGGAATAACGTTCCAAATAGAATGACGTGGAACATGAGTACCTTTTTATTTGAAAACATGTCGAAACACTGTGTATGTTATATGTTTCACTCAAAATTATTTTATCAAAGATGTGAAGTGAGATAAAGTGGTCTGTTTGATTTAGAGATTGTAACACAAGTGTCTCTGGGATTTTATTTAAAGCACATTTGTTTTATGATATGCTAGTTTTCTTCACATTGCAGGTAATAAATTACAGACACCATACATCTAAAGGCCTACAGAGTGTGTTTGTGCATGTGTGCGTGTGTCCATGCATGTGTGTGCATTGTCGAAGTCTGTCAGATTTACTGTGTTTGGGTCACGCTCGTAAACGTCCCTGAATGGCCAGCCATGATGTGTAAAAAGCCTATAAGAGGTGCTCACGACCATCTTTATATACGAGGAGTTACTGCAGGCAGTCTGCGTGTGGGTTGGACGGTCTGGCAAATGATAGTTTATTTACAGTAGAGTGCCACCTTGGCATAATTTGAATAGCTTGTGTTTACTGGAATAGTTTCTAACTTTGTTAGATCATACAACTTTCTTTTTTGCTTTAGGAGTGTTATTGCTTTGAACACTGTCTCTCTCTCTCTCTCTCTCTCTCTCTCTCTCTCTCTCACTCACTGCAGAGGAGTGCTCTTTCTGGTTGCCTCTTTATGGCAGTGTATGTTGTCGTCTGGCTGCTCAGCCTCATTGTATGACACAACAGATGATGAGTGGCTGCCTAAGAGTCAAAGTGAGAAATACACACATACACACAATTTCATATCATAGTCAGTTTTCTTGGGCTAACAGTTTCATTCCTTTCTTAAGCTCGGAGGTGAGCCACAAGGCTGGACAAATGTCTATGGTGTCTTAAAAGGGACAAATCTCTTCTGTTATCACCAAAAAGAAGACATGGAGGCCAAGGTGGAGCCCGTCTTAACAATTGGTATCAACAAAGTAAGCCACATTCAGTCATGTTCTGGCTATATTAAGCACACTCATTTATGCACATGGTATCAGGGGCTTTGGAAAAATCATGAGACGTTTTACGTTATGAATCTCATAACAGCATTATTGGAAATCATGGATTCTGCTCTTTTATAAAGAGATGTTTAACCAGTGTTATGAGACACTCTGCTGTCAGAACTTTCTTCATTGTGTCACTAGTTATGAAAAGACCTTTTGTTTGTCGTGCACGGTGTCTGGATCTTTCAGTGTCCCAAAGAAATGCATGTCATGAGCACAAAGGGATTGTTTGAACCTTTTGAGAGCTGCACTATGAGTCTGCACATTCCTCAGTTCTCAGTTGACTGCGGCGCACTGGACATTCACTTGTGCTCTGCTACCACCTATTGGTTGTAACTTTAATGACTATTCAAGACTGCAAAAATGCGTGTAGGAGAAAAACAGAGAAATACCGCAAAAGGAATCTTTCTAAAGTTCAGATATTGCTGGATTATTTCACTTAAAAAACTGTGTTGTACATATGAAGAACTACATATGTACAGTTCAGAATGTAAAAAAAAAGGCTGATTAAGACCATGAGTTGTCATGTATCACCCTGAAGGGGTTTATTTTGCAATAACGACAGTCTGACTTTATGCCATTCCATTTATTGCATGGTTACTTACTGTACCAAATAAACAGCTATGTAGAAATTTGGTTGCCTGAGACAATGGTCAATTATACATTATTCTGATATTATTACTATGGTTAATTATGCATTATTGTATTGAATTGCACTTGATATTATTATAATAATGGTCAACTGTAACTACTAGGATGTTTTTGATGTTGTTGTTTGTTTGTTTGTTTTTAAATTAAACTTGTCTTTAGCACCGAACTTGGCATTCTTTGGCATTTTAATTGTGTCAAACTATCAGTTGTTGATTTGTTAGAATTTTATATATACAGTATAATATACAGTTCTGTGCAAAAGTTTTAGGCACTTTTGAAAAATGTTGTATAGTGAAAATAGTTTTTTTTAAGGTTCTTGGCAGATAGGATGTTTTAAGCACCTTGGATAATTCACCAAAGATCTTCTATGTGTTCCGGCTGTCTCAGTTGCTTCAGTCTCTTCATGTAATCCCAGACTGACTCGATGTTCAGTGGGGGACTCTGTGGGGGCCATGACATCTGCTGCAGGGCTCCCTGTTCTTCTATTCTATTCTATTCTATATATATATATATATATATATATATATACACACACTTGTTTTTTCGCATCTCTTTATCATAGGAGACAAGAATACGAGCAGCAGAGAAGGACCCTCACAGCAAGGCGCAGAATATCTGTATCACTAACCAATATGGAGGAGAGGAGGTGACGCACACACTTGCGGCGGACAGCAGAGAGGACGCACAGTGCTGGATGGAAGCATTCTGGCAACAGTTCTATGATATGAGTGAGTAAATGACTGTAGATGAACTGTAAACTTACTAGAATGCACCGCTGTTAAACCCCCTTAACTGTGGTAAATCACTAGTAGCTAATTGCTTTATATAAAACAGTGGCTACAGCAATATGCTAAAAGACGCAATGTTCAATAAATACATTTATTAATAATTATTTAATAAACATTTTTACACCAGTATAGTTCAGTTGTTTGTACACTGTATATGGTTGCCAAGCAATTTGGGACATTTGATATAGACTGTTTTACATCTGCTTAGAACACAGCTCATCAAACCATATTACAGTATATATTGTTTAATTTGTTGTAGTGTCAAAGATTTTGTTGTTATTAAACAGATAGCTGGAAATAAGAAAATATATTTGTAGTAAGAAAAGCATTGATGGAGGCAACGCAGCCACCAAATAAGACTATAGTAGTATTGTTTTAGGGTGTTTTATACTATTCCAGTGTATAACATTATTTTGTAGAGTGACTGATGTGTGAGCAGCCTTGAGTTTGACTAAACCACTTCTGCCCCCTACAGGTCAGTGGAGGCAGTGCTGTGATGACCTGATGAAGATTGAACTGCCGTCACCACGGAAACCTGCCATAGTCACACCAAAGCAGGGCTCCCTGTACCATGAGATGGGTGAGTGCATTCAGATCACTTTATATACACTTATGAAGGATGAAGGAGAGTTCTATATTTTTACAATATACACAACAGTAGCAATATAAACATACAAGAGAGCTTTATATAGAGACCAATTTTAACAGAAATTAAAAACAGCAAAAAGTCATAATATTGAGATAAAAAGTCATTAAATTGAGGAAAAAAGTCAAAATTGAGATAAATAGTCATAATATTGAGATACAAATTATTTTATGAGATACTAAGTCATAATTATGAGATTGAAGTCAGAATTTTTAGATAAAAAGTAATTATATTGAAAAATTCATAATCATTAGATAAAAAGTCGTAATTATGAGATAAAAATTCATACTTTTGAGATAAAAAGTCATAATTATGAGATAAATAGTCATTATGTTGAAATAAGTCAAAATTCGGAGATGTAATATTAAGATAAAAAAATCATAATTATGAGATTAAAAGTCATTTATGAAATACTAAGTCATAATTATGAGATTGAAGTCAGAATTTTTAGATAAAAAGTAATTATATTGAAATAGTCAAAATTATGAGATAAAAAGTCATTATATATTAAATGAAAAGTAGAAATTACGAGATACATAGTTATAATTTTTAAATAAAAAGTCATAATTTTGAGATAGAAAGTCATAATTATTAGATAAAAATTCATACTTTTGAGATAAAAAGTCATAATTATGAAATAAAAAGTCATAAGTTTGAAAGTTTCATTTTCATGAGATAAATAGTTATGTTGAAATAAGTCAAAATTCGGAGATGTAATATTAAGATTAAAAAAATCATAATTATGAGATTAAAAGTCATTTATGAAATACTAAGTCAAAATTTTGAGATAAAAGTCAATTATGACATAAAAAGTCACAATTATGAGACAAAAAAATCAACATTTTAATTATAACTTACACATCTCTCAATTATGATTTAGTATCTCATAATTATGATTAAGTAACTCATAATTTCAACTTTTTATCTCATAATTTTGACCAAAGCACAATTAGATTTTTATGTGGCGGAAATGGGCTTCCATACAGATCTGTCTGTGGATCTAACACTATTGTGTGGACTGAACTGCACATTCTAATTGTCTCTCAGATCTGAGCCTCTTTCTGTATAAATGTCAATCTCTTTTAACTGCTAAATCACAAAGCTGTTGCCTCTGACAAACTGACACTCTTTTCTCTCTCTTTTTCTGTCTTCTTTGTATTATTTTCTCTGTGGTTTTAATGTCTCTTTACTGTTCTTACTGTCATTTTCCTTATCTGTTTTTATCTTGTCTTTCCCATACTTTTGATTTTTCATACACTCTTCCATTTGATCCTTTACATTTCCCTTTGCACAAATGGTTTTATCCAAACATCCACCTTATAAATTCCCTACCCACTGTATGATTATTTGGTTACCACATCTCCCGCTCCCTCCCTTCAACTCTACATTTGTTGCCTCCTCATGCATTTTACTGCCCCCTCCTCATCAGTGGCCCCTCTCTCGGCCCCTGCGTCCTGTGAGGGGCTCTTGCTGCAGGATAACGCTGTCTCTGCTGAGATTCGTGCTCTGCTGTCCTCCTATTACAGTGACAGGTGAAATAACTGTGATGAGAAACGTTACCTAACTTACCCCCTCTTCCCACATAAAGCTGCTATTGCTGAGTCTCAGAGCTGATCTTTGAGGACCAAGACTTCTCATGTGTTGTCACGTTTTTATCAGTTGAACCCCTGTGACCTAAATTAGATTTAAAATAATCTGCTAACCGTTGACTAAATACAATAAATATACATTTAATGAATCATTGTTTTGTAAATAATTCCAGAGTGGATTTTAATTTGATACATTTTATTTACTTTATCTATTTAATTATTTATTATTTATTTAATTTGGCATTTATATTATGATTTTTTACAATCCTCCTTCAGTTCCATCATGACTCCCTAGTAATTCCCATCTTTGAATTTTGATGGAAATGACAGTGAGGCTGTGAGGGAAAGACGTACAGTTTCATAACTGGGCTTAAGTTTAAAGTGTTTTTGGATTGTCCCTCATCCTGATTCTAAAACGACTATGTAATTAAGCTTGTGACTGAAAATCAGCTAGTGGCAATCCAGCCTCAGCGGCATCAGCCTAAGTGAATTTATTCATGCTATATAGTAATATAAAGTTTTCATTGTGGCACCTGTTTTTCTTCCTTTGCAGTTATTGACACCTCTGACGACATCGGCACGGTCACTGACATCCTGGCGCGTCGTATTAAAGAGTTTGAGCTGAGGTCCCAACTTGCAGCGCCGCCTCACTGGATGTCCTTGTTCGAAGAAGACCCCCCAAGAACTCCCCTCAATCATCAGCACCGCCGTATCGCGCACCTGCCCCCACATTCGCCCAGCCCTCGCCTGCACAGCCGTCAACCCAGAAGCCCACAGTGCCACCGAATGCCCGGCATTCTCTCCTCCAATGCCAGCCTGACGTCAGACATTGACAGCCCGACCAGTGCCAACCCCTTCTACCGCCAGGCATGGTCCTCCGACATCCCTTGCTCTTCCAATCGCATCCGCCCCAGAACCCTCTCCCTGGACGCCAAGCTTTCCACTCTGCGCGGTCGAGGTTATGCCGGCTTCCAGTGCACCTGCCAGCCTCCGTCCACTGGCTCTGTGTCTCCTCGACCCTCTCAAACTGCTCTGTCCTGCTCCAGTTCAACTTCTAGCAACAGCTCCAGTGAGGGAAGCAACAGCCAAGAGTCAGACCTGGGCTTCTCCAGACCATCCAGTGCTCGCCGAAGCCTCAGGAATCTGAGAGTCAAGCTGGACCCCAGGAACTGGATGCAGAGTCAGGTGTAGCTTTCATCCATCTCCTATGAGAGAACTTTACTGGTGTATCAGAGCCATCAAATATTCCTGTGTCCCCCTGGAAAGAACTGGGATTCCTGAGGTCATGTATGCTCAACGGCTATAATTGCATCCTCTTTTAAATCTGTGAACAGGGACAGACTAAATTAAAGGGATAGTTCACCTAAAAATGAAAGTTCTCTCATAATTTACTCACCCTCATGCCATCCCAGATGTGTATGACTTTCTTTCTTCTGCTGAATACAAACAAAGATTTTCAGAAAAATATGTCATCTCTATAGGTCCATACAAATCAAGTGAATGGTGACCAGACCTTTCAAGCTTCAGAAATCAAATTAAGGCAGCATTAAAGTAATCCATACGACTCCAGTGGTTTAATCAATATCTTCAGAAGTGATAATATAGGTGTGGGTGAGAAACAGATCAATATTTAAATGTTTTTTAGTATAAATCACTTTCACTTTCACATTCTGAAAGTGAAAGTGGAGATTTAGTCAAAAGGATTGAAATATTGATCTGTTTCTCACCCAAAGTGATTGCATTGCTCCAGAAGATATGGATTTAACCACTGGAGTCTAATGGATTACATTTATGCTGCCTTTATTTGATTTCTGAAGCTTGAAAGGTCTGGTCACCATTCACTTGATTTGTATGGACCTTCAGAAATGAAGTATTCTTCTAAAATCTTTGTGTTCAGCAGAAGAAAGAAAGTCATACACATCTGGGATGGTATGAGGGTGAGTAAATGAAAGAACTTTCATTTTTAGGTGAACTTTCCCTTTAACTTCATAGTCATTTTCTTCAGTGCACTCACAAGAATGGGAATTAGACTGCTATTTACAAAATACACTACTACATAGTCTCTACATGAAATGCTTGTTTTTGTTCAGTACTTGCAGTGAACAGAAAACTGGATTGAAGGAACTTTCTGGTGTTGCTGGGTTTGCAAATTTTACTCTGGCCAATACTTTGTGCACTGATTAAGATTCTCTACATGGAGAAAAAAAAAAAAAAATGTGGACATCCAAACACCACACTCATGTGTGTTTGTTGAACGTTTAATTTCAAAAACATTTCCTTATGGGGCATTGTCATGCTGGAACAGAAAAAGGCCCTCCCCAAACTGTTACCACAAAGTCGGAAGCACAGTTCTCTAGAATGTCACTGTGGGTGATTCTTACAAAACCAGTCAAGAAAAGTCCTGGTCTTATTTTACTCTTTATTAAACTATTTTGCATATAGAAAATTAAGCCTATTTTAGGGCCATTAAGATTTTTTACATTGTGAAATTATTTTAATGTTACGCACATTTTACCACCCATCTGTAATACAGTTAAACAAATAACTGTACTATGGTAATGAGAATTATCATTGAAAACAGAGGGAATAGTAAATATAAAGTGTCCTTATGCTTTACGGTAATGAAAATTGGGGGTAAAATGTGCTTAAGTGTCCTGAAAATAATGTCGCAATGCCAAAAATCTTAATGGTCCTAAATGTATGCTTCATTTTCTTTTTGTAAAATACAATTTCATATTATTGAGAATTTATTTATGGTTAAATATGATAAGGAAGTTTTCTTGATAGGTTGCGTGTAAACCCTTGTATGGTGTAGCATTATGATTTGTCTTGACTGAAATTACTGGAATAACCTATCCCATTAATTAGAAGGGGGTGGCCACATAATGTAAATGGACCACAAAAAGAGATGCTCTGCCATGCTAGACTCTTCTAAAGTTCTGAGGATTAATCATCACTAACATTAAATACTCGCAAATATTACAGGTTCAGTTAATTGAATTAAAACATTGTTTTAATAGATGAATAAACCTACCAAGTGTGAAAGTTAGCTTATCACTGATATGAATTCCAACTTATTGAGTGACACTGCACATTAAGAATTAGTTTAAATTATGTATCATCTGTTGCTCATTGGTTATGTGAATAAGGACATTGCCAATGACTGACTTTCTTTTAAAATCATACAACATAAAATCTAAATGTCTGTTACATTTCATCACGAAATGCTCTTTGCATGGCTTCAATGTACAGTATATGCAAAGGTGCAGACGTCTCAAGACTCCATATTCAGGTTTTATAATTACATGGGATATAATGTGACTCCGTTTACTACTATTAACTCTGATGACCTCAGGATTACTGTACATAAGTTATCTCGCTCTGTAAATGTGAAACCTATGTTGTCGATAGATCCCCATGAATCTCATAAAGTTAAACATTATAAAACTCATAAACCAGGATTTGACACAAGCAATGAAATATGGTTGGAATTTCGGGTTACAACTGGGTGCTTTGTTTTAATGGTGCTTAGTTTTGAGCTAGTGCAGTAAAAGCACAGTGTGAAGGTTTGCAAAGGCATTACTATGCAAAGCTACAACAGCTCAAATTAGATCATTTACATGCAGTAATTTAAGCTTGCATTATTTCCTCCTTGTTGGTTTTAAAACACGTTATGGGGGTCTCTCATTGTAAAGTCTTTCAGCTCTGGTCAGATAAATTGTCTTGGTTGATCAGGTGTTATTTGTTTGAAGAGGCCAACATTTAAAATATTAGCAATATTAACAATAATAAAAGTCTAGTAATGTAACTATTATTGTGATTTCAGTGTAATGTCAGGTGTGGCGTTACAATCTATCTTGTCATAACAAAAAATGTTAAACATTTCTGATACAGGTTAACTTTAATGCAGAAAGATTATCTGCATAATATATTAGGTATTCAAACCTGTATTATATGTTTGAATTGAGTTAAAAATTTACAGATGCCGGCTATTTCTTTCTTCATAATATCATGTATAGTGTATTATAACTGTCAGAAAGGTGGACGTGTAGAAAATATGGATGAGATTAAACTTAAATTCAGAAGTTGTAGAGACAAGGTTTGTCTTAGTACTATGATGACACTGACTACAAAATTAACAGTTCTCAACTGGTAAAAGGGCCAGTGAGTTGTATTTAAAAATATGTAAATTCATTCAAACACTGTTTGTTATTGTAAAGTTTTGTAATTTACCATTTTAATTTTGTTCTTTTACTAAAGTTGTATTTTACCATATTCATTTTTGTCATAAATAAATTTATATTGACATATTATCACACAAGTAAAGCTCCAAGTATCCTGGTTGATAACATTGAATGTTAACCTGGAGGTGAATGTGATTTCAGCTGAATGTCTGCATGCACATTGTCTTTGGAGAAATAACTCATTGATCATGTACAATAACAATACATTATAAAGAATTCAATTAAAAGTAAAAGCAACAGTTTTGTATGGGCATAGTTTTCTTTTAATTCTTGCAGTGCTAGTGTCAAATGATTTTACTAGAAAATGACAAATATGAAGGTTCAATGTACACATGACTAAATATTCAAGATGGAAAACTCATTATGACCCAAATTGTTGACCAAGTAAAGTGAATCCCTTTAATTTTACCTCATGCATTAACATACATGTATTGAATATGGTTTCTTGATGATCATGATACTCAAAATAATATGAAAGCAGTGTAGTGACTACTGTATGCAGGACATTAAGAATATAAAGCATTAATGCTGCATGTGAAAAAGAAAAAAAATAATTTAGGTACAGTACTACCTCAGAGGAAAGAAGTGACTAAATGAGAGCAAAGAGCAAGCTAAATGTATTGGTGCAATTCTTCTGTTGTTTGATACTGCATTCATTCAGTGAAATTTGTTAGTTGAAAAACTACTTATTACTGAAATCCATGAAAGTTACAAGGGTTAAAAGGATTAGACAGACCCTCACTAGAAGGAAATATATCTATTTTCACGTCAGAGATAAATAAGTTACATAGAAAAACCAACAATACGTGAATTCTATAGTATTTACAGGACAGTAAACATGAGAGAATGTAATTTTGGAGAGAGAAGTTTCAAGACAACACAACTACAGTAACAGTTTATGGTGACGTGCCTTTTTCTGGGGCATAATGATGGAAGAGAAGGATTATGACCCCATCAAGTTTGGTTCATCCACACCACTATTTTATCAATAAACCCTTAATTTCTTAAAAAAAAAAAAAAAGAAAAAAATTTAAACATATTAAAGGGATAGTTCACCCAAAAAGGAAAATGACCATTTACTCACCCTCATGCCATCCCAGATGTGTATGACATTCTTCTGCTGAACACAAACAAAGATTTTTAGAAGAACATCTCATCTTGTATGTCCATACAATGCAAGTTCTTTAAAGCCACCATTCACTTGCTCTGTATGGACCTACAGAGCTGAAATATTCTTCTAAAAATCTTTGTTTGAGCTCAGCAGAAGAAAGTCAGTCATACACATCTGGGATATATGGGTGAGTAAACGATGAGAGAATTTTCATTTTTGGGTGAACTATTCCTTTAACATGCTGGTCTCTGGAAATAACTTTTAGCGTATATAAACCCGGGTTCACATTGTACAGATTTGGACATGATTTTGCCAACTGAGACAAATTTGGGGGATTGTAAAAAATGTCTGGTCATAGGGCAAAATTGGCAGTCTACATTCGCTTAGTGTAACATGTTCACCGACGGCCGATTGATTGCCTTTGCTATTAATCTTACCCTCTGACAAAGTTCTGACCATGTCAGAAATTGTTACACAATGTGACTGCTCCTATGATGGGCAAATGACATAAGACAATCAGCACTGTCAATCGGGACGACTGGAACCAAAGTCTTGGCTACAATGTGTACCGTAGAGTCTGACCTAATGTCACTCAGTGTGCCATAGCTTTTACCCAAGAACTCACAGGGATCACATCATAAAGTCTGACCAGCAACAATCGTAAAGGACCATAAAAACTGTACAGTGTGCACCTGGGGTTTCAGTAAACACATCTTTGCATCAAAGAAAACATGGCATGTTATGTCTATATACTCTAGTTTACAACAAGTCTTATAATAAAGACTGTCAACTGATTAAAAATAAATCACTGCTATGATAACATAATGCTTGTTTGTTCTGAAACAAAGTTACTATACTCAGGACCATCTGATTTGTTATTGTTAGTTGGAGTTACGTGTACAAGGCCAAAAACTGCGCTCCCCAATTGACATTTTCACCTCCTTTTAGGTATCATTTAGCACCTCAGTAACAAACATGCAATAATAAATGATGTAATGTGTAGATAATACACGTGTGTAATGTGTAAATAATGTGCAAAAATTATTATTTGTGTACATTTCTAACCGAAATTGTCCTAAATCAGTATCTAAGCTCACACTGTGTAAGCATCTTGCAGTTGATGTTCATTAAAGGTTTAACAGTCTATTTTGGCTGCTTGTTTTTGGAACACAAGGAATTGTTGGCTAAGATCTGATTATAAAAATTTTACTCCCAAACCCTTTTCATGTGACACTTGTCTCAGAGTACTTGGTATATCCTCATACACTAGGTTTCGAGGTTCTTAGTCCCTGAGAATTAATAAAAAGTGGGGTGAGGAACCGTTCTTAAAGGAAACTCTTTTAGATGGTCTCTACATAATTGGCAGGGAAGAGACCCTGGCGTCCATCTTTGCTATTTCCCCTCCACCATGCTTTGTCGATTGTTTCCACATCACTGATGATGTCACCAGGTTCAAAAGAGATTTCTGTTTCATCCTCTGTGGAGAATAGAGAAGTTTCA
Organism: Myxocyprinus asiaticus; assembly: GCF_019703515.2. Classification (NCBI taxonomy): domain Eukaryota; kingdom Metazoa; phylum Chordata; class Actinopteri; order Cypriniformes; family Catostomidae; genus Myxocyprinus; species Myxocyprinus asiaticus. The sequence goes on along the minus strand of NC_059346.1, from coordinate 37,568,452 downwards.
AATGACATGTTCAAATGACATTTCATGTTTTCATTTTGTGTGTAAGACATAAACAATAAATTATGTACTGTTTAAGACAGCAACACTAACCTGCTTGGTAGTCATACAAAGCTCTTACACAAAGAAGTCTATCTGGTGATGACTAAGGTAAAAAGGGAGAACAAAATCTTCAGTTGTATTAATTTAATATTTTATTACATTAAGAAGTTTTAATTAGGGCTGTCAATTGATTACAGTTTTTAATCTAAATAACAACATATGCCGATTAATGAATCAAATTAATCACATATCAACAGTTGCTGAAATTAACAATAATTCAATATATAATAATCAAAATAATTATAAATGTACTGTGGCAAGAAAAAGTATGGGAACCCTTTGGAATCAGCTGGTTTTCTGCTTTACTTGGTCATAAAATGTGGTAGATAAACAGCAATGTACTTAAGCTAACAACACACAAACAATTATAATCTTTCATGTCTTTATTGAACACATCCCATTAAACATTCAGATCGCTGTAGAAAAAGTAAATGAACCCTTGGATTTAATAACTGGTCGATCCTCTTTTGGCAGCAATAACCTCAACCAAGCATTTCCGGTAGCTGTGGATTAGACCTGCACAACATTCAGAAGGAATTTTGGACCATTCTTCCTTACAGAACTGCTTCAGCTCAGCCGTATTCTTAGGATGTCTGGTGTGAACGGCTCTCTTGAAGTCATTGCCTGTTTAATGTTTTCCGTGTAGTGGACTCATGGACAGAGATGTTAACCATTTCCAATGATTCCTTAAAGTCTTTAACTGTCACTCTAGGATTCTTATTTTTTGACCTCATTGAGCATTCTGCAGTGTGCCCTTTGAGTTTTCTTGGCTGGACGACCACTTTTAGGGAGAGTAGCCACAGTACTAAATCGTCTCCATTTATAGACAATTTGTCTAACTGTGGACAGATGAATATCTAAGCTCTTCGAGATAACTTTATAACCATTTCCAGACTTATGCAAAGCATAATTGATGTAGGTCTCTTTTTTTTTTTTTTTTGGCATGTTCTGCATCAGCAGATGCTTCTTGTGAATTGCAAAATCAAAATATTTGAGTGCTTTTTATAAGTCAAAGTAGCTCTAAACCACACCTCCAATCTTGTTTCAATAATTGGATGCCAGGTTTGCCAACTCCTGACTGTAATTAGCTTTTGTTGACATCATTAGCCTAGGTGTTCTTTTTCTACAGCACTGTGAATGTTTAATGGGATGTGTTCAATTAAGACATGAAAGATTATAATTGTTTGTGTGTTGTTAGCTTAAGCAAATTGTGTTTGTCTATACTTGTGACTTTGATGAAGATGAGATCATATTTTATGACCAAATTAATGCAGAAAATCAGCTAATTCCAAATGGTTCACATACTTTTTCTTGCCACTGTATATAATAAATACTGTTTAATAATTCTGATAATTCAAATGCATTACATTATTGTTGCAGACAAGTAAATCATTGATTAGACAATACAAAAAGTGACTTTACACGTCAATGTTTTATTTGGTTTCACAGTCAAACAAAACATGCATGCAAGCGGTGCTGCTTGGGTGTAAAGCAATTCCCACTGGTGCTCTTTAGATAAGATATCTAATAAAACACTAAACTGTACAAAATGTACATACAGTTGGGGGGCATGATTAATTGTCTTTTTTAAAGCATTCATTTTTCATATAATTAATTGCACTGAATTAATGTGTTAAATTGAGTTTTAATGCAAATTTTGTGAGTTATGATGTCTGGTTTTGTTGGTACCTCGCCATTCTCAGTCACCACCTCTGTCTGGATTTCATCATCATCTTCCTCTTCATGATTAATGGTGTAACAGTACCTCTCAGGTGTGCTTTGCTCAGATACATCAACATCCTCTACTTAAAACCAAAAACAGAAGTAAAAGCTCATCACAAATGAGACAACAAAACTTTATAACTACCACTGAAAACATGTACCATTACCTGTACCATTCACTGGTCTGCCACATTCTGATTCATCTTCAGTAAACAGATCATGCTCTGATGTTTTCACAAACAACTCTGGGTACATAATAATAAAAACATGCCAATCACACCCAACTCAAACATTCTGTATCTCATATTCTGCCTCAGTGTTCCTTTCACCTTGGTTTTCTGGTAGGTCTTCGTCAATCTCATCATCTTCTAAGTCCTCTTCTAAGGTTGGTACCACAGTTCTGGCTGGCTCAGGTCCTGACTGCTCCACATTTGGATAGAATTCCTTGGATTCTACAGCAGGCTGCTCCTCAGAGCCTGGTTCCTCCTCAGACCCTAACTCTGGTTCCAGCTCTTGCTCCTCAACCTTCTCCAGGTGGCTGATGCCACTGTTCTCATCCACAGTCTCCAATTGTTCTTCTACTGTTTTCACTGCATCTTCAAAGTCTGTGGTGATCTTGTTATCTGAAGTTAAGGTGGTTGAAAGTTCCTCTGGTGCCTCCACCTCTTCTTCATCTTCTTCAACCAGCACAGTCTTGACAGTGAGGTATGCTTCTGACTGTAGTTCACACAGCATTCGAGAGCCAGTTACAAGCTCTGAGAGAGATGTTAAGAATAAGAGTCAATCTACACTCAAAGCAAAATAAAAAAAAAACTTTAAACCATGGGATTTCAATCTTTTCAAACCAAATACCCCTTGATGGATAAAGACATGGGACCCCCTGTTACATATTGTATAAAATTGCATTTAGCCTGTAATGATAATAATAATAATTATTATTAAAAATAATAAGTTGCATTTAGCTTATAAAAGTCCCATATTAATGTATTTACATACATTGTAATGTTTATATTGCAAAGCCATTAAAATTATATTCCTCTATTTACACTTTAATTAAAGCTAATGTGTGTAATTTTTTTTATATGTTAAAATACTTTCTCTTATCCCCACTTAATATGCAGAGACAACTAATAGTAAACTATTTTTAGGTTGGTTTTCCCAAAAAGTGTAAACATTGTGCCTCTTTGGCTCTTCCAAACCGACACAGCAACATTGACTCAATTAGTGTTATGAATTTGTGGCGGGACAATCTGTTTGTTCGACCAATTGCAGATGGAGGAAGTATTCAGAAAACCATTTTGAAAGCAATGTTTATTTTTTTCCAATTCTGTACACACTTCAGCTTTAAAGGAATGTTCTGGGCTCAATACAAGTTAAGCTCAATTGACAACATTTGACATAATGTTGATTGCCACTCAAAATTATTTTGCATTTCACTAATTTTCACCATATTAACAAAAGACAGAAATCGCACAATGAAAGTAAATGGGGCCAGTCCATAAACGTTTAAATATACACTGTTTCAAAAGTATAGCCACTAGATGTAAACATTATGTGTTAACATGATTTTAGTGTGATAAAATCATGTACTAACCTTACAGTATCTGTGTAAAGTTATATCCAATATTACAACTTTATTGTCATAACGATAAACCCTGTAATCTGGTAAACATTGTAACACCGGTAAATCCCTTACTTTATCACACTAAAATCATGTTGACACGTATCATGTTTTTGTCTTGTGGCAATGCTTTTGAAACAATGTTTATGGAATGGCCCCATTCACTTCCATTGTGAGTGCATTTCTGTAACTTATATTTTTTATTGATCTTTTTATTTATTTAAAAAAATAAAAAAAGGAGCGAGTTTGTTGTGGTAATTAACATTATGCCACAAATGCTGTCGATTGAGTTTAATTTGAATTGAACACGGAACATTCCTATAATGACTTTTAATGTGGGAGGGATAATGAAACCTTTAGCTAAACTTTAGCTTTGGTTGAAGTTAATTCAGTATGTTATTTTAATTTTATTTAGCATTTATTTAATTTTTTCACAAAATGAAATGAACATTTTTCACAAGATTTTTCAGCCCCTGTTTATGCCCCCTGCTTTAGACCATTCATTGTTGTTACACTACACAACAACTGGAGTGAATTCACTGAACTCACCCTTATCATCCATCAGAGTGTCATCAGAGAGTGGAACTGGAGGAAGTTCTGGTGCAGTAGCAAGTTCTTTCTTGCTAATGTCATATGTGAATGTCTCAGACTTATCTTGACTGCCCAGCAGCTTTGGAGATGCAGGGAAAGCTGAATCTTGGGCTTGAGGAGGTGGCCGGCTAGGTGGTGATGACTGGGGTGGAGGTGGTTTAAAGACATGCATACTGGTTAAAGGCGACACTGGTGAGACAGAGTGCTGGATGGGTGATGTGGGAGGAGATGTTGCAGATGTTTGAGGGTGCTGTGGTGAGGGGATTTTACAGTGGGGTGGACTGAGTGAGGAAGCAGGAAATTTGAAGGATGTGGATGAGGTGCGGCAGAAGGGAGACTTAATAGTGGGGCTGAGAGGGGAAGTGGGACCAGAAATGGAGTTGGCCCTCTCAAAGATGAAAGCCGTGTCCGTCAAACTGCGCTGATAGCGACGAAATGGTGATTTGACTGAGGACCAGAACAAAAAAGAAAGTAAAATGGTCACTTTGAACTACTATACAGTATATTGGTCAAAGTGATTAACCGGGCAATATTTGGGTATTTGAGATTATTGTCAATAATCATCACTGTGCCCACTTGGCCCACTTCTGATTAACAAAAGAGATGTTTGTGTACACCTTGCAATCATTAAATTGTATAATTCAAAATATTAAAATACATTTTTAATTCTTAATAATTAATCTTATTTGCTATCATTAAATAGTCTGATTCAGCAATTATAAAAGATATTTCAAATCAATTAGAAAAATAATTCAGCAAATGTTAAAATAAACCAGCTCAATTATAAACATTATTCAGCAAAATAAAATTCTGCAATTCGAAAAACTATTTTAAAATGATTAATTAATCTTATTTGCAGTTCTTAACTGTTTTATAAATGTTGCCATTATATTGGCTACTCTGCTCTCATTCAACCACTATAATTAACACTGAAAGCTGATTAGATGTGCTGTGAATCTGTGAAGGCCATGTTTACCTGAGCGTGGAGATCCAGGGCTTGAGGAGTTTTGTGAGGAGGCAGATAGCTGCCTGAAAAACTCTCTGGCATTAATGGTGCGCTGAGAAACAAGTGCTGCTGCCTCCTAATGGACAAAAGAAGCTTGTGATTGTTCAATGAAGCCGCAATTTATTTATAAACGATAAAGGAATAGTAGTGAATGCCACTAGTATTAAAGTAAATTATGGCAGGAGTTAAAGGCAAAGGCAACCCAGAAGAGCCAACAGAACATGTGTGAAACCAGAAATTTCATTGACCACAACAATCAAGTTTCGAAAGTCGGACAGCAGAGAAAGTACAGAGTATGTGCACAAGTGCAGTTAATACATTTAGAAACTAGACTTTTAATTTACATAAAGACCCTATGAAGATTTAATCCAAGGATTTCTGTAAGGATTTAACATTAGTTAACATGAACTAACAATGAACAACACTTGCACTTATTAATCTAAGTTAATGTTTTAAAATCAAAAGTTGTATTAGTTAACATTAGTTAATGTTACTTTTAACTTTTAGCTGATACATGCATTACAATTTTACAGACTTCCTCTTGCTGTAAGAAAGCCTATTAGCTATTCAAAAAAGGGATGAGTCCCACCCAAATTTCCATCAACACAAGATAGAAAACTGTGCTTGTCAAGACATTTCATGGGGTCTTTAATCTGGTTAATTTAAAAAAGTGGATACATTTACTGCCGCTTTCTCTATGGATTCACTGTGTCTGAGTCGCGCCCTCATGTCATCCTCACGCTTTCTCTGCTGATGTTCCTGTAAATTACACAAAGAACCCTAATATCATAACAGGATATGAAGCCATTTAATCATTTCACTGTGCTAGTAAATTAAAATGTTTTTATGTGAGCTTTTAAAAGCTCAGTTGCAAAACATACACTCATTAAACACTCACCCATTTCGCTTTCTCCTCTTTTCTAGTCTCTTCTTCAATCTGAGCCTGAATTCTCCTGTTAATAAACAACAGGAAAGTAAAGTTGAATTTATCCCCCCACAGAGTGAAGAGCCTCTTTTATCTGGTGTACAGAACAAACCTTTGCTCTTCAATCATCTGTAGCTTTTCATTCATCTTTCGGTCTCTTTCTTCAGCCTCTTTTTTTTCCTGGAAAACTCTTTCTCTCTCCCAGCGCCGTCTGTCTTCTACAGCCCTCCGACGTTCCTCCTCTTTTCGCTCCTCTTCCTCGCGCTAACACACGTATTACGTTTACAAGACATTTGCAAGCACTATTCATATTTTGCAGTTTGAACAAGAGTTTTGTTGAAATTAACTGACATACAGTATATTATCATAAGTTACTGTATCTCTGGAATACTTTATTCTGATTGGTGAATCGCAGCATTCTGAGGTAAAATATTTTTGTATAATGACTGCTAAAGTGTATAATTTACTGTTACCCAAGCAACTGAATTCCTACGGCCTCTTTCTTTTAACATAATTAAATAATTCAAATAAACTCAATTCAATATTTCATGTCCATTTCTTTATTTACTTGGTAAGAAGCCATTTAATAAGCAGGATAATGAGCATTCAGGCTGGCCATTATCACAAAATACACCCCTTTAGCCTAATATAATGTAAATTTTGATCATTCTGTTGGGGGTTTATTTTTTGCTATAATGACCCACTGGCTGACTGTAAATTTAGTCTTTCTTGGCTTCTTTTCATTATGTTTTAAAGGGGTCATGAAATGGAGAATAAAATTTTCCTTGATATTTAGACATTTAAGAGGTACTATAAAAACATACTGTAAATTTCAGAACTCAAAACTTCCTCTTCAGTCTAAAAAGACTACCCTGCTGAAACGTGTCAATTTGAAATCTGTCTGTTCGTGAGGTCATGACATATTGCTCATTTGTATTTATTAAAATTTTTAATTATTTTGTATATAAACATGAAGTGCGCAGACTCATTTACTGCTGCCATGTATCTCGCTGCTTTTAAAAGATGCGGTGTCAAGTTACAACTTTGAAAGGGAGAAGCAATTGTCTCATTCAACTGCTACCTCTTGTTATTTTGAGCACAAACGCATCATGGATGGGTTCTTTCACACATCTGCGCTATTTTTAATTGTTGCTGTATGTAAACATGTACTAAGATGTGCACCTCAGTGCACCTTCAGTATGTGTGTGCGTCTAGTTTCACCACTCTGGACTATGTGTGGGGTTTTTTTTTTTCAGCTTATGTCAGCGTGGATTGCTTGTGAACCAGTCATAATATGATTCAAGCTTTGCAAAGGAACTGTTATTGAAGCATGAGCAGTTAAAAACACTTGGACCCCATCAAAAATGTAAGTAAACCGTTTCATTCATGAATATTTGACATATTCATGTCATGACTGTTTGATAGTTTATGGTACTGAGTGTTAACAGTTGTGCTTGAGATGAACAGTTTAATATATTCAGATGCAATGTGTTGGTGGTGTGTTATGTGTAAACCCTGCAATTTTGTTTTATAAGGTTGTTGAGGGGCTTGTTCATTCTCTTCCGATTGAGTTTGCTGTAGCCAATCAGAACAGTGGGCGTTTACATTGAAGTTTTAAGGAGGCGCTTAAGCCAAAACTGAGCGTTTCAGACAGAGGGCCAAAAACAGGGTTGAAAATGATCAGAAATTACTAAATTGTGACTGTATTTGTGCAAACAATCTTTTATAACATTATCATTGGACTTCTGGGAGGATAATAAAATGATAAAAAATAGCACTTCATGACCCCTTTAAGATTTCACTCATTATATCTTGAAAATGGCTAAAAAATCAGCAACAATTTGGGAAATGCCATGTGTATTAGGTGAAAGTAAATGCTGTCCAGCTCTAAACATAGCTGTACCTCTGCACGTGCCCAGAAGGAGTCTCTGTTAATCCGTCTCATCTCCATGGCAGCATTTGTCTTCCTGTAGTTAGTGCCCTGTGGGTGTGGCACAGAAAACGAAACAACAAAAGAGCAAAAATGACCATCTCCCCTATGTGTATCACTAAATTATACCCTGAAAAAGACCACTGATTTGACATTTGAATGAAGTTCTTTAACACAGCCAATTATGTGGTATTTTTGTGGTAACTCACCACAGTCTCCTCCTGCTCCATTGCTTTTGAGGGTCTCCTCAGTCTCTCCATTGGTGGTCGAATTTTTGCCAAAGCAGCCGTAATCTTCTCCTCCGTCACTTCATCTTGCTGTGAGGCTGTTATAAATAATTGAGCCTCCTGTAAAAACAGAAACATTGAGAGATAAAAAAAAATGCTGACCACATTTTTGAAACTGCTCCATATGAACGCATTTTGCAACAGGAGAATGTTTTAGATAGGTTTGCTGTGTATGCTGTTTTATTGATTAAAGACTGAGTATCGTTTTGAACTGTTTTTAAAAGCAAAATGTGTTTGAATTGCCTTTTACACAGCTTTCTAAGTACACCAAAAGTACAGTTTTTTTAATGATAAGACACAATATTAGAGTCAATAACTTCATATATATATATATATACACACACAACACACACACACACATACAAATAATATTCTAGAGTTATGCAATAGCTATGGATTTGGAATATTTTAAAGTCACAAAATACAGTAGATTTTATATGCATAAACATTAGCAAACACTTTTCATCAGTGCATTAAAGCTACATTTTTTCCTACTGTATTTTTATATATGTGGTCCCTGGGAATTGAATCCTTGACCTTGGTGTTGTTTGCACCATACACTATCAGCTGAGCTACAACAGAAAGCCTGTATCAGAATCTGCTCAAGACTGTTTAGAAGAAGTCATGATAACTGTTATATGTGCTTATTACAGACTCATGCTTGAAACTACTGTATTTACATTGGCTGTAGAAATGTAACAGAAACATGTTTTAAACCTTAAATCTTAAGAAGCACTGTGGTTGGAATATTGGAAATAACTTAACACAGATAAGGTTAGTAAGTGATTCAATCACACTAGTCTCATGTTAACTGTATAATGTTTAAATCTTGTGGCTATGCTTTTGACACAGTGTGTATTAAACCTTTGTTGCGTTGCCCATTTACTTCCATTGAAAGTGCCTGATTGTAACCACTATTTTTAATGGACTTGCAAAAATATTGCGACAATCAGCCTTCTCTCATTGTACTGATTTACAAATTCTACGGTACATTTAAATTTTGACCATGATTTTTTTCTCCAAATAACTGAAATTCAAATTATTTGAATTCATTGTGACATTGTTTTATGTTAGAAAACATTTAAAACTTCTTACACAATTGTGTCGTTGTTGGGTACAGATTGTCTGTGTAAACTCTGATCTATTGTGACACAGGGACTCACAGCCATTCTAGCTATAAGCGGTATAAGTGACTGCTTAAGGCCCCCGAGCCAACAGGTCAACAAAGCAAGGTGGTTTTATATATATATATATATATATATATTTAATTTATTTATTGTTATAGTCATTTATTGCTCATATGTATAGTTATTTATTGGTAATTAATTGTAAAAAATATATACATGTATATATATATATATATATATATATATATATATATATATATATATATATATATATATATATATATATATATTATTGTAAATTTGTTGTGTTTTAAGTAATTAATTTTTATAAATTTGAAGTTCATATATTCAAATTTGTTGAAGACTATAATAGCCACGTTTCTAATATCAGGCCAAATTAGAGTGTGCTAGTGCATGCCAAGGCCAGTTGCATCCCTCTGTCACTTCTGTGGCTTCATCTTGCCTCCTCTGGGCTTCCTGGGGGCCAACGGTCAATGGCCATTGGCCCGCCGATTACCTTGGGCCAAACAAAGCCAGCTGGGGATTGAGGCCGGGTCAGTGTCAAAGGTGGAGTTTTGCTGAGTCAGGTCATAGGGTCAGCACCATGATCGCTGAACTTGCCCAGTTGTTTATACGGCGCACAGCAGTAAAGGTTCAGAGAAAAAAAATGTAATTGTGGGAACAATACAAATCTGTTAAGATGCACATTGGACAAAGCGGTGCTCAAAGGAAGAACTTTCTATGGTTCGAGATCAAGGACGATGTGCTGGGACATCGTCCCGCTGTTAGTGGTGAGACCACTCGGCAGTTGTGAACCTTAACTTATCTTGCTAGCTAGCTAATTTTTAAATGCAGTATAAAGTCGATATTCTAGATAACTAGATAACAGATAGCAGAACCCCGGGGCTATTGGCCCGATGGTGGGAACGCAGATCGATTTTGGTCTCGTGACTCAAGGTCCGAGGCTATTGGCCCCGGCTTACCAGTTGATAGCCCTGGCTCGCACTGGCCCGAGGGAGGGGGGGACTCCAAGTAGGAATACACTTAAGGCTCCCATATATATATATATATATATAAATGGTCCTGAAGGGCTCAATACTCAGTATTTTTTTGTTGTTTTCTGTTTTCTTTTATCATGTAATATTAAAATGATCACTTTTGGGTAACAGTGCTTCGAAATAAAAAAAACAAGAGAGCTAAATTTCAATGTAAGATTTGTAACTGCATATAATGAGAGAACCGTCTAAGGGTCTGAATAATTTTCCATTGTACATTAGAGGTCAGATATAAGAATGTATAGGTCAAACAACAACACAGTGGGCATACTACAATTTCCCTTATAAGGCATTTTCATGTCATCAGAATCCATCTACAGCTATTGGATCACTCAGATGAAAAGATCCAGTGAGAATTTACAGTTTATTAAATAGTATAGAATCCTAGGGTTAATCACTGCTCCACAAAATCCCTCAGACCACTAACCAAATCTATGTAGAAGACAGAGTAATCTGGTTTGTGGGAGAGAAGGGAGTAGCAAAGGAATGAGACAGTGGAAGTGACAGAGGGCCCCGTGAGTGTTGAATTGGGCTCAAACCCAACAAAACCCACAGCTTTAGAATGGATTACATAAAGTACAGGCCTCTTTCCACATTTCTCTGAAATGCACAAGAACTTGAACATGTCGGGACCAATTTGTTTACATCTCATTGCTTTTTCTGTGACTGAAATTACTTTATCTACAGCACATTAGGCTAAAACCAGGGCTAATTTCTCCTCCTTCTTTTCTCCCTCTTTCTGCTTGGGAGGAGTTAAATGACTTAACTCTCTGTTATTACTTGCTTTAGATGAAGCCCTTGACATACAGTTAGCCCCAGGCTTTAGTGGTGATGACAGTATTAAAGGCACTGAGGACAGATTCTCTCTCACACACACCTAATGACTACATGTCTACATACTGTTGCTTACAGTTTAGGCTTCAATCAACCACATATAATGTATAATGCTGTTGATAAATTAGTTTTAACAAAGACAGTCTACAGAACAAATGTTATAGTGCAGTGCAATGGTTTGCAACTGGTGAGTTGTGACCTGAAAATGCATCACAGATCTGTTCTGATAAGGTTGTAGACCACAGGTGATAAAACAAACACTTTTCATATCTTTTGACATTAAAGACTGCGTTCAATGTTGATTCAGCGCAAATTCATCTTTCACCATTCGCTATTCATCAATTGGTAATATGGATAATATGAATCTGTTCCATGCGTTAGGCTGGTAAATCACACTGTTGTCTATGCATTTACAAATTGTACATTTTCCTATACAGCCTATGTCATGTTAATCATTTTGCAGTTCATGTAAATTTTAATACATTTCAATGTTTGATTTTAGGACATTTTTGTTTACTTTTGTACTATAAACACTTTTGGTACTGTGTTGTGTCGCCACTTGATGTCCAATCTAAAAACTGGGTCCAAATGCAAAAACTGGTTAGGAAACACTGCTGTAGAGTGTTATTTGTGTATTAAGGCAAACAGCAATTGCAGAATTTTTTGGAAACACCAAAAAGCAGTCAGTCTGGCGGTCATGACAGAGCCCTTACTAGCACAGACTAGTCATGAATAGACAATAACAAAAGGGAGTGATGAAGAGAGAAAGCGGTGAGAAGTGGCTGGGGGGATTTACACTTCACTGTGGCTCATACTCTGTTGCTCATCTTGTTACTGATACTCTGAAGGCAGACCTCAGAAGCAAACACATACTACACTGTTATAAATGAGGTAGGTTTAACATTTGGTTCAGCTGTCGATGTAGACGCAATATTTAATATGAGGCAAATTAAAACAAGGCTGTGTTCAATCAGTTGTACTATTCTGTACATTATTGTTGACCATTCAGCCAACGAAACATTGAAAATAAAATTTTCTACAAAAAAACAAAAAACAAAAAAACATGGGTTCAGAAAATGTACAGTGATCTAGGACTTTAAGACAGTACAACCTGTTTTCAGTAAGTAGTCCTTGAAGCAACTTGTTAGCAAGTTTTTAAAGCACACTGATCAAAATTCAGATGAGATATGACAGATATGAAGAAGACTGTGTGTAATTTACATTGTAGAAAAAAACGGAAACGTCTCTTGATGTAATGCTACCATATCATTTTTTCTCAGTGCGAAAGTATTTTGTGCTAAAACCCATAAAATATTCTTGAGGGAACCCATGTGTTATGATGTATGTAAATTTATAATGTTTTCTCTCTCTCTCATTCTGTCATCTGAGTGTATGTGTGTGTGTGTTTGTCTCGCTCTCTGTATGTTCCTGTTGATTTGAAAATTGAACGCTCCTCCTGTCAGCAGTGATTGGTTGACTTAGTTGCAACAGGTCTAAAACACCTCTTCTGCCTAAGACGAGCTGCTTGTGCTTCTTGTGCACCTTACTAGCCACCAGACCAATCCCTAGTACTTCTAAACACTAGTGAGACAAGAGATTTCTGTGTATTGGTGTTCATCAGTAGTGTTTGATGATATGGTGTTCTAAAGAAGTTGGGTTTGTAGAGGTGACCTGCCCTGTTTGTTTGATAGTTCACTCTGTTTTTGTTAGTATAGCTAGGTTAATTTGAATGTATTTTTCTTTTCTTTCCCAGGTTAGTTATTCTTCTTTTTTCTTTTGAAGTTGTTTTGTTCATTATTTTGGGGCCAGGGGGTCACTCTAAATCCAAAAAACCTGCTGCTCTTCTTCCTCAAATCACTTCTTCCAATAAATCACTATTGGATTTATGATCTTTGTTCTTTCACATTCACATTTTCCTTTACTTTATTGCGCTCTAACTCCTAGGGGACATAATACCATGCCGAAGAAACCTTCTGGGTTGGCCAACAAACTGACAGACTTTCTATCTATCCCTCAAAGCCTTGTTTTCATTCGCCTGAAATTAAATATGGTTTCTAACCTAACTATGGTCAGTCAGAATATCTTTGGCAAGCTAAAACATAATAACTGGACACAAATTTGGTTGGACTTTGAGTAATCATTGATTTATGCCAGAGATTTTCTTTGAGATTTTTGTTTTAATTAGGCAATGTCAATCAAACTCTTAAACCATTCACTGAATATAGACAATTTCAAAGACTATTTGTCAGTTTAAGAAAGTGACATCTTTGTTCCTTGAACATTTCCAGTTAGTTGTCAAACTTGTTCAAAACAACAGTGAGAGGCAATTCATTTATAGTGACTTTAACATGATTTACATTAGTAACATTAACATGATTGCCATTAAATGTCATTATTCAAATGTGGACCATGTTATTCGGTGGCTGGATACTCCCTGGATGCCTGGGACTAATGGAAATCACAGTGTGTAGATTCCCGACCCCTGTTCTAGCACTTCTACGTGACAGCAACAGCTAAACTGTGAGCGCATCCACCTTGTGGATAATTCCAGGCGCATGCGCATACTGCATGTTCAGAGTACGCACAGTTAGAAAAATCTGTATACCATCATTTTTCACTTGAATTTGAAAAAGCCTCTGAATTCATGTGTAATTTGATGTTATCGAAAAATGTTGCTGTTAATTTTAAATATTTATTTTGTGTGAATTTACCTAAAAAATTTTCAGGTTGTGAAATTCAAGTTTTAATTATTCAAGTTGTTGATTTCAAGTCATGAAATTTAGGTCTCAATATTCAAGTTGTTGAATACGGGTTGAGAAATTCAGGTTGCAAAATTCGAGGATGACATCCGGGAATGCAAGGAAGAGCAAACGAGCGTCAATGTAATCCATTTTTCTCTTGGACAATTGCAAAGCGATGGAAACAGCTCAAAAGTAATTTTAAATGTATATATTGTCACTGTCTGATGAAAAACATGTATCTCCAAAAAAAATTTTTCAAGAGCATGGAAAATTTTTTTTCCCATAAACAATCTTACAAGATATTTGTTAAACAGACAGCCTGATTAAACATCTTTTCATTGGTCATTTCGATGCACAATTCAAACAGTAGGAAGAGGTCATTCGGTGCATTCCGTCTATTGTAAACAGTCAAAACTGCCAAAAGTGGAGATCTGTGTTTTTCACACACACACACACACACACACATATATATATATATATATATATATATATATATATATATATATATATATATATATATATATACAGTATATAGCCTATATACTGTATAGCCTACATTTTTAATAATGTGCAAAACATCTTTTCTCTGCTCCTTGGCAATTCACATTGAACGAATCTGCTGAAAAGGCAAGTAAAATTATTCACATGCATGCATACATGACCAGATAACACAATCCCCAGATCCCCAGCATGGTCATACAGTGACGTCACATGAAACAGGTCAATAAGCTCATACATTACTGTGAATTATATTTATTTTTTTGGTATAAGTATGAACTGAGTGTCTTATAAAGGAAATTAATATAATAATACCTGATTAATAATAACTACAGGAAATGACAAAAAATACTTTATAGGCATCAGTATTATTATTTGTGTGTGTCTGTGTGTGTGTGGGGGGGGGGAGGTGATTGTTAATACTTAAAATGTGAGGAACAAAAAGATTGACATTTAAGGTTAAATGACTCGCGTAATGATCACTTTTCTATTTTGATCTTTCACGCATGCATTACATGCAAGACAAAAAAAAAAAAAAACTATAACGGAATACTGCTGTCTGATTTTAGTAAGGGATACAATGCAAATGCACATATTAGAGAACACTTCTATAAAGTATATAGATGGAGCCCAGATTTGTATTATCATGAAGGTAACATGGTCTGCTTGAAAATAAACATAATAAATAAGACACTGACAAATCATCAGTAGTCTACAAATGTAATGCATATGAGGTTAGACTATCCAGAATTTTGATCAAAATATTAAAAAGCGAGATGGCCTGCTAACTCAAGCAATCCAGACTGGTAATGTAAACAATTAGGTACAGAATGTGTATTCTAAAATGTTATTTATTTATTTATCTATTTGCAGACTTGCAGTTAAAAAGAGGTGGTTTGATTATTCGTTTCCACTGGTAACTGTAATTTGCCCATATCATTATGAAATTAGGTTCTTGATGAAACTTGCTGTTAGGTGAAGGATCCAATTTACTGATTAGTAAATCAGTTTCTTCAAAACACATTAATGAAACATTATAATAAGTATCCCTAAAGTAGACCTTTTTGTGTTTTCACAATGTTGTTGTCACAGTTGTTTAAAATAACTTTTTTGAGCTGTTTCCATCACTTTGTGATTGCCCAAGAGAATGATGGATTACATCGACGCTCATTTGCTCTTCCTTACATTCCCGGATGTCATCTTTGAATATCGCCACCTGAATTTCTCAACCCGTATTCAACAACCTGAATATTGAGACCTGAATTTCACGATCTGAAATGAACTTGAATAATTAAAACTTGAATTTCACAAGCTGATTTTTTTTTAGGTGAATTCACACAAAATGTTTTCAAATATTTAAAATTAACAGCAACATTTTTCGATAAAATCAAATTACACTCATTCTTTTTTCAAGAACATGAATTCGGAGGCTTTTTCAAATTCAAGTTCTGGCGATATAAAAATGATGCCATAAATCTGGCTGCACACATTCAGTGCTTGAGCACTCTGCTAATGGCAAAATTTTCATCACACATCCTGTTATTGTATGTGTTTGACCGAAGTATACTCTGGGCTTCAGTCTGGATAAGTCATTTCTGGTAAACGTTTGATGGTCTTTTGCTGTTCTTTGTTGACTGAGACTTATTAAAAGTTTTTGCAAATATCTTATTTCTTCTGTTTTAGCTAGACTTCGTGGCCGCGCTAAGTTCAATGACCATGCACTAAGGCTTATCCAATTTTCGTGAGAGTGCTAATTCTAAGTGCAATTTTCATGCCAGCGCAAAGCGCAAAGCGCAAGTGGGCATGGGTTGGAGTGTTTGCACTATCTTTGTGTGTATTGTATGTTAATGAAAGTGCAATATGCTATTTTCCTGAGAAATAGGTAATTGCACTAAGACGTTTGAGAACCGCTTCTTACTGTATCTCAGTGCAAAGTCTAAAATTTCTTCCTACATTTGCAGTTTGGGATTTCCACCAGAAGATCATTTTAAAGAGCTATCAATCACTTTTAATACTAGCCATGATTTGTGTCAGTAGATCAATATGATTAATAATAATAATAATGTTTATTTTCTATAGCGTCTTTGAAAGCTCAAAAACACTGTACAGAAATAAAACATATTAAATTAAAAATAGAAACATATAACAAATATTCATTTAAAAACAATGAACAATGGGAGAGAAGAGCAAAGCATATTTCAACCAGGTGACAAATTTTTTTTATGAATGGGCTGTCTTTATTTACAGTATATTGACATTGCTTGACATGAAATGGAATATATAATAGGACGCAGATGGTGCAATAACCAGAGAAGAACCTCAGAATTAAATTGCACTTGACCCAGCCCATTAGCACTTTACATGCGTGGTTTCGCCAATGCACTTGTGCCTAGACTTAGCGCATGCTTGCACAAAAATATCAAAACTTCATGGCCATGACCACTGACTTTGCACATTTAACATATCGCATAGCGCTGCACTTAAGCCATAGCACTCTTAAAATAGGGCCCTAAAAGTATGCGTTAGTCATTTAGCTTTTACAGTTCTGGGTTATAAAAATGCTGCTACCGGAAATGCTTCAGGACCAGACATGCACAGTAGCGTTCTAATTTCTTTGTCATTGTTTACCTCCTTGAAATGGTCTATATATTTTTTGTCCACAAAACAGCAAATTAAAAGGAGCAATATTTATCTGTGAAGTGTCTACTGTACCTATAAGAAACATTTTCACAGAAAGGTTTTTACGTTTGTCATTGATTAACGTCTTGTTTGAGATTGTGCAGATCCCTCAAAATGAGTTTAGAAAGGATTATAATTAATTCTGATGAATGTTGAGCAAGAACACTGTTAATGCATCTGACAGGATGTCTCCGGCTGTCTGATTTTATGGCTGTATTGGGGTCGGAATAAGGGTCCCGTTCCATACAGTATTTGCTCTAGTTGGGAACTGACACTCTGGTATGGGGGCCTGCCTCTCCCACGCTATAAAACTTAATTCCCAACCTGACGTAGCCTAAAATCGTTCATGTGCTTAAATAACCATCAATCAACATAGAAATCACCCAACAAGATTTAAATCCAAATGGAAATAAAATAGACACTTTTGTAACATCAACATTCCCACGCTTTTTTATCAATACATTTCCGTGTCCTTTCCAATCATTGGTGATTACTATATTTTTTTTAATAATTCAAATTCAGACTGATTCACTAATGAATCACGTAGACTGATTGTGAACCAGTTTGATAGATTCATTGAAAATATTGCAATATGAAAAATTATATCACAATGGCTTGCGAGCATGCTTTACCAAAAAGCAATATAAAGTCAATAAAATAATTAAAAGCACATAACTAGAAAACATTTCCATAATTTTTCCATGACTTTGGAAATGTTATTAATTGACCATAAATATTCATGAATTTTACAGACCAGTCGAACACAAATGTAAAATTAAAATTCTAAATTTATAGTTTTTTCAGGATCGTGGGAGCCCTGTAACTTACACATGCTGACATTTATCACACAAATACACACACATTATGGATGAATGTCACAAAGCAAGGTCATAAAGGTTGTCTATCTGAAAAGAGAGAGAATAACACTGAGAATTGAATAAACAACATTCTTGGCATGCCTGTAAAGCTGACCAGGCGATGTCTTTATAAGGCATTAAAACTAAGACATTAAGAATGTTTGACGATCTCATACAACTATACAAAATTATGGAAATGTTAAACCAACATTGCCTTGGTGGCGGAGTAAATAAAACCTCAGACAGCTTCAAGAGACACATACATACATCACAAGATATATAAACTACATAAAACTTCCTAAAAGCTAAGATTGTTTCTCCATTACGTAACAGCTGAAAATAAAAACACTTTTTCTATAACAAACATCCTTTCCTGCTTCTTTTGCTTTCCTTAGAAATTTCTTACTTGCTTTAATTCCTACACTTATCTGAATGTTTTTGTGGTGCCTGTCAGTGGCACTGCTCGGTTGTTGAAAGGAACAATAGGGTCTGACACACAGGAAGAGTCTACTGTACAATAAGACCTAGCACCATGCAGCTAACCATCACTTAACACATACTAGAAAAGGAAGGAAACCATTTATAAGTGGGAAATCTCAGAATAAAACAGAAGAGTGCATTTGTACACATGCTAATAGGGTTTATGGTTTCAGAATTGTGAGTGAGAACCTTTTTTACATACTCCACCTATTCATTCAAATAGAGGCAAAATGTGAGTTTTTCTTTGGATAAATTCCATTTGTACAAACAAAGCAGCAATGTAAGTTAAGAAAGACCATATAAAGCAGAACAAGGTGTCCCAGTCTGGTATGTTGAGAAATCAGATAACTGTGATATCAGAAGAAAGAATCTGGCAAGTCAATCAAAATTGTCATGTTTCTTCATTACAACAACACCTTAAGAATGAGAAACACATCCACATGAATTAAAGGAGTATTCTGAGTTAAATTCAACTGACAATCTATGAGCATGCAACAAAAAACACATTTACGGTATTTATAATGGAAGTATACGGGGTAACCATGACAGATGGCAGCGTACAATGATTTTACTATCACTTTACACCTCCATATGTCTTTCTCTATTCTCTCTCTCTCTCTCATACGAGGCCGTATTGTTCTGGACCTGTATAATTGCATCATCTGTATCTTATATACTGTAAACAAAAGTTTTCATTCAAAAGTGTTGTGTGTATGTGTACATAAGTGTGTTTTTGACTCCCTATCAGATTTACTTGCTATATACTGTATCTTGTATAGGGTTATGTGCAAAATTCCTTGACAGAGAGAAGAAGAGAGAGCAGAAAACCAACAAGAGCACATTCCAGAGCAATACAAACACAGGATGTATTCGAGAATGAGACAAATGTGTGTAGTTGAGAGTGAAATACATTATAATATGGTTCCAAATGTGGCTGTAAATAGCAGTAAATACTGCCTGATTGCGGAAAGTGAAGGGGTTGATTTAAGATCCTCACTCTTTATTTTATTATGCTTTCCTCTATGGTTTAGTTGATGACTTTATTAAAAATTACTAACAATACTTGTTATTAATGATTTTATGTTTTTATATCATGTGTTCAGATAGGAGACAAAGTCAGGCCTACACACAGTCATAAAGCCTGACTGAGGCCTGTAGGAACACTCAAAGCCTGATAACACACAAAAACGGCACCAAAACCATACAAAGGGAGTCACAACAGACTGCAGATACCATCAAGCCTTGCTCACTTTACACCTAGGTGTGAAATTCTGAAGGATCGAACTCTCAACTCCTATTGGATGAAACGCATGACAGAACGCATCCCTCAACCATGATGTCATCGAGAGTATAAAACTCCGGAAATTCCTCCTAAGCTTTATTCACCGCATCTAGTGACAGTATTCACCGCATCTAGTAACCTACATATCTGAACTTTGGCCATATAATCTCCATCTCGCTGGACAAGCCAAGATTCTCCGTGTTCCTCCGAGCAGGCTAACGGATCCGAAGGAGACCCCTGAGCAATCCGCGTCTCACCCTTTTGCCTGCAGAAGTCAAGAAAGAAGATTTATTTTCAACCGAGTCGACTGTTGATTTCTCCGCCAACCCACCGAGAATCAGCCGCCGTACCGGCTGCTGACAGAGTGAGGAAATAGCCTCATGTCATTCCCCGAGCTTCGAGGAACCGAGTCGGAGTCAAACGACGGACAAACACACATTCTACCTGCGTCCTCACACGACTCAAGTAAGAGGTTGGGCTGTTTGTGCATTTCCGCCATCGCGGGTGAGATCGGCACACTGAGTTTATCCATTAAAATACCAACAACCCCAGCAGGCAGATTACGAGCCGTTCACCGCATCTCTGAGTGATAAAACTAATGGTTGCCGTCTCTCCCATGATCGCTAAACCGGCTTCGGTGCCGTCACCCTGTTCTCTCTCTCTCGTACTAACCGCACACACACACAAGACCCCTCACAAACATACCCTTACACACATTTGGCAAACAGATAACTTGGCGATAGAGCCCTGCTTTTTCCCTAATAATGACACATGTTAAAAGGGCAGACGCAATTAACCAGTCTCTTCGCCAACATTCACGGCCACATTCTCTGGCCAGAAACTTCACGTGACACACTCTCCACGAGAGCCGCGCCCGCCATTTGTACACTCCTTCTCTCCTTACACACACACACACACACCTCTACCCTCATCTCATGTATTATAGGCTTATCTGTTACCATATCTAATCATGTTACTGTTTAGTTTGTAGTTGGAAGTCAGAAGTTTATTGACTGCATTGTACTGATTATTAATTTATACTACTGTATCAATAAACTTTGTTATACTTTAAAGAGAACAGTTTTGGTATTGTTCGCATGCACCTGTGCCAAGGACTGGCAGGGGATGTCAGTGCTCGGATTCAAGCCTTCATTGTTTCCCTTTTAAATGTCGATGTTCTCCGGACGTCGACTTTCCTAAGAGAACAATCCTATATTGAGACTGCTATACTGTCTGCTTATTAGTCCCCAATTCCAGGGTGGTGCCCCGGTGATATTAATCCTTATTAATATTCTATTGATTTTGATAATTGATAGTTATCTTTGACGATTGTTGATTTGAAGGATTAATAAGCTAGTGTTGATTCTAATCAATGTTCTATTGATTTTAATTATATTTAATTTTAATTATTTAATTATACTTTGATAATTATTAATTATTGCTAATAAACAAACCCACGCCTGAACGAAGCCCCAACATATTATTTATATAATTTCACAAGTGATGTGTATATTTAATACTCATTTAGGCTGTCTTCATCCAGAGAATACATATACACCGTTGTACAAGTTTACTTATTATTTTTTAGAGAGATTTTAATATCAGTTTTGTTCATGTCAATATTATTGTGTTTATTTTATGTCTTTTGTACTACGTTCATACTGGTAGTATGAAACAAATGTGTGTGTCCTGTGGGCTTTATGGGTAAAAGAAAGGCCATGCCTACAGAAGTTCATAAAGCACTTGTGGCTCTTGTCAGCCAGTCAGGCTGCGAGACCAGCTAGACCAGCTAAATACCAGCTTGGCAAGGCTGAGAGATCAGATAAACCAGCTTCAACCAGCTAAGACCAGCGAACCAACTTGGACTGGTCTAAGCTGTTTTTTATGCAGGGATGGAGTTAGGGCAGTTATAGGATGTCAGAAGAATTATCTGAAGTAGTAAGGAAAACTGCTGAATACTGTATATACACACAGCCTTGTGATTATATGAAAATCCTTCCCCTGAACGTTACTCAGGAACACTACTATGTGAAAGCTGACGAGATGCAGGGCGGCTAGTCAGGGGAGAGAGACTGTTTGTTACCTTGAAGAAGGTCTTGATGGCAGGCACATGGCTGGCACATTCTGTTATGCGGTATTCATCCACACTCTCACCAACCTGTTTGAGGCAGTCAGAAGAGAAGGCATTTTAAAATAGGGAGTTTCAAAAGGGGCCAGCAAGGAGGCACTAAAGAGTCCACAAAACATTTGTGAAAAATGCATTAACTTAATGCGTTACATTATTTTATATTAAGATTAAGTATACTTAAAGCCAGTATATTTTTGTTCCATCATAGACCCCTTCTGTTCCATCATAGAATACTTCTGTTCCATTATAGATCTATATTTTTCATCATAGAACCCTTTTGTTCCATAACAGATCTATATCTTCCTTAACAGAACTCTTCTGTTCCATAATAGATATATCTTATGTCCTAGAACCATTTTGTTCCATAACAGATCTATATCTTCCCTCATAGAACCCTTTGGTTCCATTATAGATCTACAGTTTATCTTCCATCATAGAACCCTTCTGTTCCATAACGATGTCAGGATCCTGTCACCCCAGTCAGTCTTGTTTATTGTTTTTTGGTGTCAGGATCCTAACACCCATGACATGTGTCTCATGTTGTGTGTGAGCACATGGTTCCTGTTTGTGATCTTCTGCCATGTGCTCTTGCCGTTTTCTTTGTCTTGTTTTCTGTTCCTTTTTTGTGAACACATGGTTTCCATGTGTGTTTTCTTGCCTTATGCTTTCCTGTCAGTTCTGTTTTGAGTACTGCCCTCTTGTTTACCTGATTATTAATTCATCTGTATCACCTGGTTTTCCCCGTTACCCTCCTTGTTTGTTCCACTATTGAATCTCCCTGTGTGCTCTGTCTTGTGCCAGTTTGTTGTGGATGAATTCCCTGTCAAGGTGTTAGTTTAGTGGTCTCCCTGTTAGTCTTTGTGTTAGCTGAATTTGTCTGTCAGTTCCTGCTCTAGTGCCTCACTACTATGTCTCTGCTGGCTCTCGCCCACATGGCCAGTGAGGCTTCCCTCTCCAGTTCTGCCTGGTGGATATTGCTCTCTGGCTCTTCTTCCCTTTCTTTCTTCTCCCTCTCTGGCACATCTGGTTTCCCACCTGAGTCTGCCTGCCTGATCTGCTTGCCTGACAGTGGTCTCAGTCACCCGACCAGCCCTCCTCTCCACCCTCCTTTCCACCAGTCTTCTCCTGGCTCCAGATTTAGCCCTTCGGGATACAAAATGAACTTTTGTATTTCTCTGCAATTGAGTCCTTACTCTCTCTTTTCCATAACAAATCTATATCTTCCATCATAGAGCCATTCTGTTTAATCACAGAACCCTTCTGTTCCATAATTGACCTTTATCCTCTATCATAGAACCCTTCTGCTCCATAATAGATATATATCTTGCTTAACTGAACCCTTCTTTTCATTTTAGAACCCCTGTTCAATAACAAATATATTATCCTCCATCATAGAGCCATTCTATTTCATAACAGAACCCTTCTGTTTCATCATAAAACCCTTCAGTTCCATAATAGAATTATATATTACATCATAGAACCCTTCTGTTTAATCATAGAATCCTTCTTTTCCATAACAGATCTATATCTTACATCATACAGTACAAGCCTTCTGTTCCATAATAGATCTATATCCTCTATCATAGAACCCTTCTGCTCCATAATAGATCTACATCTTTCTTATTTGAACCCTTCTTTTTTCTTTTTTTTTAGAACCCCTGTTCAATAATAAATATATTATCCTCTATCATAGAGCCATTCTATTTCATAACAGAACCCTTCTGTTTCATCATAGAGCACTTCAGTTCCATAATATGATTATATGTTACATCATAGATCCCTTCTGTTTAATCATAGAAATATTCTGTTCCATAAAACTACCTGTATATCTTACATCATAGAACCCTTCTTTTCTAACATAAAACCCTTCTGTTCCATAAAAGGCATATGTCTTCCATTACAAAACCCTTCTGTTCTATGATAGATCTATATCTTACATAATAGAACCAATACATTTATAGGAATAAATGTGTATCTCCTGAAATGTTACATCAGCACTCTTTTGTTACATCTAGAACCTCTTGTACAGGGGTCTCAAACTCAAATTACCCGGTGGCCACTAGTCAGGAGGTGTTCTTTATCGAGGGCCAGTTGAACAGTTCATAAATATATGTATAAAAAAAAAAAAAAAAAATATATATATATATATATATATATATATATATATATATATATATATATATATAATTTATTGCAAAAAAAATATATATAAAAAACTGTTGTGAATATGTAACTCTTACCACGTTTAAGTCTCATTTACCTCAAGTGGAAATAATAATATTTTTCTGATAGCCTCTAAAATTTGTAGTCCTCCTGCTGTGCCCAGGTGAACGTCCCTGAAGATCACTTTTTTTTAGAAGCTCTCCTTTGGCTGATGTGTTTTGTGAGATGTGAGACGAAGGGTTTGTTTCTCCCCTCAAATGGCCTGACGTGTTCTTTTTCATGGTGTTTTCTGACTTTTTTGCTATTTACTTTTTTACCATTGACATGCAAGTGTCAGCTTCACAAATATCTGACGGACTGAGTTGTAAAATTTCCATCATGGTCTATTTTTATCTGTCACAGTCAGTGTTTGGGATTGACAACCGCATTTACTTACAGGTGTGAGTCTTTTGTCATGGCACTGCAGACTGAGCAGAGGCAGGGCGCCAGTGAATAGTACTCAGTAAACAGTTTCAGTTATTGGTGCAGTTATAGCCTACAGTTATGCATCTTGCATGGACAGACGTTTTCTGAGTTGACGACTCATCTCTCATTCATACTAGCAGACCGCTCTGCATGCTATTGAAATACTAGGGACATTAAAGACCAAAACAAAATGCAGAGAAATGTAAAAATGTATTTGCGGGCCGGGTTTGAGGATAAACTATTAACACTCACACAGGCCGTATGGATTTATCTCATGGGCCGGAGGTTTGAGACCCCTGCTCTAGTACATCAGTGATGTGTGTGTGTGTGTGTGTGTGTACATTTTAATGCTACATTGTGGGGACCAAATGTCCCCACAAGTATAGTAAAACCTGAGATCACCTACCTTGTGGGGCCCAGCCAGCGGTCCCCACGAGGGAAATGGCTTATTAAACATACTAAACTATGTTTTTTGAAAGTGTAAAAATGCAAAAAGGTTTCTGTGAGGGTTAGGTTTATGGGTAGGGTTAGCAGATAGAAATTATCGTTAGATCTGTATAAAATCCATAAAATGCATGGAAGTCTATGGAGAGTCCACACAATGATATAAAAACAAGTTTGTTTGTGTGTGTGTGTGTGTGTGTGTGTGTGTGTCTGTCTGGATACCAGTCTGTTACACAAGAATGTTTTTTTGCACATAACAGGTCACTGAGACCACTCCCCACTTCCTCTGTACAGTGCTTGACTGGCTACAGATGGCACCTCTGACCCTAACCACAACATTCCCACTTTTCGTCTTAGCAACTAGAGCCCTCATGGATATTAGAAATGTTCCCAGAATGCTTTGTTTCATCTGTATTTGAGCTCCGTCAGTTACAACTCTGAAGGTCAAAGCCCTTTTGTGAAGTGAAGCCATTGACACATCTCACCAACAGAAGCCTCACATCCATTGCTTAAACATGGACTGTTTAATGATGTGGCAGCCCCAACCAATGAGAAACCACTGCAGGCTCATGCCCCAAGGCAACATCCAATAGAAAATAGTCATAAAAGACTGACATCCAGTCAGGACAAGGCAAAATGACCTCATCCAGAGGTATTTGTAAAAAATATCTAAAATGTATATAAAAGACAGAATCTGAAGTTTAGGACATTGTCTATTTGCATTTAATATATACTGTACAGTTGTGCTCAAAAGTTTGCATACCCTAGCAGAAATTGTGAAATTATGACTGATCATGCAAAAAAACTGTCTTTTATTTAAGGATAGTGATTATATGAAGTCATTTATTATCACATAGTTGTTTGGCTCCTTTTTAAATCATAATTGTAACAGAAATCACCCAAATGGCCCTGATCAAAAGTTTACATACCCTTGAATGTTTGGTCTTGTTACAGACACACAAGGTGACACACACACGTTTAAATGGCAATTAAAGGTTAATTTCCCACACCTGTGGCTTTTAAAATTGCAATTAGTGTCTGAGTATAAATAGTCAATGAGTTTGTTAGCTCTCACGTGGATGCACTGAGCAGGCTAGACACTGAGCCATGGGGAGCAGAAAAGAACTGTCAAAAGACCTGCGTAACAAGGTAATGAAACTTTATAAAGATGGATAAGGATATAAAAAGATATCCAAAGCCTTGAAAATGCCAGTCAGTACTGTTCAATCACTTATTAAGAAGTGGAAAATTCGGGGATCTCTTGATACCAAGCCAAGGTCAGGTAGACCAAGAAAGATTTCAGCCACAACTGCCAGAAGAATTGTTCGGGATACAAAGAAAAACCCACAGGTAACCTCAGGAGAAATACAGGCTACTCTGGAAAAAGACGGTGTGGTTGTTTCAAGGAGCACGTTATGACGATACTTGAACAAAAATGAGCTGCATGGTCGAGTTGCCAGAAAGAAGCCTTTACTGCGCCAATGCCACAAAATAAAGCCCGGTTACAATATGCCCGACAAGACCTTGACACGCCTCACAGCTTCTGGCACACTGTAATTTGGAGTGACGAGACCAAAATAGAGCTTTATGGTCACAACCATAAGCACTATGTTTGGAGAGGGGTCAAAAAGGCCTATAGTGAAAAGAATACCATCCCCACTGTGAAGCATGGTGGAGGCTCACTGATGTTTTGGGGGTGTGTGAGCTCTAAAGGCACGAATCTTGTGAAAATTGATGGCAAGATGAATGCAGCATATTATCAGAAAATACTGGCAGACGATTTGCATTCTTCTGCACGAAAGCTGTGCATGGGACGCTCTTGGACTTTCCAGCACGACAATGACCCTAAGCACAAGGCCAAGTTGACCCTCTAGTGGTTACAGCAGAAAAAGGTGAAGGTTCTGGAGTGGCCATCACAGTCTCCTGACCTTAATATCATCGAGCCACTCTGGGGAGATCTCAAACGTGCAGTTCATGCAAGACAACCAAAGACTTTGCATGACCTGGAGGCATTTTGCCAAGACGAATGGGCAGCTATACCACCTGCAAGAATTTGGGGCCTCATAGACAACTATTACAAAAGACTGCACGCTGTCATTGATGCTAAAGAGGGCAATACACAGTATTAAGAACTAAGGGTATGCAGACCTTTGAGCAGGGGTCATTTCATTTTTTTTCTTTGTTGCCATGTTTTGTTTTATGATTGTGCCATTCTGTTATAACCTACAGTTGAATATGAATCCCATAAGAAATAAAAGAAACGTGTTTTGCCTTCTCACTCATGTTTTCTTTAAAAATGGTACATATATTACCAATTCTCCAAGGGTATGCAAACTTTTGAGCACAACTGTATATATATATATATATATATATATATATATACTGTTAAAATATATAGACTGGGGCTAGTTGTCAAATGGGGAAGTTGGGATATATCTACATATATATCCAACTATAAGGTTATGAGTTAAAAGTTCAATTACACATTTGTTTTCTCTAGCAGAGGTTTTGTATGTTGGTTTTAAACTAGTTTAAAACCCTCTTAAATTAAAATATTTTATATGAATTATATTCTTCAAACTCAAATTCTAATACAATCATATTTTTCTAATAGCAGTTGGTAAACATGTGAACACAATCAAATTACACTGGCATTACTTCAGACCAGGGTCAGCTATATATTGAATACATTTTAACTGAAAGGCTGAAATGTGTTCTTTGACAAGATGGGTTTATATTTCATAAATGTCAGGTTGGGGAAAGTTGTCACAATTTTATTTGGGCAGGTTGTCACATTTGTTTTAAATGTCAGAAATGTATACAATTTATCAATTACAATATTTGTTACCCAAAACAATGATTTGATAATTTTGTACATAGACTTTTACATTCTTGCTGTTTCATGAACTGTTTTGTATTTTAAATATAATAGACCTATCCTGAGGACTAGCCCCGGTCTCCCCTATTTGTTACAGTATGGTTGTGAGGATACAACTAATTTAAGGTACTTGTTCTGTTTATGAACTTACCCAGCAGACCATGACAATCTGTGGTTGTCCTGTTTCTGTCAGTCCCACCCTGCAGAGTCCATACATGGGCCTGCTGTTATGAAATTTCCCAACCAATTCCATCAAACCTCCAGCTGGCAGATGGGAGAGATTTAAAGGGGGAGGGCAAAAGCACAAAATTAAAGAGTTCCAAATTTTCTTCATTAAATAATAACCGCCTAAAAGAAAATGAATCTGAGGCCATGAAAAACGTTCATACTTTCACAAGGTCTGATTAAAAAAACAGTATCAGTATTCTCCTGCACTCAAGCAAGATTTTTCTTCTTCATCTGATATTAAGAGGAACAGTGTTGGCAGCCTCAGCCTTAACTGGTAACCCTCTCTACTTAGAACCATTTCACACTTGAATGTCGCATGACTGCCCTAAGACTGAGCTTTTAAACTGGCTCAAATAGAGCACAACAGTCACTGCCCACTTTTTCAGTGGCCTTGGTTTCCAGAGGTATTTTTTTTCATTCATTTTCTCCAATAGCAAATTCATATTTCAAAAAGCTCTTCAATAAGCCATGAACCAAACAACAGCTCGGAACTGAATCACAACATTACTTGACACCACAAACTTTCAAAGCAAAAAAGTATTTGAAAATCTGAAAACATTTATTTTATGAGGCAATTAACTATTCATCTCATGAAGCATGAAAGAAACTGACTTGATTACGTAATTCGTAAAATATATATTTATCGCAGTCGCCGGTGACTGTTCAGCTTCTTTTTCTTTTTTTTGCCACAATTCATGCTTTCATGTCAACACAATTTCTCTGATTGGTGGAAATCTCTTAAATATTATGGGTAGTTTTGTTATTCAACAGGAATTTGATGATTAAATATAATTTTAAATATAAATATAATTTTTTTTTTTACTTCATTAAGCTGAAATCACACTGACTTATGGCTTCTCCAGAAGCATAAATCATCGCCTAAACCCCCAGGGTTAATGGTACTGTAGATCTGTCTTAAAGGTTTATATATTATTATCACTAAAAATAATTAGTGATATTTTTTGTGAAAATTAATAGTAATAAAGGAAATGAATGGGATTTTTACTTCTATTAAGCATTGTACAGAATTTTAGTAGATGAGGAGACATGGTTTAGAGCTCTTACCTCCTGAATCAAAGAGTTTAAGATTGTTGGTCGCTCCCTCATATGCAAATATTGCCCTGAAAAGGAGAGAAAATAAATCATTAAATTACTCTTGTGTTAAGAAAAACACATAGCAGTCCATATTTCAGAAACTAGTGATATGGTTAAGTTTAAATTTTTTTTGTTAAAACCAGATTGTGACAAAATGTCCTAAACCCTTATCAAGGTCATGCCGACAGCGATTCAAGATGACGCATGTAAAACTTGAAAGTAAAATGGAAAAAGGAACATCAATATGTCAATAGAGACCCCTGAACTTTCATAGTGTAAAACAATCACGGACCCTTCTTGCAGTCCACAGCCAACTATGATCAACACCACATTTTCTCTTACATCATCTTAAAATGCAATAAGTGGGCTTGTGTGTAAGGACCATGTGTGCAACATCCAAGTGCTTATCCTACACACTCACGCCATCCAAGAATGCTTCACATATTGGACATGTATTGTGCATACCAGGCCCTGACCCCAGTAAACCTACCAAGCCCCAGTAAGTAGTAATGAATATACCAAATGTTCTCACATAAGAGCAAACCTGTGCCACCTATATACTTTTATTCCTGTTTCTTGCTGTTTCAGGGCTCAACAATAAGGATGGCCCGCTGGCCCAGAACGATTTCAGGCCAGTTTTGATGGAACTGTCACTTGCCCTGTTGGGCCAATGCTGCATTGTCACTACTACTAGCTGGCTAAAATAGATGAGTTTTTGTTGAAAGTGCGAGAATGACTTGTGATAGTCTTGGAAGCATAAGTTAGATCTGGTTGAAATTTCTAAACAAATCAGTATTGTTTTGAATTGTATGCCATCCTTTTTCAGCAAAATAATTTACAGCTGTACAGTGTTAGGCTAAGTTTTTAGCTATTAATGCAAATAAAAAAATAATTTGTTCATTTTTTTTTTTTAACCTCGTGCACATTGTATTTTGACTTTGCTATATGCAACACATAATTTAAATAAATTAAAACTGAACTGATCTCAGTTCACAAGTCTCTAGGAAGTCGGTCAAGGGTCAAACTTTCGACATACGGAGTCATGTGACAAAACAGCATGGTGCCGATCACAGCGGAGTTTGTTTTTGGGAGAAATGCCAACAAAACTACATCTGGTAGGAAACCTAATTAAGTTTTTACATTGAAATCTATTTGATTTGAAAGATTAGAGTGTCTAGTTTCATCCGATATGCCATTTTTTAAATTTGAGCGATTTATTGCAAAACTCCACGCTGCTAAACACAGTAATGTATACTTCTTTCTTAGAAATCCTATATTTACCGTGCATTATCACATTGAAAATCAATGGGTTAATCCAAAAGCTGAAAAATGTTGCTTTCAGGGGCTTTATATGGAGTTAGGATAAAAATAAGGTGCATTTCGAACTGTTCTGAGACCAGTGCAGACAGACAGCACACTGGACAGACAGTCATTCACTAAATAGGGAGAAAGGGAGCATCCTATTGCTTTCCTGTGCAGCTAAGCTAACTCCTAAAATCCGACCAAAAGTTCAGTGTCAGGCTGCAGATGATGTTGGGACCACTTAACATGTTTAATTAATTTAATTATGTTTAATTAATTATGCTAATTTCTGATTTAATGTCTCAAAACATGAATAACCAACACTCCTGGAAACATAATAAACAATTTGATTTTTAAAAATCTGACTTTCTATAGCTTGGTATTACTTAAAATTTCACAACTTAGTCCCGTTGCCATAAATGTAAACTGACATACATTTTTAGGAAAACTATTTGCTCTAGAATTAAATAAAAAATAATAATAATAATAATAAAATTTGTTTAGTTTAGTTACAAATCAAAAAGGGAAATGTAAAATGCAAACAGCTGTCACGCTTGGTCTCAGGAGGTTAAAGTAAACAACATGTAATGACATTTATAAATATATTTTTGACACTATCTGACTGACACAAAATACATTTATTTTTTATTTTCTTACATTCAGTGAAAATGTGAAATGAAAAACTGGGCAAGCAGAGAAAAATCCATATTGTTGAGCCCTGCATTTAGTATATTATTTTGATATTTCAATAAGAGTCACAGGATCTACTTAATTTCCTTTTCCCCATTGTCTACACATCCAACTTTTCAAAAAGCACCTGGTGAAGCACTGATTTTGACAGACTCAAGTCAGGGCACATAACCCAATGTTCTCTAGGGCTACAAGCCCTCCTAACCAGTGTAATTGCCATGTATGTAATCGTAAAACAGCATTTGAACCTGGGTCACAGCTGTTTGTGATTATGAATCATTTATAGCTGTATTGGGACTATTATTTGGAAAAAATTATGGATTTTGTATTGGGGCCACACCAAAGCCACTGTAACAGTACAGGTGAAGCACTGCATTTGTGAAATGTAAGACTTCAAGTGCAACAGTGCAACTGTCCCTAAAGATGAGTTCAGCCAGTATTATGTCCTCCTGAAACCACTGCAACAACCAGAGGCTGCGGACATAGGATCAAGACTTTTAGGATGCAGTCAATTTTCAAGTGGTCATCCCAGTGCAGTATTCCCTGCTACATGGGATAACTTTTAATGACAACTCTGAAAGCATTTAGGGATCACAGTCTTTAAAGTTTTGGAACTGTTCCCTTGTGTAATGGTCATTTTGGAGAGAATTTCAATGCGAGTCCAGGCCTCTGTCTGGAATGTCCCAATGAATGTCAGTTGACGACAGAGTGTGCAGTGTTCAAAACCCATTTGGAACATAATAAATGTATGCTGTCAACAAAATACAAGTTCTGTACTTTATGACTTCTGCAGTGTTCAGAGCAATGAAGAACAGAACACTGTTCCAGTTTTTGTCTCTCTCCTGAAAAAAAAAAAGAAAAAAAAAGTGACAAATATGCCAAAGCCATTTTCTGCCAATGTGCCATTCTAGTCCCAAAAATATACTGTTTCATTATTATAAAGCCAAAACACCCTGTTATACTCTGGTGTGTGTTTTTTCAACTTCAGGTAGCAATTAATGGGCTAAAGACTGTAAATATATCAGTTGGCTTTCTATCGAACCTGCTGTGGCATGCGCACCACCGCTGACTGACATCATTTAACAGATTTAATCACTGGGAAAAAGCAGTGTGGCCTTTTCAAACAGTTTGTTAAAGTGCAATGTCAACTAAATCCTTTAATTCTATATAATAACAACTTCTGATCATAGCTCATATTAATAATAATAACAACTGGGAACCTTCAATAATTTCTCATGTATCTCTCAGTTCCACAATATGCTTATTACACGTTTTAAAGGTATAGTTAATCAAAAAGTGAAAATTCTGTCAGAATTTTCTAATATTACTTCAAACCTGTATTACATTCTTTCATCCCTGGAACACAAAAGAAGACATTTTGAAGAATGTATTGGTCACTGTTCCCTATCTGTCACTCACTCGACGTTGGTGTCGATGTAGTGACACTAGGGGTCACTCTTGGGAGCCCGAGACACCTCTGGTCTTTGATAAAAGGCCAATGAAAATTGGCGAGTGGTATTTGCATGTCACTCCCCCGAACATACGGTTATAAAAGGAGCTGGTATGCAACCACTCATTCAGATTTTCTCTTCGGAGCCGAACGGTCATGCTCACTGAGCTGAATACTACTGTTCATTCACCTCTGCTGGATCTGACGGTGCATTTCAGTGGCTTCTCCCTCCTCTGCACTGGTGCACTGCAGAGAATGCCCCTGGGTGCTTCGGCAGAAAAACTAGAGAGTATATTTTCTGAAAGAGCATTTTTCCCCTCTAAAAGAGTATATATTTCTCTAAAAGAGCGCACACACGGAACGTCTTTTTAAAGACGAGTCTTTTTAAAGATGCTTTTCCAATTGTGTGTTATTCCTGGTTGTGCTCGTTATCTCTCGCCTTCTAACGATCACGATCACTGTATTTCATGTCTGGGCACTGCTCACGCGGAGACAGCGTTCGTGGATGGTCATGTTCTCATTGCGAGAATATGTCCATGGCAACGTTGCGGTCGCGGCTCGCCTTCGTAAGAAAGCGAGCCACCCCAGAGGCTCCCGCCTCGGTCCTTTTACCCACGGGTTTGAGGCCAGCGCGGCTAGCACTGGGGGTGATTTGGGGACCCCAATGGGACCGCCTCCGCCGGGTATCCCCCCGCGGACCTCCCATTCCCCAGCACGCTCGTCTGCCCCGATCGGGCTTCCGGTGAGTCCGCCGGCTCGTCTCACGGCGAGTTCGACCTCTTATTCGGAGCCAGTGAAAGTGATGAGCTCTCGAGCATAGCATCGGAGAGCGGGCTCATCCAGTCGGAAGCCTCAGCTGGGCTCCTCCCTTCGGGGTCGATCGCCCAGTCACAGGCTGACGCGAAGATGACGACATGCTTTCCCGGGCAGCCGCGAGCGTCGGTTAGAGTGGATTTCACCGCTCTTCCCTGAACCCTCATGGCTCGGTGATTGGTTCCTGGGCTCACGGTGCTGCTCAAAGCCACGCCCCGTTCCTTTCTTCCCGGAAGTGCATGAAGAGCTGACAAGGTCGCGGGAGGCACTTTTTACTGCCCGGTCCCGATCTTTTCAGCTTCCCCGCCCTCACTACCCTCGATGGTGGGGCGGCCAAGGGTTATTCGGCAATCCCCCGGTGGATAAAGGCGCTCGCGGTGCAGAGCGCCGCTACCTGGCGCAGGTGCCCAAAGCCCCCGTCCAAGGCCTGTAGGTTTACGTCGTCTCTGACGGCCAAGGCCTACGGTGCCGCTGGACAAGCCGCCTCCGCCCTGCACGCCATGGCTCTCCTGCAAGTCTGCCAAGGCGCTAAAGGAATTGCACGAGGGTAGTTCCGCCCCGGGATTGATGCAGGAACTGCGCTCGGTGACCGACCTCACTCTCCGAGCGACGGAGTTCACGGCGCGGTCTCTCGGGCGGACGATGGCCACACTAGTGGTCCAGGAGCGCCACCTTTGGCTCAACCTGGTCGAGATGGGTGAGGCCGACAAGACACGATTCCTTGCTGCCCCCATTTCCCAGGCGGGCCTATTCGGCGACACCGTCGAGGACTTTGCCCAGCAGTTCTCGATGGTAGAGCAGTAGATGGATGCTAGCAGGCATATCCTGCCCCGGCGCAGCTCAAGATCCCGCACCCCATCTACTCATCGCCAAGGGCGTCCCCCTGCGGTGACTGCACCGGCTCCGCCGCAGCCCACCCCTTCGGCCTGGCCCCGGCGTGGCCACCGCAGGAAGCAGACGCCACCCGTCTCGCGGCTGCCCAGAACCCGTGAAAGGCTTCAAAGCGCCCTTGAGACGGGTGACCCAGGGACAACTAAACCTGCTGCTCTGGAGCTGGTAAGCAGATCTTCATCTTTTTGTTACCTTTTGCATTTAATTGCGCTGCATGCCCAAGTGGCTGCAGTACTCAAGAGCTCAGCAAGAGTGGTTTCCTTGTTCACTGGGTCACGTATCCGGTGTGTATGGCTGGCATCACGACCACCGTCCACCACTCCATTTGGCAGGTTGGCACTCCAGCGGCGGTCTCCCGCCCTGAGCGCCCAGCTGTGGCACAAATCCGCCCCTGATGTGACAGTCTCCACGGGTCACGAGGACAGGCCTCTTCCTCCCCCGTCCCAGGCTGTTCCGGGGGTGGTCACAAGGAGCCAGGTAAGTGCTTCGATGTCCTCGGACTCAGCACGGCCACGACGTGGTGTGGCACCTCGAGCTCCGCCCCACTGCAAGGCCCCACCTGCCGGTACATCCGATGACGTTGTCCCTTTGGTCCCCCTTGCGCGGAACTTGGACACATGGCTTGCGCCTTCCAGTCCGTCACGAGGGCTGGTCCGGACCGTCCGACTCGGCTGCGCGATTCACTTCGCCGGGCATCCGCCCAGGTTCAGCGGTGTCCACTTCACCTTGGTGAAAGACAAAAACGCTGCTACCTTGCGCGGAGATCGCTACCCTCCTACGGAAGGACGCGATAGAACCTGTCCCTCCTGCCGAGATGAAGAAAGGGTTTTACAGCCCCTACTTCATTGTACCGAAAAAAGGCGGTGGGTTGCGGCCAATCTTGGACCTGCGGGTACTGAACCGGGCTTTACACAGACTCCTGTTCAAGATGCTGACGCAAAGACGCATTCTAGCGAGCATCCGGCATCAAGATTGGTTCGCGGCGGTAGACCCGAAGGATGCATACTTTCACGTCTCGATCCTTCCTCGACACAGACCCTTCCTGCGGTTCGTGTTCAAGGGTCAGGCGTATCAGTACAAGTCCTCCCTTTCGGCCTGTCCCTGTCTCCTCGCATCTTTACGAAGATCGCAGAGGCTGCCTTTGCCCCATTAAGGGAGGTGGGATTCGCATTCTCAACTATCTCGACGACTGGCTAAGCTCACTCTCGAGATGTGTTATGCGCACACAGGGACCTGGTGCTCTCACACCTCAGCCGACTAGGGCTTCGGGTCAACTGGGAAAAGAGCAAGCTCCTCCCGGTTCAGAGCATCTCTTTTCTCGGTTTGGAGTTGGACTCAGTCTCCTTGACGGCGCACCTTATGAACGAGCGCGCCCAGTCAGTGCTGGCCTGTTTGAAGGCGTTCAAACAGAAAACAGCGGTTCCAATGAAACTTTTTCAGAGGCTCCTGGGGCATATGGCATCCTCGGCGGTGGCCACCCCGCTCGGGTTGATGCATATGAGGCCGATTCAGCACTGGCTCCAGACTTGAGTCCCGAGACGGGCATGGCGCCACGGGACACACCACGTGGCCATTACGTCGGTCTGTCACCATCTTTTCAGCCCTTGGACTGACCTCTCGTTTCTACGAGCAGATGTTCCCCTAGAACTGGTCTCCAGGCGCATCGTGGTCACGACAGACGCCTCCAAAATGGGCTGGGGCGCTGTTGGCAACAGGCACGCAGCTGCCGGCCTCTGGACGGGTCCGCGGCTGCGTTGGCACATCAACTGCCTCGAGTTACTGGCAATTCTGCTCGCCCTGCAGAGGTTCCGGCCGTTGATCCAGGGCAAGCACGTGCTAGTTCGGACAGACAGCGGTAGCATATGTCAACCGCCAAGGCGGTCTGCACTCCCGCTGTATGTCACAACTCGCCCGCCATCTCCTCCAACGGAGTCAGCAGCACCTCAAGTCGCTGCAAGCCACTCACATCCTGGGCAACCTCAACACTTCGGCGGATGCACCGTCACAACAGGTTACCCTCAAGGGAGAGTGGAGACTCCACCTTCAGGTGGTCCAGCTGATTTGGAGTCGATTCAACAGGCACAGGTGCACCTGTTCGCCTCCCAAGAATCCTCCCCACTGCCCACTCTGGTACGCCCTGACCGAGGCCTTCCTGGGCATAGACGCGCTGGCACACAGCTGGTCCCCTGGCATTCACAAATATGCGTTTTCCCCCAGTAAGCCTGCTTGCACAGACCCTGTGCAAGGTCAGGGAGGACGAGGAGAAGGTCGTCCTGGTAAGCACCCTACTGGCCCGCCCAGACATGGTGCTCGGACCTCATGCTCCTCGCGACAGCTCCCCCCGGGCAAATTCCCCTGAGGAAGGACCTTCTTTCTCAGGGAAGGGGCACCATCCGGCACCCGCGCCCAGACCTCTGGAATCTCCATGTCTGGCCCCTGGACGGGACGTGGAAGACCTAAGCTGTCTCCCACCTGTGATGGTAGACATGTTCACTCAGGCTAGGGCTCCCTCTACGAGGCGCCTGTATGCCTTTTTAAGTGGTGTCTGTTCACTAAGTGGTGTTCTTCCCGTCGGGAAGACCCCCAGAGATATGCAGTCAGATCAGTGCTTTCCTTCCTGCAAGAGAGGTTGGAAGGGAGGCTGTCCCCTTCCACCTTGAAGGTGTACGTTGCTGCCATAGCAGCACACCACGACGCAGTCGACGGTAAGTCCTTAGGGAAGCATGATCTGATCATCAGGTTCCTAAGAGGCGCCAGGAGGCTGAATCCCTCCAGGCCGCGCCTTATTCCCTCATCGGACCTCTGTAGTTTTTCAGGGTCTACAGAGAGCCCCCTTTGAGCTTTGCAGTCAGCCAAGCTTAAGGCGCTCACTTCCATCAAGAGGGTAGGTGACCTGCAAGCGTTCTCTGTCAGCGAAACGTGCCTGGAGTTCGGTCCGGGCTATTCTCACGTGATCCTGAGACCCCGACCGGGCTATGTGCCCAAGGTTCCCACCACTCCTTTTAGGGATCAGGTGGTGAACCTGCAAGCGCTGCCCCAGGAGGAGGCAGACCCAGCCCTGTCGTTGCTGTGTCCGGTGCGCGCTTTACGCATCTATTTGGATCGCACGCAGAACTTTAGAGTCTCTGAGCAGCTCTTTGTCTGCTTTGGTGCACAGCGGAAAGGAAGCGCTGTCTCCAAGCAGAGGATCGCCCACTGGCTCATTGACGCCATAACTATGGCATATCTCGCCCAAAACATGCCGCCCCCGGTAGGGCTACAAGCCCATTCTACTCGTGGTGTAGCGGCTTCTTGGGCCCTGGCCAGAGGTGCCTCTCTAACAGACATTTGCAGAGCAGTGGGCTGGGCAACACCCAACACCTTTGCAAGGTTCTACAACCTCCGGGTGGAACCGGTTTCATCCCAGGTAGTGGCACGCAACACAAGCGGATAAGCCCGGGATAGCCAGCCGGGTGTATCGCTTGCACATAGCGCCTTCCACCTCCTTTTGATCTGAAGACGTGCGCTGTTAATTCCCAGTAGTGTTCACAAAAGTTGTTCCCTGGCTGACTTCCTCCGAGCCCTGTGGCAGTCGAGTTTTCGGAGAGACTCGCTGCCGGCCCAGTACACGTGCTAACTAAGAGCCCAGTTCTGGGGTAGGTGCTCCGCATGTGGCGGTTCCCTGTAAGGCTAACCCCATGCAATCTATATCTTCCGCTAAGTCATTTCCCTGCTGGCAAACTGCGTCTTCCTTGGGCAGAGCCCCTCTGCCCCAGTCTCCATGTTGTAGTAACTCCTCCCCCATTGGGCAGGATCTACCTTGGTTGGAAAGACCATGTGATGTATTCTTCCACTTAAATATCCCCCCCTCTCTTGGGGCGAGGTGTGGTCTCCGCGGTGTCCTCCCCTTGTAAGGGACACCCCCCGACTAGACCTGGCTGCCCAGTCGGATAATCCCCCTTCTCTTTTAGGGAGTGGAAAAAGAGAAGGGGAAAGAGGCCACGACTGGGTTAAGCCTGTCTCTATCTCTGGGTAGTCGACTTGTCCCCAAAAAGGGCTGTTTGACACTCATAACTGTGTGGGGGAGGTTACGTGTCGACCTGGTGTGCTGGCTATGAGGCACACAGCAAGTCTGCCCACCACACACCGCCAGTTCACGTAACACAGTTCAGCCTTGTGGCATTTTGTATAGGGACCCCTAGTGTCACTACATCGACACCAACGTCGAGTGAGTGACAGATAGGGAACGTCATGGTTACTGGTGTAACCTCCGTTCCCTGATGGAGGGAACGAGACGTTGGTCCCTCCTGCCACAACGCTGAACTACCCGCTGAAATGTCCGGACCTTATATCGGCTCCTCAGCGTAAAACCTGAATGAGTGGTTGCATACCAGCTCCTTTTATACCCGTATGTTCGGGGGAGTGGCATGCAAATACCACTCGCCAATTTTCATTGGCCTTTTATCAAAGACCAGAGGTGTCTCGGGCTCCCAAGAGTGACCCCTAGTGTCACTACATCGACACCAACGTCTCGTTCCCTCCATCAGGGAACGGAGGTTACACCAGTAACCATGACGTTTTCCATGTAGCCAAATAACAGTAAATTCTGACTGGATCTTTCAAGCGAATTTGTGAATAACACCTTAAAGGGGTTCATGTCATGAGGAATAACATTTTCCTTGGTATTTTGACATACAAAAAGGTCTTTCTACTATAAAAACATACTGTACATTTCAAAACTCAAAACGTTATCTCCAATGCAATAAAAGTATTTATTCAAATAGGGGTGTAATGGTTTATCATGGCATGATGCATCGCGGTTCAAAAATGTGACGATGCACATTGTGGAGATGGGACAGTTTAAAAAAAAAATTATTGTTTATTTTAGCATCTGTTCTATCCAATACATGTGACGTGCTACGTAACGCGGGCATACAAATGGAAATTGCATCATTGGCACAAGGAGCTCTAAAATACAATTGCACACTAGCATCCACAGGTGTTGTAAGATGAGTTTATGTCTGAAACAGTAGAAAATGAAACTGAAATCAGGAGTGGGAGTGGGAGAGAGACGCACTTTTTCAGCGTGAGGGATCTAATGTCCGTTTGAAGTGCGAGACTGATCTGTTATGACAGCATGAGAGAAAATGAAAGTTTACAGAGGTTTAATGAGAGTGCCATATTAATCTACTATATGCTGAATATTATGTATAATAATGCTATGGGGGAACATAAACCTAATGTCAAATGTCATGTCTGATTTGATTTCATCAGTAAATTATTGTTATTTAACTGGATAAGCATGCACTTCCATTAAATATGTATTTTTGAAAAGAATATTTCGATGTAATTAGAGACAATACTATTTTAGTGACAGTGACTGTGATCAGTGACAGTGTGTAAGCAACACATTTATCTAACATAATTCCGTATTTTCAGTAAGCAGAATTATTAGCTAATATTTCCATTTGGTGTCACCATTGCCCTGTTCTGGGCTGTTTTTAGTCCCAGTACATCTCTGGATCATTTAGCGCTTTTAAGAACAGTACTTTTAGCTACATTTTTAAGGAAACAAACCGTTTAAAAAGTAGTAATAATTATAAAAAAAAAAAACTTAACTTCTCTTGATTCAGGCTTAGTTTAAAGAATCGTGAAACGAAACGAACCATGAGTTCAGTATCGTGAACTGTACTAAATCATGAGATGAGTGAACCATTACACCCCTATATTTACAAAGCAAAATGCCTCTTCTCTACTTCCGCAACTACCCTACGTCACTTGGGGTACATTAATTTATGACCGCCTCAACAGCTAAAAAACATTAACGCCTTCTTAAAATCATTGCACCCTTGGCCCCGCCCACTGGTGCTTCAGTTTGTACTCAGAGTGAGAGACAGCAGGACATAGGCCTACTGTGGCCTCACTATTCCTGAAGGGGACCCATCTGGACTATTTTACATTATTTTGTATTTCAACATACACAGACAGACGTCTTTGACCATTTGATACATATCTCGGGCTGCATTTAAAAGACGCTGTGTCAAGTTACAGCTCTGAAGAGGAGAAGCTATTCTCTGTCATTCAGCTGCTGCCTATTGCTGTTTTGAGCACAAACACGTCATAGACCCATCTGCACTATTTTTTAATTGCTGCTGTATGAAAACATGCGCTGGATGGATGTCTTTGACTGTTGGATGTCTTTGACTGGATGCGTTTCCGGCAATGTGTATTTCAGTGCTGGATGATACCAGAAACTGGATGTGTCTTCAGCGTATTTCAGCATGGACTGCACGTTTTTTTTGGGCTTATATCAGTGTGGATTGCTTGTGAACCAGTCATAATACGATTCAAGCTTTGTAAAGGAACTGTTATTGAAGGATGGGACAGTTAAAACACTTGGATCAAAAACGTAAGTAAACAGTTCCATTCATATTTCAAATGTCATGACTGTTTGATAGTTTATGGTGCTGACATCCTGTTTACACCGGGCACACGGGCACACCGGGTGCGTCAACACAAACTTTCCAAACCGTTTATCTGTGTTGTTGACAGTAGTAGCGCCAGTGCGTGCAGCGCAAAATGGAATGGGACATCTGTGAGAGACGGAGAGAGGGGAGAGAGAGAGAAAAGAAAACAGTCTTCTTCGGCACCCTGTCCTCAGCCGCTCCTCCGCCCCCTGTTGGATGACAGCG